>NW_008341923.1:173995-201207 GCF_000622305.1 Nannospalax galili | reverse complement strand
ATATTTGGAGGATATATCCAAAAGATATGATGGTGTGGTTCTACACAAAATCTAAATGCATTAAAATCACTGGAATTGATACTGTTGACTTCCAATTTTAAAAACATCAGACTCAAAACTCAAGAATAGCAGGAAAAGACTTACTCTAAAAGCAGGAACATGCTCTTGCTCAACCTTGGACAGGAGTTCTTTTTTGCTCTTACTCTCCTAAGTTCAAACCTTTTTTTAATTAAAGATTTAAAAATAATGGATAAAGGCCTGAAAATTAGGATGGGCAAAACTTTTCACTCAGTCTGTCAGTTCAAATGCTAAATCTCATCCAAAAGAATCCTAATATACATGCCCAGAACAATATTTATAATGGACATCCCATAACTCAGTCCAACTGACACAGTAAATTCAGCATCACAGTGCTATATACAGATTCTGAAACGTAAGTCAAGTGTAAATGCATCAGAGTTCCTCTAATATACTGCATGCAATGAACTGTGTAAGTTGTAAAGGAATATTAATATAATCAATTATCTATTTTGAGGATCCCTTATGCATTGAATAGAGTGAAGCAATAGATCATGCAAATTGCTGTTTCTTCCCCAAAAAACAAAATACCAAAGTAATAACAAACTAATGAGATTACATAAAGGTAAAACATTTCTACACAGCCAAGAAAACAGGGGGCGGAGCCAGCCTACAGAATAAGAAAATAAGTAGTTTATACATCTCTGAAGGAGTTGATATCAATATTTTAAAAGGGAATCTAAAAACTCAAAAGTATTTAACCTAACTTAAAAATGGACAAGATATCTAAATAGACATTTCTCAAAAGATGATGCATACATTTGCACCAATCACAAAATAAAAATTGTAATATGTAACTGCACTCATAAGGGAAATGTAAGTCAAACTCAGAATGAAATGGAAGACTAGCTCATTACTAAAAAAACACAAAAGTTAACAATTGATGGCAAGAATGTGGAGAAAAAGGTATTCTGATATGTTGTTGATTGGTATGTAAATCACCAAACCCACTACAGAAATGGCTGTTTTAATCAAATAGTTTTAATACAAAAATTAAAACTAGGGGCTGGAGAGATGGCTCAGTGGTTAAAAACATTGACTGCTCTTGCAGAGGACCTAGGTTTGGTTTCCAGTACCCACATGGAGGCTAACAACCATCATTTTTATTATTGTTATTATTATTATTTAAATGTTTTATTTATTATTTTTATTTTATGTGTACGAGTGTATTGCCTGCATGTATGTGAGTGCACCCATGTTGGGCAATGCCTCAGAGGTCAGAAGAGGGAGTTGGAATTCCCTGGAAGTGGCGTTAAGGATGGTTTGTAGCTGCCATGTGAGTGCTGGGAATCAAACCTGTCCTCTGCAAGAGCTGTCACTGCTCTTAACTGCTGAGCCATCTCTCCAGCCCCAACAAACATCTTTAAGTCCAGTTCCAGGGATTCACCATCCTGTACTGGCCTTTGTATGTACTTGTATGCACGTAGTGGGTGCAATTATATGCAGGCAAAAAATTCATTCACATAAAAAATTAAAATGACATTAAAATTAAAATTAATGTTTCAAGACAAAAATCAAAGAAAAAGACAGTAGCATAATTAAAGGATCGTTGCTCAATGTGTGAGAAAAACCGACAAAGGCCAGAATAAGAGCAGCCTTCTGTTTATGATTATAAAGGGCTTTATTATTAAAAAATGTTGTCTTTGCTTATGGGAGTCAGTCTGAGCAATATATTAGCTACAAATAATGTTCCTTTATTTTTTTAAGCTTCAATAACATTTTTAATGTCATATACCACTCATACAGAAAGGCATGGAAAGCACTGAATTTTCATAAAGTGAACAAACTGAAAAGACCAGCAAGTAGTTGAAGAAACAAATTATGACTAATACTCGAATACATTTTTATCAACAATATATGGAAGTTTGAGTTACTACATTTCCTTACTAAGATTTTGTATAATCCATTTTATCATGCATTGAATGTGTAGAGATAGTGTAAAAACAGAGTGGTGATTCGTGACCACAATTCGAGAACTTGGAGGTTGATGCAGGATTGCTGTGAGTTCAAAGCCAGATTGGATGGAATAATGAGTTAAAGGCAGCCTGAGAGATAATGAAACCATTTCTAAAAAGAAAGAAAGAAGAGGAGGGGGGGAGAGAAGAAAGGAAGGAGGAAGCACCTAGGAAGGAATGCTGTAGAGTTGAAACTGATTTTAATTGTTCATCTCTTTGACCAATGAACATATTGTGTGGGTTATCTGAATATCCTCTAGTGTGAAGGATATCCTGTTGTTATTATCAAAGAAATTGGAAGATAATTTGAACACCTAAAATTAACGGCATTTCCAATTATTGTCCTAAAAACACGACTTCATTATTAATTTGGAAAATAAAGAGTATAAAATCTTACAGTATCTTCCGTAATACCAACATACTATGTGTTGTCAAGAAGTGTTTCTTGAATGGAGTAATTGTACTGGATTCTAGTTGGACTTGATTCTCTGTTTATAAACAGATTTAATAATGAACTATATTATTTAATACTTTCAATGTAAATTCAAAATAATTATCCATATCAAAGTGCATTGAGCTGGACTTGGGGGTGCATGCCTTTGATTTCAGCATTCAAGAGGCAGAGGCAGGAGGATCTCTGTGAGATTGAGGCCAGACTGATCTACATAGTGAGTTCTAGCACAGCTGGGACTACAGGAAGACCTCATCTCAAAAAAAAAAAGTAATGATATGCTTCTTCTAAGTATGTTGTTATTAAATAAATCATTTTTAAAAATTAAAAAAAATGTAGGCTTTTCTCCAAGGTCTATGTCATCTCTAGTCATGTGCATTTGACTATATTTATAATACAATGCATGAGTTCCTTCCTACTGAGAAAGCATTAAGTCCAATTAGACAGCTGCTGCTTACCCCCAAGATAAAAGGTGCCACTATTACACCGATAGAGAATATTTGCTGGCCTGGTTACTACCATTCCTAGACCAATGTGATTTACTCTATTCTAAGTACATATTCTTGTATTTACAGACAAATGTACCTCTCACCACTCATTAAAGAAGTTTCTCTTTGTAGAGAGTATTATGAAGTTCTACAACTGGTCAAATGCAGAGAATAGTGTCTGTGAGGTGTCCCAAATGACACATCTACAATATACCCTTACACCTAAGACTCAGGAAACATGATGGAATAGCGGGTGTAAAGAATATTGACTCATCTCTCAACTCTAACCTGAGAAGCTTCCTCATACAGTAGATGGTGGTGAACGCAAAGAGCCACAGTGCAGAGGATATGAGAATGCAGAGTGCTTATCCCTGAACAGGACACCTGTAACCTCGGATGCCCAAGGCTTAGGGATCATAGCATAGTGAGAATGTAGACTGTGAGAGCCAGAGGTGGTGGATGATCACAAGGAAACAGAATTTTCTAGACATCTTGGGAATTATAATAATAAGATGCACAAGACCCGCATAAGCTCAAGTACAACAAAATCACAGCTTGAAGTGGGAAAGTGGGTAAGAAACCCCAACCTTAGCTGAAGAACCTATAGCAGCTGGGAGAGGGAGAGTTGGTTTTCTTTGAGGGTGTGACATTAGGCTAACTAGGCTCCAGTGAATGGATCCACACCGAGGGACACTGGGGAAGAATATTTGACTCAATAGCCCATATTGTATGACAGAGTACATGAAACTGAGTGAAGGGCATTAAGAGGAGTGCAGTTTGGGGAGAGGGTCTAAACCTTATCAAAATATATTATACAAATTTTGCAAAAATTCACTAAACTTTAAAGAAAATTTTGCTTATTATTTTAATTTTATATGTATGTGTGTATTGTCTGCATTTGCGTAAGTGCACCTACGTTGTGCAATGCCTGCGGAGGTCAGAAGAAGACATCGGGCCCCCTGGAACTGCAGTTATAGACATTTGTTTACTGCCTGTGAATGCTGGGAATCAAACCTGGGTCCTTTGCAAGAGCAGTCAGTGGTCTTAACTGCTATCTTAACTACTGTCTCTCCAGCCCCAACCACTTAACTTTTAAAAATCACAGTGCATTAACTTAAAAAGAGCCTATGACATATCCACAGAACTAAGAAAATTTTTAAAATCTGAGAATTAAAAGTAGTAATTTCCTTTTCAACAGAAATAGCCTCAATATTTAGGAACATTTCCATTTAGAAAATTACTACTTTAATAATCTAATTATTTCTACTTACAAGCATTAATTCTTGACCTGGAATTATTTGGTAAATATTCTTTAGCCTCCTGAAGCTTTGCTATTTTTATCTTAAAAGCAAACATGATTGAGAAGAATCATGTTGAAAACTAGGCAAGTGAATGCTATTTAAAACTTTTATGGCAGTTATATTTTCTAATTAATAGCATGAGATTTCTTTTTTATATAGAAAAAGGAGCTTATAAAAACATTTCCTATATATATGAAAACCTGAAAGGCAAACCACCGAGCTTGCTGCTCTACTCCATCAAAATTACATGACCAGAAATCTTCAAGAAATGTCCACAGTATAATAGCATTTCAACTTCATTTTAGATTAGAGCTATCTCAAAATTATTATGCTTTTATATGTTTAAAAGTATGTTTAGTTCAATTTTGATTGTTTCTCTTAAGTCATAAGCAGATAAGTTGGTATGGACCTTAATTCACTACAGTGAACCGTAGGAAAGAGAAAAGCTGGTATTCAGTCTTCCTGCCTTCTATACTGACTCTGAACAGATTACCTCTGGGACACTGGGCATCATCTAATTCATTATGTCTCAGTTCCTCATCTGTAAAGTACGGATGATGAGTCTTAGAGTTTGTAGGGAATGTCCTGTGATACAGTATGGGTGTAACACAGTAGAGCACCTCAGCGCATTGCCCAGTAGGACTCAGCATCATCATCACTGTAACCATTTTCAGTCAGGTAAGTAGCAGTTAAGGCTGGAATCCAAGCATTCTATCTGCTAGTGCAGTATTCTCGATGCTCATTGTGATCTCTGTAGAATTCTGCTCAATTAGTACAAGAGAAGCTTGACGCATTGCCACAATAAACTGGCTGCTCAAATGCAAATGTCTCTAGAGACAAGGTAGAAAACAGTAAAATAATGGTATAAGCTGTGATCACTTTAGAAAGAGAAATCCAAAAGCTCACAAATTTTATTTTTTCCTCATAGATTTATAAGTGGAATTTATTCCTTTTTGTCATGTTAACATATTTTTGAGAGAATGCTTACAATCAGTAATTTGAATTCAGTGATGAAATCTGCAGGAGAGAAAAAGAGAACAACAGAAATATAATACATGGCCAGAAGCAATTTGGGTCAACATGCCTTAATTCATAGGCATTAGCTTTTACAGTTGCTCTTAAGCTGAGGCCCTGCATAGAGGCTCTCCATTTAACCTCTGCTTAGAGATGAGGCCACAGCAGAAGGGCAGAATTTCATTTTGGCAGACAGTAGGCATGTTGGAGAGTGTATCATGGACTTTGTCCATGCTAGCTTATCTGTGTACTCTTCTCACATTTTGATCAAGATCATTACCACAGGTTTTATTGTTCACCATGCCTCAGACAAAATAACTCCTATAAAAGTCAGTGGATTCCAGGCTCTGAATGCTATTCAGCTTTCAGTCCTCACTGAATACAATCAGCAGTACATAACAATGTGACCTTCCTTATTCCTGCAGATACTTTCACTAGGTTCCTAAATGTAATTGTCCCCTTGTTCTACTTAATGACCTATGTTTTTTCTAGTTTCTTTATTCTTCCTCATTTTCATTATCACTGACATTTGAACTGAGGTTCAGAAATTAGACCTCTTGCCTCATTTGTAAGTGAAGTATATCTGGTCTCATTAATTTAAATGCCTTCAGTAAATAAATAGCTACGCACTCAGACAACTTTTTTGAACTCTCAACTTGTATGTCTAACACAATACTTGAATGCCTGGTAGGATACCTAATGGGCAACTGAGATTTTACATGTACAGAGTGAAACTTGTGACTTTCTCTCCCATAACTCCTCCTATCTCAGCAAATAACAACCCTGTTTCTCCAGCTGTTCAGGAAAAAGCTATGAGATCCTTGATTATTCTTTTCAACACAAATGACATCAATTAAATAAACCAATAGGGTATTCTTTGAGATTTATTTAGAATTTTAGCATTTTGCAAAACCTGAGCAAGTTATATACAACCACAAATGGTCTCCTACTAGGTGGTGCTGTTTACCAATACAAAAGAATGATGACTATTTAAGACAATGAAAATACTAATTGCTTTGATTTGATCTTTAAGCATTAGATTACACTTTCACATTTTACATTGTAATAGCATACAATTTTTATATGTTAAAAAAAACTAAATAATATGTTAGATCAACCACATGGTAGTGGATGACCCCATATCCAGAGTACATGGACAGCACAAAATGAATTTGAAGAATTATTAGAAAAAAATAAAAAAGAGAAGGGGTATAAATAAAATTAGGGGGTGGAGGGAAGTGGGGGTGGATCTTAGAGGAGATGGGGTATGAGTGGGGGTATGAGCAAAATAGATTGTATGAAATTCTCAAAGAATTGATAAAATATTTTAAAATAAAAAATAGGGACAACTACACACAGCACTCTCGTGAGAGTGTGTCTCTGAAACTTAAAATGAAAAGAACACAAATACAAAACACTTGAATCCCAAGCTGCTGTTTATATTATACACAACAGATTCTAAGCCTCTTTCCTGAAGAACCACGCATTTTGACAGAATTTGCTCTATTCTGTTTATTTTCTCCTATTTCTAATATGCAGATGCTGAAAATGTAGAAACGGCATACTGTTGCTGCGAAGTGGATATCCTACAGAATTGAAACAAAAATTGAAAAGCTCTAAAACACACCATGATTATGTAAAAGCCTGTGATATAGTTTTATCTAAAATGAAAATTAGAGGAATGAAAATGGGAAAAAGAAAACGAAAAGTCGCGAAGTGAAAAGCAGTGATAAGGGGTCATGCAGTAACGGTGAACTCACAGCGATTCCAAAAGCAGCTTGGAGAACTGTGGCTCATACACAAGACCCAGAGCAAAGCCATCTGTGCTCTACCTCATTTAAATAGCCAAACGGCCCATGGACAAGTAAGATTTCCTCTATATTTCAGGAAAGAAAAGTGATTACTAACACCATGTTACAGGGTTATAGGAGGGTAAGAGAAAGGAGCAGAGGGAGGGACAGAGGAGGGAGACTGAAGTCTTTCTGGGAATTGGGGTAGTCTTTGTGACTGCGTGGACCTATGGAATGTGATAGAAGTGAATCCAAGGCTATTCTGGGTAACTTGATGAGACTGACTTGCAATGAGGATACTGCTCCATGATATAGCATTCGCTTACCCCGAAAAACTCTAAGTTCCATATAGCACCCCCCCACACACACACATCCACCCCCCACACATACACACCCACACACCCACACATATATCCACCCACCCACACCCAGCCTCACCCCCCCCACACACACACATGGATTTGTCCTTTGTTACTGTGACACATTTTTATAAGATTATGATCATATGAAATACCTTCATGCCCTTATGTTTGGCATTTAGATGGGTTTCAGAATAGGACTACAATGAACATTATTGTACCTTCCGTCTAGTACATTTACATGCCAGGGTCTCCTGAGAAAATAACAATATACTGGGCATTCGCATGTCAGACTTTTCCTATTACTATTTACACCTGCTGATGGTTCTTATATAACAGCTCTCGCCCAACAGTTTCACTACTCGGGGCATCCGATGGCCACCTATTCACCACATGTCCTCTCTTTCTCCTACTGCAGTACCAAGATTTTCCCTTAACAAATTTGCTCCATTCCCCCTTTTGGCATTCTAGGTGGCTGTAGGAATGGAACTGAGTGCCAAAAGCCATTCAATATTCTCATCCTCTCTGACCACAGTGACTGATTCAAGGATGGCAGTGAAGCCTTTTAGAGGTGGGTGCTTGGGGCTTCTGGGTAGAGGAGTCTTATTTTTCTTGTAAGGAATAAAGCAATAAATGCCATCTTCTTTTGGGTTGCTATTAGATGATAGAAGACTTATCCAGGAATGAAGCAGTTCCTGGGGACCGAGAGTCAAGATGCAATAGCAGAGAATGCAGGTGTGAGATAGAACTTTAGCTCCTAGTAAATCACACTCAAATTGGACCGTCATCTATCCCTGGGCTGAGTTTCTGAGAGGAAATTTCACTATATGGCCAGGTGGGCTTCAAACTCACAATCTTCCTGATTGTGCCTTCCCAGAAACTTTTAGACAGGCACCATTTCTCTCAGGATTATCTCTGGCAATTTAAATTGTCACAATTTGATAATCTCCACTAATATTTTTTTTTTAGCCAGAATTTCTGTTATTTATCTCATGGAGGTTGCAATGCCACCCTAATTTCATGTCCAATTTTTCTTTTATATTTCCTCTTACCTAGATTTTCACAGGCAGGTGCTCTTATTTTCAAACACTGTCTTGACACCTCATCCATACTCTCTTGCAGATGCCCACCCACACTGCAGAGGCAAGCTTACTGAAGAGAAAACTAAACTAGTGGCCCCATCTAGCAAGAGTCCCTTCCCAGAGTATCTTCACAGATTTCTCACAGTGTCTACCACTCTTGTGATTCTTGAAAGGCACACAAAACCCCCAGATTATATTAAAAAGTGTTTTAAAAATGAAGTGTCACCAGGCATGGTGGCGCACGCCTGTAGTCCCAGCACTTGGGAGGCATAGGCAGGCAGATCTCTGTGAGTTCAAGGCCAGTTTGGTCTACCTAGTGAGTTCCAGGACAGCTGGGGCCATAGGGAGACCCTGCTTCAAAAAGACCAAAAAAAAAGTGTCAGGCTGGAGAGATGGCTCAGTAGTTGATTAATAGCATTGGCTGCTCTTGCAGAGGACCTGGGTTTGCTTCCTAGCACCTGCATGGTGGCTAAAACCATACATAACTCTAGTTCTAAGGGAATCCAACACCTTCTTCTGACCTCCACAGGCATTTCACAATAGGTGCACTTACACACATGCAGGCATAACACTCAGACACACAAAATAAAAGTAAATAAAGAAATGAAGTGTCTTAATGATTATGGAAGACAAAATGAATAATTGCTTTTAAAAAGTGTTTTGTGAGGAGCCCAGCACAGTCATAGGTGACTGTGATCCCAGCTCTCAGCCACTCTAGAGGCTGAGGCAGGAGGACTGGACAGTGACTGCAATCCCAGCTCCGAATTATTCCAGAGGCAGGACTCCTGGGCAACATAGCAAAACCCTGCTTCAAGAAAACTGTTTTAGAGGCTGGACAGATAGTTGAGCAGTTAAGAGTGTTTAGTGCTCTTAAAGAGGACCTGGGTTCAGTTCCCAGGACCCATGTGGCAGCTCACAGCTGCCTGTAACTCCAGTTCCAGGAGATCCAACATCCTCTTCTGAACCTTATTGGCTACGGTACCCAGGTGGCATACATAAACTCACACAGGCTGACACATACACATACATAATGAATAAATCAAAATTCCAAATTGTTTTATAAGTACACAACAGAAAAAAATTAATTCAATTGTAAAAATGTTTATAAATATTTAGTAACTGAACAGCAAACAAAGAACCCTTGAAACAGGATCGTGATAAGAGGTAAAATGGGCTCATATGACCAAGAAATAGAAAATTTGTAGTTGAGGCATCAAAAAAGGGGCTCATATCTTTTATGGGTAGTTTTATATTCTGTCATATTTCTCAAGAACTAGCAACAACAGAATTCCAAAACTATTTCATAGATCTCTTAAAATGAGCTAAATTCAATCTACAAAATTTCTACTGAGATGGATGTTTCTGACAAGTTAGTCTTGAATGCCAGACAGACACTATTTAAACCCTTCTGCTACAAAGAAACAAAATACATTTTAAGAAATAGCATTTTTGGTTAAGTATAATCTATAATTACAAAGAATGCACAATTATCCATTTTGTATTACTGTTTTCAATACATGAAATAAAAATGTAATAGCATATGTGTTATGGTATGAAACAGACAAGACATCAAAAATATTGATCTGTATTTTCTATTTAGAATTGGCATCTTGGATGGTGTGCTGGAGAATGTGCGGGAGATTGAAGATGAAGAGTTGAATCTTTCTATTCTTTTGTATATAAAGCAGTAAAATAAAATAATTTTCCTAGATGACTTTATTTTGGTGTATTTCAGGAATGGTTTTTCCTGTAATCTGACATCCTTCATTGTCACCAGTCTCAGGAAGTTCATCCCTTGCCCTGAGGGGCAGTAATTCCCCACCAGCTTCACAGCTTGCATTACCAAGGGAGATTTTAAAATACATATTTTAGGGTTTTGACCTCAGCCCCATTGAAAAAGAATCTCTCTGGATAGAATCTGGAGACCTATAATTCTCAAAAAACAACTTTTAGGCTCATATATCGGCATTTTCAGTTCCTGCTGTTGCTGCATGCTGCCTGTTCATCTGCCCCAGCTTTTCCAGGTTGTACAGATCTCCTAAATTATGAATGGTATATGAAGAAGGAATTATGTCACAAGACATCTCTCATAATGACCTGTTCATCAGGTTTTGGTAATTCCTTTATAACTGGATAGAATGAATGACTGAAACAAAGTGGAGTCTGAGGATATTCATTCAATTATATTCCAACTTTTGTCATATATTAGAAATGCCCTCTGCCAGTACAGCCTCATGTAACAGACATATCTGTACAGGATGAGTGGAAAGTGGAATGCATTTGATGAAACAGAGCTAGATACAAGTGACAGATCATCTGCTACACAAGACTGATCCTAAAGGAGGTTAAGTTCTACTCCTGATGTCCTGTCACCGTGAATTCAACCTCTCACAGTCTCTCTGAATAACGTCACCTGTGATGGGTAAATCTCAGTGTTAGGAAGGTAAACTGAAGAACTGAGACAAGGTTCAGTCCTTAGGTGAGAAGTTCTGAGAGTTAGGGAACGTTGTCAGGACCCTGGGCAAGCAGCCTGCACTTCAGGTCGAAGAGAAAAGAGCAAAAATCCAGCAACACAAACGGTCATCTGAGGTTCTCAGGCTGTCCATTGATAGATACGCAAGCCTCGTGTTAAGCTAAAATGGTCAGGCTTAGGACACTGGATTCAGTCTTTTGTTGCAATTTATAAGATCTACAAGCAAGAAAGTACAGCATGCATGCATGATAAACAAGAAAAACTAAACACAAATGGTGGACAAGCTATATACTTTGACATTGTGCAAGAATTGAATACTCTGTAGAAATGGGGGGGGGGTGAGTTGGGAAATTTCAGGACTATGAAGGAAAATAACACTTCTGGGGTCAATTTAAGAGCACTGTATAAATGACTATGTGAAACCTGAAATAGTATAATGCTGGTTAGGTTGGGATAAAATTCTTTTCTGACTGGATTCATAGAGAATTACTTCTTGTAATACAGAGAAACTAAATAGAAATCACTTTCAGGTAAAGGAGAAGGACAGTCATTGACAAGGTTGAGTTGCAACAGTAAGTGCACGTCTTTTTGGAATTTCTAAATTTGAAAGCACATGCATATATCAACTATTTAAAATACTGTATGCTTAAGGCAAGGAATGAGTATTTCTATATTGATGTGTGTGCATGTGTGTGCACCTATGTGTGTGAAATGGATGTTTGTATGCATGGGTATGCAGATATCCTCACCCCTGAGGGCGAATGTGGAGGCTAGAGTCTGAAACAGATGTATTCCCCTATTCTTCTCTATTTTATATTGAAACAGAGTCCTTCACTGAACCTGGAGCTCACTGCTTTAATTAGCCTTGATACTCAGTGAGTCCCTAGGATCCACCTGTCTCTGTCCCCAGCCATGAGGTTATAGGTCTGGCTAATAGGTCTGTTTTTTTTATACAGGGGCTTTAGCAACACAACTCAGTGCTTCATGCTGTCACAGCTCACACTTTAACCATTGCATCATCTCTCAGCCCCCTGTTTTTTTCTTTTTGAAGAGAATAGAAATTAATTTGTTATACAGCTATTTAATTTGGTACAGAGGAGAATTATAATCCATATTAAGCAAAATGGCATGCAGATTGACTTTATATAGTAGTATAATGTGTACATGAGAAGATAGAAAAGATGATCAATAAATAGAATATAGTTTTGAAATCAGCAAATTGAGGTAGAGAATAAAATCAGTTGTTCAGGACATCAGACTAATTACGTGCAAATTAAAATCTTTTTTGAAAAGATTATTTATTTATTTATATTTTATGTGTGTGAGTGTTATGCCTGCTTATATATAAGTGCACCCATGTCATACAGTGCCCACAGAGGACAGAGAAGGGCATCAGATCCCCTGAAACTGGAGTTATGGATGGTTGTTAGCTGTCATGGGGGTGCTGGGATATGAACCCAAGTCCATGCAAGAGCAGCCAGTGCTTTTAACACTGAGCCATCTCTCCAGTCCCACAAATCAAACTCATACCTTAGAAGACAAAAACTAGCTGAGGTCTTTTATTTTGTAAACACGGAATTCAGTAACTTGGAAATTGTGTGTAATATTTCATTTCCAGATAGACTTAAAATGAATTACTTTAATTAGCTAAGACATTTAAAAATTTTTATGTTTTACTGATTTTTTGTGATTTTCATACAATTTAATTCAATGGTATTTAGATCCTCTCCCCTATCCTCATCTCCCCCACTGCCCCTGCCAAATTTAATGCAATACCATACACACACACACACACACACACACACACACACACACACACACATATTAATTGATATAGTCTGATTTGTGTTCCTAAATGTCCTTCAGTGTGAGTCCATCCACTGGGCCCAGAAAGAGTTCCATCCCTGCAAGACATTGTCTCTCCCTTTTCCAGCAGCCATAGGTTGCCAAAAATTCCTTAGGTTGAGTTGGGATTTCTTACCCACTTGCCCATGTCTATCCTGGGATTTTGTCTTGTTTGCGCTTGCATAGGACTTGTGAATGCTGTCACCATTGATGTGAGTTCATATAAGAAACTGACCAGTTATATGGAAGATTCTGTTTCCTGTGCTCATTCACCTCCTCTGGCTCTTACAATCTTTCTGCCTCCACTTACACAATGATCCCTGAGCATTGGGAGGCAGAGTCTCATATATATCATATATATTATATATATAATATATATGATATATGTGCCTTCTGAAATCAATGGTCAGAAAGTCTTTCATCCATGAATCACACTCCTCTGTAAAAAGTACCTCTAAATATTGTAATGTCAATCGGTTCTTTTTTTTTTCACTTTCTGCTTTAGCAGAATTTTATTTTGTGTTATCACACATCTTATTTAAAGAACTATAACCTTTTATAATAATGATTCAATACACATATGTATTTCAGCTTTATGTTTGTATGTTCTAAGTATTCTTTTATTCCAGATCATATAGAGCAGTTAAGGCAACTAGAATGACATTTTTTGAAATACATTATAAAATAATAAAAGGTAACAATTAAAAATTAAATGGATATTGTATTCTTGTAGTATAAACACTATTGACTATTCTTAATTTCTTCTTTTTTCTTTTCTTTTCTTTTTTTTTTTTTTTTTTTTTTTGGTGTTGGGCATACAACCCAGGACTCATAATTCCTCTTAAGTCTGTTTTTTTTGTAATTTTTTGCCCTTAGAGATAGGATCTTGTTATGTAGCCCATGCTGGCCTGAAACTTTCTGTATGCTCTAGGTCAGCCTTGATCTCTAGGTCCTCCTGCCTCCATGTCCTGAATGTCATGATTTACAGGTATGCACCATCATGCCTGGCACTTGAGCCAGTTTGCACACATACTGCCTGGGCAAGTCTCAGCTCTCCAAAAATAAACACCAAAATATAGGTAAAGATCAGTAGAACATGGTAATCAAGTTTTTTTTATAGCATCCTAGTGTAAGCAAGAGGAGATACATCTTAGCCAACCTTGCTATGTTGCTACATAACTGAATGTGCAATGGTCCATGTGTGTGATATGCTATTCTGCCTTATCAAAATTCAGGGAGGAATCTATTTGAAATACTTTGAAATGTCAAAATACTGTGAAAGAAAACCATGCATGATATAACTTTAAAATTAATTGCACATATAATAAGCTCAATTCTCAAAACAATTAAGTAGAATGAGATTTTAGCAGGATTGGGCTCTGAGAAGATAAATACAAGGCCTTGAAATATGCTTTAGAACTAACAATAATGTGACTGTATAAGAAACACTCTTCCGTTTTTGATCAGAGAATTATTTCAGTGGTAGGTATTGGTTTCAATTTTGCATAGAAGAGAATTGGTAGAAATCGCTCAACTAGTGGGTGGTAGAGACAGGTTCTAAAGAACCTTTATTTCAAATGTCTGATTTCCCATAATACATTTTGATGAATCAAAAATCAAACAAGTTAGAATGCATTTTTCTGGAGATATTAGCTTTAAATTTTTCTCCACATTTGTTCAAGATTAATCAGTCGGTCTGATTTCCGCAAATATAGAGTGGTTTATTGTTGGTAAGGAGCTTTAGATATGGGTACAAAAATGTTTTCTAAATATTTACTATAAAAACATGATTAACCCTCAAAAACACACACAAAAATTATACATTTTAACAATCATACTCAATGTTATACATGGATTTAATTAGTGTTAAAAGATAAGATTGTTAATTTTATTTCAAAAATCTCTGGTGTCAAAACCAAGCAGTGTGTTGATCTTAAGTGTTATCCTTCCAAATGTGCTTTATCTTTCCATAATTACATTGTTTATATAAAAAGAATTTATTTCCTAAGTTTTTAAACTTTGAACATTTCTTTCCTGTTTGTTTTAAGGACATGGTGTTGCTTTGTAGCCCAGGCTGACCTGGTACTCACGATCCTCCTGCCTCAGGCTGAGAATCTGGTTTACAGGAGGGAGGCATCATTGTAGGCCTGTACTTTATTTTATTTTTTAACTATTTTCATTTTATGTGCATAAGTGTTAGGTCTGCAGCTATGTAATTGCACCTGTGTAACGTAATGCCTGCAGAGGACAGAAGACGGAGTCAGATCCCCTGGAAATGGAGTTATGGACAGCTTTTAGCCACCATGTGGGTGCTGATATTTGAACCTGGGTCTTCTGCAAGAACAATTAGTAGTCTTAACTGCTGAACCATCTCTCCAACCCTGTACTTGAATTTCTTGAAAGAGTAGATTATTTTAAGCAAAAAAATTATCTTTTAAGAAACCTTAGAGATATATGAATGTAAAAACGCTCATATGATTTTTAATAAAAATTCTAAACCTCTAACCAACACCTCCCCCCGTATGAAATACTTTCTAAAAATTTGAGGATCAACATAGAACTAGATCCAAAATGATTCTTCAGAATATATAACCAGGTACAGAGATCATAAAATTGAAAAACTTATTTTAAAATATGCTAAGTATCAAAGTGCCATTTATGTATTTCTTATGTGTGATTAATATTTCTTCTATAAGTATTTAATGAATTGAATTATGTTTTAATCCATATCCAAGGATTAAAAGACATTACAACTACATTTAATTAAAGTATTAGAGGTTTTCCCAAATTTTCAAAGCTAATCAATACCAATGACAACTATTTGAGTCAATTATTTGAACCCAGTTCATTTGAAATCTAGTCCAAACGTCTTTTCATCACATCAATGCATATTCAGTTAATTGCATCAGTAGTGACAATTGAAGTAATTTGAAAAGGGACCAAAGACATACTTCAATTCAATGCCATGTAAGCAGAATAAAATATTAAGAGGAGGAGGAAAATGTGGACACTCACCAGCACAAACACATGATAGACATATATGTGCACAAGGTGAACTAGAACGCTATAGGCCTTGGCTGCAAGAAGGTATATCATAGGAGCAAAAATGTTGGAATTTCCAATCTTCCTCTGTTAGTTACTTTGCTCATCACAATGATAAATACCTGAAGAGCAACTAAAAAGGACAAGAATTTGACAGACAGGTTAGGGGTTTGCAGTCTATCGTGGGGAGGAAGGCATGGAGCCAGGACTGGCTCCTGCCCTTGGCAGATGTATCATGAGGCTACTTGGTACATTGTAACTACAGTCAAGAAGCAGAGAGACTCTGGCAGGAACCTTAGCTGAATCCTAACCCATAAGACCCAGCCCCTCCTCAAGGTCCAGCAGACTCCCAGTACAGCACCAGCAGCTAATGACCACGTGTTCACAGAGGGGAATCCATGATAGGCATTTCATATTCAAACCATAACGCTTTCTAGGTAAAAGAAGGAAAAATGTATTTACATTTAGAATTCAAATTTACAATTCGTTCTTTCTAATAAATAGTTCTTCTTATGCAAAAATAGCAAATCTGGACCTCAGTCAGGGCAACTCTTTCCTGGTCCTAACAGCTAAAATAATTTTATGAGCTTTGCATAAAAACATTGTTATAGACAACAGCTTCCGAAAAATTAAGAAATATACACACATTGTTACACATTGTGGTAATATTCAATATATATCCACGTTCAAAAGTAACATATGGTTATATAAAGATAATTTTTAGTGTCTTATAAGAAAATATAGGAAAATCTTTTGGAAATAAGCATCCTCAAAGACTATTCTTCACGTAGCTGTTGAAGTGATAGCTCTTTATAGGAAATTTCAGACAATGAAGAGCTGAGAATTGCCTGATGTTTGTTGCAGAAAGGATCAAGGCAGTATGCAGGAGTGTCACCTGAGATTTGTCATTTCTCTTCTAAGAATGGTCAATTAAGTAAGAATTAGTAAGCCTGAAATCCAGCCACCTCTTCAGTTAAATGTATAACACAACTACCTAAGCAGACAGGAGGAAGAGGCTTTTACAATCCATCCACTCCCAAGGGGTTCTTTTTTTCCTAAGTTTAGCAAGACTTCATAATGTGGAACAACATACTTGCTGTGAATGGTAAAGATAACATTTTGGATTAAAATTGAAGATCTTGCCTTGGTTTCCTGTGAGACAAGCGTAGTATATACGAGTGTTTAACCATATCAGCACATTTTAAAGAAATGCCTCTGCATCTGTTCAGTCCCTAAAACATACACAGTTTAAGAGATGCATACAATGGCCTCAGCAGAAAGAATCTGATTATAGAAATTTTACATCTGAAAGTTTTCTTTGGGTCATGTTTGGCATAACACAATAAGAATGAAATGTATTCAAGCATAATTAGCACTAAAAGCTGTTACTGGTAATTAGAGGACAGGTAAGATACTGAAGATTGTCTTTCAAAACAAGTTTTGTGTATACTTTTGTGGAAATGTGGGGGGTTATCATGGAACACTTCTATGCTACTTAAACTGTGAACTTTCCCCTTGAACAATGGTCCATCTCAGAATGGTGCAGGTCAAAATTCGATTAATATATTCAAAGCATATTACTTGGCTGGGATACAATTCCTCCCCATGGAAACAAGGTTTTACAATTTTTAAAATACTATTTTCTCCCTAGACTGGAAACAAAAACATGGAACAATGATCAGAATTATAGTAAAATATTTTTGATTTATTTATTTTATGTCTATGAGTGTTTTGTTTGAAAGTATGTAAGAACAATATCCATAGAAGTCAGAAGAGAGCAACAGGTCTCCTGGAAATAGAGTTACTGACTGTTATTAGCTGCCATGTGAGTTCTGGGAACCCTAACCTGTGTCCTCTGCAAGAGAAGCTAGTGCTTTTACTCACTGAGACATCTCTCCAGCCCCCAGAATTATATTTTAAAAAATAAAACTGCTGACATGCATGGAAAACTAGAGAGATATTCAAATTAATAAAACTTTAGATAGTTACACAGCAGACTGTGTCTGTCTGCAATCTGTAAAACCAAGATGGCACACATTTTACACACAGGCCCTGTTCTTGATGGATGTTTGTATCTCCCACAAGTTCTTAGGATGAAATACTGAACTATTCAAAATGTGATTGTGTTTGGTACTGAGGCTTTGGGGGAAGAAACTGGGTTCAGTTAATTAATGAGATTGAGGCCCTCACGATGGAATATTTTAAAGTAAAAATTTAAATATATACATATACTGTGTGTGTGTGTGTGTGTGTGTATGTGTGTGATTGTATGTGTATTGTGTATGATTTTGAGTGAGCATGCCATGGTGTGCATGTGACAGTCAGAGGACAACTTCCAGGAGCTGGTTCTTTCTTTCTTTCCACCATGTGGGTTCTGGGTATCCAACTCAGGCTGTCAGATTTGGCAGTAGGCACTGTTACCTGCTGAGCACTCTCCTTGGTCTAATAATGGTATTTTTGTTCTTATAGGAAGAGGAAGCAACCAGAACTCTATCTCTCGTCAATACCAGTATTCAACAAGAAGATAACTTTCTACAATCCAGGAGGCAAGTCTCATCTCAATTTTTACTTTCTTGTATCAAAAGTATGTAAAAAATAAATCCCCATTGTTTAATAGCCCAGTTTATATATATATTTTTCACAGACTGTGTCCTAGCTGACCAATAGACTGGCCCCAAACAGTTTTTGAGGACTAATTTTTAACAACAGTTAACTCCTTTTCATATAATTCTCACTATTAAGGACACCTGGAAGAGGAGATTTGTCTTGAGTGGGGGCCCAATGCTGCTATCCTCATGAATGAAAATAGCATTATTACTCAGTACATAAACATTGTGTGCTTAAAAAAGTTCTCTGGAAAGAAGTACGGATATTATTAGCATAAATCCTCTCAGACCTTAAGATAGAATTGAATAATAAAGAGGCTGTGACAGAGCAAACATTAGGTTGCTTTCTCCTTCACTGCTATTGTGCAATCTCCTTGGCAGACTCTGGGGGAGAGGAGCATGATGAAGATGCTTTTCCACTCTGGCCACCACTCTTATGCTCAGTAACTTTAAAAGAGAGCATGACAGGCATCTGCACCATGTCCCCATCTTCTACTTCAGCCTAACTTCCAGTGATTTCAAAGTAGCCTCATATTAAACTGGTAACTCAATTGCTTCAGCTGAGCTGTCTTTAAGTAATTGTGCTCTGGGCTTGCCTAGGTCTCAATGAAGCAGTATAGAATAAACAACACGGCACCTAGGACATAGCTATTAACTGATGTTCATCACTGTATTTATAAAGGTATGAATATAAAAATTCAACAATGAGAAGTACCACTCTGATTAGGGACAAGTTGCAATTTCGATTTTATCATCTCCTTTTATTCCTGTCCTTGAATTTGTACATTCTATTTCATTGGCGCCTGTCTTGATTACTAATGAAGCAATACAGTTCTCTAATACATAATTTTATTTTTATAAAAACAATTACCTTTTTTTATTTGCAAGAATGAATTATTTGAAACAGTTCTGTCTTAAATCTGATAATGATTTCGGCCCATGGTGCTAAGCTCTCAAGGTTCTGCTACAAACAAACATATACATGGATAGACAGTTCTTGGTAAATAAGCACATCTTATTAGCATAGGGCCTCCCACATCAGGAGTTCATGGTGATAGCTTACAAAACACTCTGCACCATTCCTGTGAACACACCCAATTCTTTCTATCAACAGCATTAACAAACTGTATCTTTTTCAGGGTGGGGTAGGCATGGAATTCCACCCTCTAGTCGGGGTGCTTTTGGCAACTGACAGTTGAGAGAGGAAGAGCCACTTTTTTTTAAGTGTGTGATCCTTGGTAGGTCCTTCATGGCCCATGGGATAACCCCACAGATGACTCCATACCCAAGATTATTCAAGCAATATAAACTGGGCATTCCCCCAGTTAAGAAGGAAGGGTGGGTCTGGGAGAAGCAAAGGAAAGAGGGTCATTTATGATCAAAATATATTGTATGGAATTCTCAAATAATTCATAAAAATATTCTTAAGACATTTGACTTTGAAAATTGGATGCTAACATTCAATGTATCTGCTGATCTCTCTTGATTGTGTATCATTTATGAATTTAGTCTGTGTTCATTTTATTGATTTAATCAGTTTAAGCAAAAGAGGCTAAAATGATAAAACAAAACCAAGCACTCATTGGCTTGTCTAGAGAATCCTTGCTGGTTTGAGCTAAGAAGTGCATTTATTGAGTTCTTACTGTATGGTTTGCTAGGAAGTCACTTGTATGCTATCTCATTCAATGAAAAACTGCCCAGTGGCATGATCAGGGTATGCTTGCTTCATTGGTAATAATTAACCCATGCTACAACATCAATGAGGATATTATTTCATATATGACTTTTGGTTGTGATATAGAGGACTCAAAAACATTGCTAACAGGAAGAGCTGTAGAAATAAAGACAATGGTTATGTGTGAGTGTGTTAGTAAATGACTGCTGATTGCCTGGTACATAGGAATTCCCAGTTCTTGGAAATGGATTCAGCAGTTGCTGTGAGTTTGGTCTTAAAAATCTCTCTGTAAGAATGTAAATGGGAAAATATTATGATGATCTCATGATCTTTTAAAAAAATACTTTATTTTTATTTTATGTGTATGCGTGTATTGCCTACATGTAGGTAAGTGCAGCCGTGTTATGCAATGCCAGTGGCAAACAGAAGAGGCTGTCAGATCCCCTGGAACTGGAGTCATAGACAGCTGCCATGTGGGTGCTGAGATATGAACCCAGGTCTTCTGCAAGAACAGTCAGTGATCTTAACTGCTGAGCCATCTCTCCAGCCCCAGTCCCATGATCTTTAAAGAGACAGAGAGGTATGATTTGGAAAATATGTTTTTAGAAAAGACAAAAGAAAGCACTTTCAGAAGAAAATGAAGACACTGTTTGCTTGCTATTTGGACTGTGGAAAATACCCAAAGAAACATCAATTTAAAGAAAGAAGAACCAGTTTTGGCTCAGGGTTTACAACATTTCATTACACCTTCTTAGGGGATATGTGGCAGAGTGGAATGGATCACATCATTACTACAGGTAGCCAAGAAGAAGTGTGTGAGCGAAAGACTTATGTGACCTGGCTTTTCTCTTTTGCCCCGTTTATTCCTTCCAGGTCCTTAGCTGGTCCCACCAACATCCAAGGCAAGTCTTCTCCACTTTAGTTAATCCTCTGGAAATACCTTTGCAGACACACCCAGAGCTCTGAGTTGGTAATCTAATCATCTTTTAATCCAATCAAATGAAAAATTAAGATTAACCATCACACTGACAAAATTCAGGCTTATATATGTAATTTTTCAGAATGATTACATATTTGATAAACTGAACAAAAACAAAAGAAAGCTCCCTCTTTCTAATTCGGGGACAGTTTCTCTGTGTAACAAAGAAATCACAATGTACTCTGCAAGATGCCTCTCTAATGCTAACCTATAGTAAAGAGGAAGTAGTTGCTACTCTTCCAGTAGCCTAATTCAAATATTCAATGAGATTCATTATATTGAGTCATAGAGAGTCTAAACTATATTCTGGTTACTGTTGCCCTTTCTGTCATTACATCAGGATGTAATACAAAGTCTACACAAAATTTTGTAAGAATACGTGTCTCTTTACATACATCACATGCTACTTTATGTTTTCACTAAATGGGGAAATGATCCGGGACTCTGTGTTCTGTCATCTCCTTCAGCCTCTATGGTAGGGAGGTAGTACTAAAACCAAGGTCAGACAACTTGGATTGTATTTTCAGGTCTGTTGCTCAGACAAATGTGTTTTGAAAAAGTTAGTGAAAATCTTTGGACCAGCTATTGAATGACAGAAGTAGTTTGAGTGTAGAGATGTCTGGACTGTTTTCCGAAATGTGGTTATTGGGGAGGAGCTGAAAACATTTAGTTAGGATCAGGAAACTGGCTAGCTGTACAGACAAGCCCAACCAGGTCTGCCCGGGATGTTTCCAAAATGTAGTAAGAAATGAATGCTAAAAAGCTTCTTAAGGGATGGCATTCTATAGAGAAAAATGATATTTTCAAAGTTACCATCTGTAAAATGTTCATTAATACAAAATAGTGCAATCTTAGAAAGTTATGGATGAAATCTTCATATTATTTATTTCCACAGCAATTGTCCAAAGTCAGAAAACAGATCATATAGGAAAAATAATATTTTTAAATGACAAGAATTTTCCAAAGCTATTTTTTGGGGCTAAAAGGAAACCAAAACTGCATTTATTTTTTTCAGAACAAGGATACTCCAGACACAATAAGAAGATATATTCCTTGTTTCTTAATTTCTTGATAATATAAATGAAATTGATTCTGAACATAAAGGCATAACTACTGTATCATCAACTGCCTTTGAAGCTTCTGGTTTTATCTATATTACATGTCAACACCACAATACTAAACAAAATGTTCATCCTACTATTACTATTCCATTTATGGCAACTTTACTGATAGGTTATATTAATGCTAAAATGCATATCAATACAAACAAATAAAGCACATATGTCCTAATGTAATGACTCCTGTTATAATAAGACTGAGAAATGTTTACTATTAAAAGCAATGCCATTAGTCACACTGATTAAGGGAGCCATCAGAAGCTTCTGAGAAGCACAAATTGAATTTTTAACCAGTCAATATAAACTTCAGCGGTTCACTGAATCTTATGACACCTGTATGTCTGTTCTGGGTATGGTGGTACACACCTGTGATGTCAGCATTCAGGAAGCTAACATATGAAGATATTGAGTTTGAGGCCAGCTTGAGACATATAAATAAGTTTCAGGTATGCCGAGACAAAACAGACTCATTCTCAAACAAACAAAACAAATCGCATAGTCTGCCATGAACCAGGATTGGGGGCATCCACCTGTAATCTCAGCACATGGAAGACAAGAGGCTTACTAGTTTAGGACCAGCCTTGAACATATAGAAAGACACAAACAACAAACAGAGTGCTTATTTTAAAACCTCCTACTCCTGTGAAAATTACTTTTATTTCTCAAATGTTCTAGAAGATTGTGAATTGGGATCTGAAAGGATACTTGAGACTTGCTTTTCTTTTAAAGCTAAATAAGAAGATTGTCCTTTGGTGCTAAATGAATAAGTTTCTGTGAAATAATCTTTTACATAATCATATAGTGACAGTGTTAAGTGCATAAAACATGATGTTAGCACAACAAGAGATCCCACCAAATCAGGGAAGCCCCTGGGTTTCTTCCCCATGGTGAGCTGAGAGGTCCTTCTGGCATGGTAGATGATGGATTCACACTCAGGCACTCATATTAATTTCACATCAACAGCAAGTTTTCTGACCTGACTACACTTACATGAATGCTTACGTCTTACCCATTCATCAAAAGAATCATTGGCATTTGGTAGAAACATCTTGGATTTTAACAGTGTCAGTTGGGAAAGTGTAATTTGAAGTTTGACTTAATTTGAATTTGACTTTTTCTAGTATTCAGGGGAAACTAACATTCATTTATCATGCATTGATTACATGTCAGGCACCAGGGTAGTAGAACAACAATTTGGTGCAAGAGTTATTATCCATATTTAATAGATAATAATCCAAATCTAAAAATTAAATATATGGCCTAAAGTTTCACAGTTAATGAAGTAAGCTTATGCAAAAATAAACTGCTTCTTCTTACATGTAGGATTTTAAAAATCAAACTCACAGAAAAAGAGAACAGAAGAATAGTTATCAAGGGCCAAGGTGCAGAGGCAGAGGGATACGATGGCCAGAGTGATATAAGCTCTAGATACTTAACAAACAGTGAAGCTACTATACTTCAAAATAATAATGCATTTTATAGTTGAAATATATTAAAAGAGTAGTTTTTGCATATTCTAATCACACTAAAATGGATAACTATGCTTAACAATATAGGTCAGTGGTGGAGTACCTGCCTAGCATGCATGAGGATCCGGGTTCCATCTTCAGCAATGAGAACCAATTATAACCACATAAGATGATGGATACAACAGTTAGGCTGACAGAAGCAATCATGTCACAGTGTAACATACATGGTAACACTGGATTTTACACATACATTTTGCGTTTTAAAAGTATCTTAACAAACTGCAACAGAAGAAAAGAGCAGCAGCGGGGGCTGCTGAAGAAGAATACAGATATTGGAATTATCCAGGCTTTTCCTGAGTTCCATCCTTCTACACTGCTTTTAAAAATATGTCATGAGCTCTCCCCAACCCTCAGGCCTCTCTCTGGGGTAAGTCCATCATGCCCTCCACGCCTTGACTCCCACAGCCACATTCACCCTCCCATCTCCCCCACCTGTCTCTCCTCCTAGTTTGGGTCCTGTCCCATTCCTTGCCTTGGGGCCCCAAGCACCTGGGGAACCACTACTGCTTCCTGATCCTTTTCATCAGGACCAAATCAGTGCCTTCTCTGGTCCCCAGGAGCACTGCTTCTGGGCCTGGCCCCACCCTACCTCCCTCTGCTTCCCTGGGCCTGCACCACCCACCAGCCTCTTCCTGATCCTTTGCATCCAAATCGACCCAGCTCCTCAGTGCACTCCCCAGGAGTCCTTGGGGCCATTTCCCTCCCCCATCTGCCTTTGCATCTCTGGATGGGAGGGCCACCAGCTGCCCTAGACCAGCATCTTTCCAGGGCCCTGCTCCCAGGCCAGTCCAACCCCAAATTCCTGAGGCCAAAATCTTTACTGGAGGGATCCAGACTTTAGGAAGAAGTCTGAGAGCACCTGATCCTCATCTGACTTGGGCCTCTGTGGGAACTCCTGAACAAAAGCAATCTGGCCACTCCAATATAAAATCAAAAGAGAGAACCAGAAGCTTAGATGAACCAGCTTTTCATGCCCAAAAAGTAAATCACAAAGACATATAGAGTTCACAAAAAGAAGCAGACCTAAACTTGAAGGCTGGAGCCTCGCACAAGAATCAGAAACTACAAAAGAAATACACATGTCAAAACAACGAATAAAAAATAATAACATGAAAAACTAAAATAACATATCCCCACCAAATACCAGTAGTCCTCTAGAGGAGTACAATGAGAACCCCCTAGAGATAATGCAGGACGTGGAACTCAAAAGAACGACTATAAACATTTTAAAAGATTCAGAGAATTTAAAGAACACAAAAACAAAGAAATAAAAAAACTGAAGGAAGATAGGGATAAACTTCTGAATAAATTCAGAAAAGAGTTAGAAATATTGAAGAATACTCAGGCTGAAATGAAGAAGAAAGTGAAACATTCAGTAAGCCAATTAGAAACCACAGGAGAAAGCCTTACCAATGGGATGAATGAAATGGAAAACAGAGTACCAAGACTGGAAGATAAAGTGGACAAACTAGACCACTCAAGCAAAGATTACAAAAAATTTAAGAAATCACAAGAATGGAATATGCAGGAATTGTGTGACTACACAAAAAGACCAAACTTATGAATCATAGGCATACAGGAAGGAGAAGAATCCCAAGATAATAGCATGGACCAGATCTTCAACAGAATTGTGGAAGAAAATTTCCCAAAATTAAAGAAAGACATGCCCATAAAATACAAGAAGCATATAGAACACCAAACAGACAGGACCAGAAAAGAAACTCTCCATGGCACATCATAGTAAAAACACTAAACATACAAAACAAAGAGACAATACTGAAAGCTGCAAAAGAAAAACAACAAGTCACATATAAAGGAAAACCCATTAGGATTACAGCTGACTTTTCAGTGCAAACTATGAAAGCCAGAAGAGCCTGGACCAAAGTATTCCCAGTTTTAAATGACCAGAGATGCCAACCCAGATTACTTTACTCAGCCAAAATGTCTATTATAGTCAAAGGGGAAAGAAAAATCTTCCATGACATAAATAGGGTGAGGAAATTCATGTCAACAAAACCAGCCTTTCAGAGAGTTCTGGAAGGAATACAAAGAGCTGAAGAAAGGAATGACTATACCCAAGGGGTTGTGGAAAGAAATCCAAAGAAGGTATAACTGTGGAAAAGTACAGTTATATCAAGAACGTAAACAGAAATAAAAGTGACAGGATTCAATACTCATTGTTCGTTAATAACTTTAAATATTAACAGACTGAACTCCCCAGTCTAAAAACACAGACCAGGTGAATGGATTAAGAAACAAAACCCATCTTTTTGTTGTCTGCAAGAAACTCATCTCACTTTCAAGGACAGATACTATCTTAAAGTGAAAGGATGGAAAAAAATATACCAAGCAAATGGTACTAAGAAAAAAACAGGAGTAGCAATCTAATATCTGACAAAATATACTTAAGAACTAATCAGAAGAGATAAGGAGGGCCACTTCATTTTGATCAAAGGAGAAATAAATCAAGAAGATATTACAATCATGAACATATTTTCACCAAACTCTGGTGCACAGAACTTCATAAAAACAATACTACAGGATTTTAAGTCCAGGATTAATCCCAAGTCATTAATAGTAGGGGGCTTCAATACCCCACTGTCTTCATTAGATAGGTCAACAAGGCAGAGAGTTAACAGAGAGACATCTGAATTAAACAATATCATATATCAAATGGACTTAACAGACATCTGCCGAGTATTCCACCCAAGCAACAAAGGACTCAGCACCCCATGGAACCTTGTCCAAAATGGACCATGTAGTAGGGCACAAAACAAACCTCAATAAATACAAAAAGATTGAAATAATTCCATGCATTCTATCAGAACACAATGCAATAAATCTTACAATCAACAACAGAAGAAGCCAAAATCACCACATGAACACATGGAGATTAAACAACACACTCCTAAATGATGAATGGTCAAAAGAGAAATTAAGAAAGAAATAAAAGTATTCCTAGAACTAAATGAAAAGGACAATACCACACAACACAATCTCTGGGACACTCTGAAAGCGGTTCTTAGAGGGAAGTTTAGAGCTCTAAGTGCCTGCATCAAAAAATCAGAAAGAATATAAATAAATGACTTAACATTGCAACTCAACACACTTGAAAAGCAACAACAAATGAAACCCAAACCCAGCAGATAAGAAGAAATAAAAAAAAATCAGGGCAGCAATTAATATAATTGAAACAAAGAAAACAATACAAAGAATCAACAATTCCAAGAGCTGGTTCTTTGAAAAGATAAACAAGATTGACAGACCACTAGCCTAGTTAACCAAAAGAAAGAGCACCTCCAAATCAACAAACTCAGAGAGGAAAGGGGAAACATCACAACAGACACCAAAAAATCCAGAACATCATAAGGGAATACTTTAAAAACATATACACTAAGAACTTGGAAAACCTAAAAGAAATGGACTG
>NW_008341923.1:150490-173913 GCF_000622305.1 Nannospalax galili | reverse complement strand
CCAGAAAGATACAGAGCATTATAAGGGAATACTTTAAAAACCTATATGCTACTAAATTTGAAAACCTAAAAGAAATGCATGGATATCTAAAGGCATGGTAACCACCAAAACTAAACCAAGAAGAGATTAACCACTTAAACAGACACAAAACACAAAAAGAAATTGAAACAGTAATAAAAAAAAAAACCTCCTGACTAAAAAAAGCCCAGGACCAGATGAATTTACAGCAGAATTTGATCAGACATTTAAAAACGATCTATATCCAATGCTACTTAATTTATTCAAAAAAGCAGAAATAGAGTGAGAGCTTCCAAATTCCTTCTATGAACCAGCATCACTCTAATACCAAAGCCAGGTAAAGATATAACCAAGAAAGAAAACTATAGACCCATATCCTTAATGAACATAGATGCAAAAATTCTCAACAAGATACTTGAAAACTTCATCCAGACACACATCAAAAAGATGATCCACCATGATCAAATCAGTTTTATCCCAGAGACGCAGGGATGGTTCAATATATGTAAGCTGCCAATAAATGTCATAAATCATATAAATGGGCACAAAGACAAGAACTACATGGTCCTCTCAATAGATGCAGAGAAAGATTTTGACAAAATTCAACATGCATTTATGTTCAAAGTCCTAGAGGGAACTGGACTGGAAGGAACATACCTCAACATAATTAAAGCCATATATAACAAACCCACAGCCAACATCATTCTAAATGGAGAAAAACTGGAATATTCCAATTGAAATCAGGAACCAGACAAGGCTGTCCACTATCTCCACTTCTCTTTAACATAGTACTTGAAACTCTTGCAAGAGCAATAAGACAAGATGGATTTGTACCTGTGTCCAAGTCTATAAAGAGGAGGGTCAACACAGAGGACTCATTTCCTCAATGCTAACCATTGTCGAGTAGGACCTTTGACTTATCTTCATATAGGCAGAACTGGTAAAATCAAGGAGCCAGGGGCTCCTACCAAGGCCATGTGACCCCTGAGGAACAGATCCTCAAACGACCTTAAGAGTAAAATAAATTGGTTTATCTTGACCAACTGTATGGCCTTAATCACCCAAAAGGAAAGTATAACCAAGATTAAAGGGGCCAATATAATTTCTTAAGAGTCCATATGCATAGGTAAAGGCTATATAACAAGCAACAATGCCAGAAGACAGGCGTTACCTTCTTTTGAGTTGTTGACCAGGGTGGCCAAAGGGACTCCCAGATAGTAACCCAGCATAGAACTGGAAAAATGAACAGCAGACCCCAATCTTATCTAAAGGAATATTGACAACTGATTGCTGCTAGATGAGGACCCGCTGACCCTCCTAAAACAAAGACTCTTGATAGGCTGACTATCAACTAACTAGGGTGCCAACAATATAGCAGACAGTAGCAGACATATCAGAGTATAAGGGCTCTAATGGGGGGAGGGAGGCTATGGGAGAGTGCTATCTGGGAAGTGGGTGTATAGTCAAATGAGATGGTTTGGGATGTTCTGTGTGATATACACACACACAAAAATCAACAAATTTTAAAAAAATGTATTATATTTGACGAGGAAGCATGGAAATTTATGTCATGTTAATTAGTAGAGGTGATAAACAATACCATTGAAATCTGCCTGATGACTTTATAGATATACACAGGTGCCAAGGATTCAAGTGCAACTGATTATGACTAGTAATAACCAGATACAAACAGATTAGAGATGCATGTGCCAATATCTCAGTGTTAGCAGCAAAAACAGTGAGTCTGTCTGTAAGGAACAATGTATTCTAAAATGAAATGGAGATCTTTTTTAAAGGTTAAAAACTCATCCAATTATATGTCTTACAGAGCTTATACTGAGTTCAATAATATATGGCTATTGTACAGAAAAGGGGGCAGAAAGATTGTAAGAGCCAGAGGCTCTGGACAACCACAGGGAAAAAGATTTCCAGACACCGGTGAATTTCTCATGAACTCACAGCAATGGTGACAGCATGCAGAAGTCCCATGCAAGCTCAAACCAGAATAAAATTCCAGCCTGAATCTTACCTGAGGAACTACTGTTGCTCTGGAGTATGTTACTGAATATGTTAAAGCTGTAGTGAAAAGCTTTGAATCATGTAGTTATTAAAAATTTAAAAAATATAATTATTAAAAAATAATAATTCTCTATGAAAATTTGCTCCTTGATAATTGGTGGATGTGAAAAGCATTATCACTGAAATCTACCTGATGACTTTATGTCCATGCTCAGATGCCAAGGAGCTCAGAAATTAACCGACTGTGACGAATAATCATCTAGCAGCAATCAGTTGTCAATATTCATTTAGATAAGATTGGGGTCTGCTGTTCATTTTCCCAGTTCTATGCTGGGAATCTATCTGGGAGTCTATCTGGGAGTCCCTTTGGCCACTCTGGCCACTAGCTCAGAAAATTGCTATTGAATATGTCAATGCTGATGTAATGAAATGCTTCTTCTAAATATGTGGTTATTAAATAAATAATTTAAAGAAATATGTCATCAATGAGGAAGAAAGGAAGAAAGACTGAGAGCAAACAATGGAGAAAATTTTTGCTTTCAAGGTATTATGTCTGGCCTTGTACCAAAGGTAACCTTTTCATACTGTTTCTGTTTTCAGAGATGGAGAAATCACGGTCTGCAAGAGTGAATGGCAGGCCTGTCTCAGAGATTTCACATTTATAAACACCCTTGTGTGCTGTGTGTTCTGAAGTCCTCTCAAGTCTTCCATTGGTCAGAACCAACACAAGAGGCAACAGAAATGCTCTTCCTCGAATCAGAGTGGAGGGGGGACACCTCACCCTGAAACTTCATTTCACTTTTTAATCACCACATCCAAGTAGTCCTTACATCTTGTGCCTGTAAATTTATCCAACATATCATTTTTCTCATACTTAACTCCTTTATATTTTTTACTGCAGTCAAAATAATTCCTATTCTATCCAATCTCTAAAAACACTGAGTCAAATCGTTCAAACTCAATGACCCAGTCCAATATTTCTCAAACCCAAATGTATACTATCTTGAAGATCATGTTTAGATGGGTTATTACACAATAATGGAGGGATATATATTTGGAGATGCTTCCAGGAATAATGACGAGTGGAGGTAGTAATGGGTGTCCTGTGGTCAGAGGCTCCTCGGTGGCGTTCTCTGCCTAGCATATATGTTCCTCTTCTTGCTTCTTTAATTTCAATCCTCTCTTCATTTTTTTTTCTCCTCCTAATGTTTGCTCTGACTGAAATGTTCCTGGTTAGGTAGATCTCCTTAGGTAGTCATCCTTTATAGCATTAGTGAGAAGTACACTCATATATTTTGCTGAGTGATTATGTACTTTTTGTCCCTTAGAGTAAAATATAAACTCCAAGAGGCAGGCACCTGACTGGTTTTACTCACCTAGGTGACTAGCAACAATCCTGTGTACAGTGGATGAGACATAAATATGTGCTAAATTAATAAACTTGAAAATTAGTCACTGAGAGTTACAATTAAACAAAGAACTTACTGGATTTAATTAATTAATTAATTAATTAATTAATTAATTTATCTGTCTATCCAAGGTCTTGCTATACAGCCCAGGCTAGCCTCTAACTTCAAATTTTCTTGCTCTAGCACCCCAAACACTGGGATTATAGCCACATGCCACAAGTATGTATCTGGTTGGATCAGAAAATTACTTGAAACAAAAACCCTATATACATTGGTCCTGCATGTCTGAATCTTAAATCATTACCAATGTATGTCATTTTTTTCTCAATGTCAGAAATATAAATGCTCATTTTAAAGAATCAATTAGTATATGCTCAAAATCTCCATACACACGAGCTTCTACAAAAGTAAAAGAAATATAAACCGTAAACCCTTCTTTCAGAAGGTGCATAGTATAGCTAATATAATGAGATGTTCAGAGCAAGGTGAGGAAGTAGGTACAGCAGTACTAGATTCCAGATACTAGATAAAGGCAGAGCTCCATAAAGACCTGGGTGGTTAGAAAAGGACTCCAAGAAGAAAGTGGTTGCTACCCAGTTCAGGTTAAGAAGGACACAGGATATGACTTAAACAGAAGAGAGGGTGCTCCAAGCCAGAGGAATATGGAAAACAATGCATGAAGGGCATTGCAGGGTCCTGCAGAGGATGAAAATACAGTGTAAAATTTTCCGTACATATGAAAATCAGAGCTTAAGAAAGGCCTAGTAGCTCAACTTGAGGTCTCAGCTGATGGAGGGAACCAAAGAGAACAACTCTCAAGCCTTAACCTCAGAAGGTCATGTCAGACAGTATGGACGGAGGACCATTAGAACATGTATTTCTTTAAAAATTTAAAGGTAGAAAAACCTGCAAGTTTAGGAAACTCGGAACTATGAAGAAAACAGACTGATGTGATTTTTCTACAATGCTAAAAAAAAAAAGAAGCAATTGTGCACACATGTGTTGTGTATGTGTGTGTGTTTTAAATATATATATATATATACATCCATGTATATGTATATATAATTAAAAGAAATAAAATTGGGGTTAGTGTGTTTCTAAGAACACGTGCACATTTACAGCAGGCAGGCGTTCAAACTCAGTGAGGGTATAAAAATAGCTGAGAAAAGCAGAAAGCAGGGCAGTCATGCACCGTTTACATCACTGTCAGTTCCCTAACTCCATCTCACCTCTCGGTCAATAGCAAGTCAGATGCCATCACAACATTACGCTATAATCAATCTATGAAGAAATAGCCTATGCCAAGCCCCAGCCTATTTCCAGCAGTATTCATAACAGAACTCTAGGATCACAACAGAAGAGAAAGAGCAAAGACTTGAGGGTCAATTATAACATTTGACCCTTAAAGTAAAGCCATTATGTCAACCAGGGAATGCAGACACATTTTAAAATGTCTGACCTGTTATTGTTCTACACTGAGAACAATATTTCTTTGTAACAATAGCATCCTGAGTCAATCAAAGTGCAGCACTTTTGTTAAACTAATAACAGAAGACATATCATACTAACAAATACATTTTATAATTCTTTTTATTTTTTAACCCTTGTAACCCTATAAGGATTTTCTTATCATTTCTGTTTTACAAATAGTGCAATGTAAATGTTAAGGTCACACATCTATCAAGTCTCAAATATGAGACTAGAACCTATGTCTATGGGATTCCAAGTCTCACTCTTAACCACATTGCTATCATGTACTTTGGGCTTTCAAACAATCTTTGTTTCAGCATTTTAAAATATTTGCTAAACTGTAACTGAAGACAGTCATATTTTGGGAGAATATTATGAGGGAATAGTGTTAAAGTAGCAAAAAGTCCCATAAATTTAACTGGTCAAGGCTATAAAATCCCTAATCTATCTGCTGGAAGACCCGCCTTTCCAGTCTCACTAGTCAATCACCTGGTGATAGAACCACCCCTAGGAAGGCAGGTTCACCTTAAGTTACGCTAAATATTTGGGTGCATACCTGGTGCGTTAATGAAGTAGTGAATTTTCCTTGCCTGGAATCCTGCCTTGTAGCACAGAACTCCACAGAACTTCTGGACCAGCCAGAGTCACGTAGGTCTTTGTAAGTTTGCCCACCTTTCTGAATCCTTCAGAAAGACATAATTTCCTCTTTTCTTCTTCATGTCTTTCTTACCAAAAATGCTTTCTTTAAGGCTTTGGGCTGCCCCTAGCATCTTGTATTTCTATACTTTTTCTCTAAAGCTTCCTTCTCCCAGCCAGTCAGTCATGTGTCTGACCTCCAGGTAGGCTCTAAACCTGCATGGCTTCACGGCTTTCTTTTCTTCTCCTCTCTCTTCTCCTCACTGCCTGCCCTGAGGATTTTTCTTTAAAATTCTAATAAAATTGTAAAAGCTTCTGTTTGGATCCATTCTTAAATTCTTTAATGAATAAGACTAAGAATCCTCTAGGGAACCCTCTTCCTCTCTGTTTCAATAGTAATTTAATATAAACAAATGACTAGAAAACATTAGTGCTGTTACATCTGAAAAGTAATGTTGACATAAGACCAGATAGGCAAAACAGAATTCCAAGAAAGTTACTTGATTTAGGATTGGTCATCTACAGGAAGGTATAGCTTGGGAAACAAGGTAATGACAACATCAGTCATGTTCATTCTATTTGTTTTTTATTTGAGAATTTCTTACATACATACAGTGTGTTTTGATCAAGAACATTCCCTTCCCTCCAGCTCTTCTCCTATCCCCCCATTCACTATTCCCTCTCAATTTCTTTTGTTCTTTTGTTTGTAAAACCAAATACTGTTGCCAGTATGTGCAGGGGTGTAGGACCATCTACTGGACCACATCCCTGAATAAAGCTGACTGACTCTTCTCTCCTCGCTGCCAGTGGTTCCTCAGCTAGGGGTGGGATTGGTGCCCTCTTCCCTGCTCACTGATGGAAATTTTCTGGCTTGATCTTGAGCAGGGCCTTGCCCACACTGTCACAGCCACTGTGAGTTCATATGTGCAACTGGCCTTGGTTTATTTTCTTTGAAATCAAGGCTCCCAGATTACAAAGCACCCTCCCCTCAAGCTTTATCTGTGCCTCTTTGAACTTAGCCTTATCATTACTGGAACAGAGGCTGAAGAGATTCACCTTAAATTCACAACTTTTAGAAAAAAAAATCTGCTTTTTATTCTCATCATCCAACATATAAATTACTGAATTTCTATAAAATTGAAATGGACCTCTTACCTACTGCCTTGGGATGGTTTTATCAATATTTGGTAGGTATATAGAAATTTAAGCAATTTGAAGCAATATTGTAATCTTATGGACTTAGAGATCAGCATTTTCTTTTGAATAGTATATCAGGGTGTAAAGCTTTGTGCAGATGTTTTATGTTATTGAATATGTCAATGCTGTTGTAATGAAATGCTTCTTCTAAGTCAGTGGTTAATAAATAAATAAATAATTAAAAAAACATTTTCCAAATAGTGCTCCCTTTGTTCTCTATAGTGAGTGACAGTCTGTTCTTCAAACATCCTGTGACAAGTGACACTTTGAACTTTTATGTTCTGGAAAATGGTGAAAGATCACTATAGAAAGTGAAAATTCCATCATAATGATGCTATTTTGCCTTGCTGGAGAAACACAGGTCTAGGAACAGGTCAAAGACTCCAGATGAACACTACAGACAGGGGAGTCACCAGCTCTTTCAGTTTGCTTCCTGGACAGAGCAACCAGCTATCTCAGTTTAGAGAGAATTCCATACCCGTTCCTCCAAGGTAGCCTGTAAAAGGAAATGGTTGTTGAGGCAGACTTCCGTTTCCTGCCACACTGGCAACTAATGTATGCCAAGAATTTATAAATTGCTCCCTCCCGCCCGCTATTTATTTACACATGCTGATTATGTGCACACACACGTGTGTGTGTGTGTATGTGTGTTAATGTATGTGTGCTTGTTCCTGTGTATGCTGGTGTAAGTCTGTGAGGAGGCCATGAGACAACTTTAAGTTTCCTTGTTCCACAGAGCCATCCAGTTTGTTTTATACTGACACTGACAAAGTATTTCACTGGGTCCCAGGGTCTACCAATTAGGTTAAGATGACTGGCCAATGAGCCTCAGGGGTCTGCCTGTCTCTGCCTCCCCAGGGCTAGGGTTACAGAAGCAGGCTACCAAACTAGTTTTCTACATGGGTGCTCAGTCCTCATGCTTGTGTAGCAAGCACTTTAATGACTGAGCTGTCTCCATCACTCCTTCTTCCCCCATCTCTTTGGTACTTTCTAAAGAATAAGTAGGAACATTTACCACATCTTCCTAAAGCGAGGAGCTCTAGATAAGCTGTCCAGACCTCAGTAGATGAACTTGCACCGAGGAACATCTAGGAAGACTAACTTAACACAATAGCCCTTAACACAAATGACAGAACGTATGAATTCCTGGGGGGGGGCACCTATGGGAAGGTGTCAGTGGGGGAATAAAGATGATTAAGATTGATTGAGATGTTCTGTATGAAATGCACAAAAATTCAATTAAAACATTAAAAAAAAGAAATTACAAAAAAAGGAATAAGCAGGGACCCAAGTATTTAGCTTTCCTTAATGGTTCATTTTGGAAGGACAGAACACACTCCTTCATGGTGTCCTCTTATCTCCACATGCGTGTGCACACACACATTCACACACATACACACATGCACATATGAAATAAAGAAATAAGTAAATAAATGTAATGGAATTTGCCAACATTATTTACTGAGGTGACTGGATTCCAGTTTTCTCTCTTAATTGTCCTAACGGCAGAGAACTCTAGCTCAACCCTCAGCTGCCACGCAGAAATGCTTTGTCTTCATCACATTAGGCTATGTGAGGAGATCAAGTTAAAATTTGCTATCCAAGAGTGATTGTAGACCATTCGACAACCAGTAAGTACCTGCTAACCAGTCAGAAACAGCTTAGTCCAGCAGCTCTGTTTTTGTAGTACAAGGCAATAATCGTTTAGCTTCTGAATCAGAAAACGTGTTGATGAACCAGGAGACACGGTGGCTGGTGTTGGGGTCTTTCAGCCAACAGCCATCTTCCTTACTACACAAAAGCATTTCCGGGGCTGGAGAGATGACTCAGTGGTTAAGAGCACTGACTGCTTTTGCAGAGGACCCGGGTTCGATTCCCAGCACCCACATGGTGGCTATGAACCATCTTTAACTCCAGTTCCAGGGGAATCCAAAGCCCCTTCTGACCTCCGTGGCATTGCATGACATGGGTGCACTCACATACATACAGGCAATGCACTCATACACATAAAAGAAAAATAATAAATAAAATATTTTTTAAAAAAGCATTTCCTCATTTTCCCAACACAAGAGGTAAATCTTTACTGTTCTATAGTTATTGATCTCTAACCATGTCAATATGCAAAAGCATCCTCTCTGTACTCATTGATTTGATTATTAGCTTGTATGTAAATGTCAGTTAAGCTAAATATGGAGACAGATTATCACAGTGGTTTAAAAGATGGGCTATACCACCAACTGTGTAAAACTGTTATTAACTCCAACTTCCACACTCATAAAATGGAAATGATAAAATGCTCTCATGTAAGTGCTCTGAGAATTAATAAAGCAATATATGAAAAGTGCTTTGCATGGTGAGGGCTCAATAAATCTGGTACATGTCTGCCTTCCTAGTAGAGACTGTATCTTTATCTAACTATACTGTCAAAATCAGAAGAATTTAGAGTCTCTAGGTGTATGTTAAATTACTGTAAAAGCAATTGGAAAGAATATAACTTACTGTGACTATTCTTTCAATTTAAGTTTCAGAACTGAGCAACAAGTCTATTTGTAAGCAGATCTGAAACATTAAATCTGTGAGCAGCCAGTGTCTTAAACTTTATTTTTAAAGAAACAAATGATAATTAGGAATAAAATAAAATGGGATAATTATTCAATAACTCGTTAAGAAAATATGTAACTCTAGGAGCTTATTTACTTTGTATCAATAAAACTATAAAATACAATCTCCAGTCAGGGGGCCCATGTCAATAAACTCAAAGAAAAAAACAAAAAAAACAAAAACAAAAACAAAAAACAAAAAAACAAAAACAAAAAAAACTATTAAATACATCATGCAGCATTTTGTAAATTATTTAACTTAGGATATATTAAATTACATATTTATTTATTCTTACATGTGTTTCATAATTTTTCTTTTCTGACATTTTCTCCTAAAAACAAAGTTTATGAAGGATAAAAAAGTATAGCAAACCTTTTTAGTGACATTATGAAAGCTACCCCACACACGGACTTGGCCACTATAATATATAATTTATTAGATTAAAAATAAACTTTACAAATGAGCTTGACATTATACAGAGAACATTTGTCAATTCCTAATTAAGTTCCTAATAAAAGATAAACTGCATAGACAGAGTCTCATACATAAAGTCACCTATATCTATTTTCTAATGAAATCCATTTATTTTTCAGGAAACGGCTAAAACAGTTGGAAACTAAGATGTTCACAGACATAGTGCATGTGAATAAGCACACAGACAAGCACCCTAGGCCAACTAAAGGGGAGCAAGTGATCTTCCTTACTGAAGCAGATGCCATGCTCAGTTATCTGTTCCCACACAGCACAGCCCTGTCCTCCTCTCCTGTGTCTTCCATCCAGCCTTGCTTTCTTCTTAGGGACATTGTCACTTCTGAGTTTACTGATTATCTGGACTACATGTGATTCCCAGTTCCTTGTGTTTTACTACTTTCCCTGAGGAGCTATAAACAAATGATCATTTTTCCCACATAGGATACCAATGGCAGACCAAACAAATGGTCTCTATCCTAGTGCAACTTGGTGAATTAATGAGTATGTTGCATTAACTTACAGGGAATGGGTGAGGGGTTACTTACAGGAGCATCAGTGATGCAAAGATAGCTGCAACATCAGAAAGCCCCATCATGAGCCCCACCTCATGGATGCTGGACCACGGAGTCCTGCCTTTGCTAACCCTTTTCCACCCCACCTTCCTTATTATCTCCCAAGATCCTGCGGAGTCAGAAGGAGGAGAAATGGTGAGTAGAGTCCCAAGTGAGGGTTGTTTTGTAATGCCCTCCTTCAAGGAGGGAGTGATAGCCCCATTACCATGACTGCAAGCCTGGCCATCACTACTGTTCTGCTTATTTTGCTGCCATGACTTCAGGCTCAAAGCTATCTTTCTCCAGACGGAATAATGGTCCAGTTGTCTAAAGGAAGTGACTTTGTCCAATACTCAGCAAAACATTGGTTTTGAAGTGCTTCTTAAGATACCAAGCTGAGGCAGCTGCCTGAAAAATGTTTTAGAAATCTGATTTCTAAGTGGGAATTCCCATTCATGTTTCAACAATACTGCCATCTAGTTTTCTCACAGGAGTAACGAATAGGAAAGTGATTTTTTCTTTCTTTTAACAAGGTCTCCTGGAGCCCCAGCTGACCTAGGACTCACTATGTAGACCAGGCTGGCCTCGATCTCACAGAGATCAGCCTGTCTCTGCCTCCTGAGTGCTAGGATTAAAGGCATGTGCTACCATGCCCAACTTGTAAAAATGATTTAATGACTATATGAGTACTTAAAAAATAAATATGAAAATGCAGAATAGAATAGAAAATATGAAGCTAAGTTCACAGAAAAAGCTACACTTGCACTAAAGTTTCCTCAGGGTTGATGGACTGAACAGAAATTGATGACAATGAGGAGGTGGAATGCGGCAGATACAGAGTTAGATCTTGTGTTGTTTTCATGATTAACATTGCTTATCAACTGGACAGGATCTAGAGTCACCAAGGGGACAAGCCTCTGAGTATGTCTGTGAGGGATTGTCCATATTAGAGTAAGTGAGGTGAGAAGACCCACCCTGAATGTGGGCTGCAACATTCCATGGCTGGAGTCCCGGAGTGCATGAAAAGAAGAAATTAGGTTGATCACCAGCATCAGTCTCTCTCCACTCGCTGACTGCATTCACATGCCCGTACTCCCACAGACACACATGCACCTACACAATTAAAAATCTTTTAAAAATCATTACAGTTTTAAAAAACGTGTCTAGGGTATGTCATACAACATCTGGTCATGATTTGAAAACCGCAACATTTAGCTGCGATTTGAAGAATACTAAACAACACTCATTCACACCTTGCCAAGGAGAAGTAGATGACAACATGGCACAATTATTCCCACTGGAACCCAGCTCCCTTTCTGATTGTGAACTCTTACCAGTCTAGCCTCTTGTTTCTATCTCTGACTCTATTATATGAAAAAAGAATTTGAGGAAGGAAATTTTAAATGATACTGTACTTGTATCTGATTTCTTCTATAATATGAATATTCATTTACTTCTCCAAACTGTGGTCTGATATAATATCAAAATAATAGAACAAATAAAATCATCCATTACAGCTACAGCTACAAGGATTTGGACATGACAGTACAATCTTTCCTATAATTAGAGCCAGTTACACTACATATAATTAAGGCTATAAACTCAAGGTGGCCAAAAGCAACCTAGAGTTTAAAAATTACAAATCATTTCAAATACTCCAAACGTCAAATAAAATATTTCACAAAGTATAAATGACTAGACCCAGAGGAGAAACTTATAGTTAGTCTGGTTAGAGAGTGTGATTTTTTTTCTTGGTTTGAATGCCTGCCTTTTGTTTGGTTTCAGTCTCCTACCTTTATTGTTTAGGATACTGTGCTCTTGATTATTTTAACTTTAGGTCTAATACTCCCATTGTAGGTCACATGCCAACGTTATGACAGATGCAGGGGGTGAAAAAGAAAAAACATCAGTTGCAGATTATGATGGCAGAGGGAACTATCAATAGGAAGAACCTTCTAGAAAATGCCACACCTATGTTAAAGAGTCTACAAGGCTGATTAACTAGAGGTTTGTTATGAGAGGAAAGTGTGTGGAATCAAATGAATCTCTGAAACACAGAGGATGCAATAATCCCACAGTGCAGATCCAGAGCCAAATTGTCTTGGGCTGTCTTCAGTCCCCATGGCAATATTTTACCTGCCTTTGTGCCTGGCATGTTAGAGAAAGACTTCAGAATGGATTCTTAGCAGACGCTCACATCTACCAACTCAAAAACTAAGCTCTGATAGCATCTGAGACTTGTAGAGTTTTTTTTTTTTTCTCCTGCTTTGTTGTAACTTACCTACGGAGGTCACCACAAATATATTTAGTAAATATCTTGATTTATGACTTTCTTTAGTGATGTCGATATGAAAAGCCCATGAAGCCACTTCCATGTTGGAATATGTTATTTGAGGTATCTTGAATCTGTGTTCCTTCATTGTGCTCACTAAATTTGACTCAGAATAACCTTTCTTACTACTTTGAAGTGAGACCTATGTTTTCCATCTACAAATCCTGCTATATAGTCTAAAATTGAAACATAACTATTATATATATGTACTGTTTCAGAAAATGTTTGCTTCACATATTAACACACCTAGTAGCATGTGCTTACTAGGTTATAATGGAGAATGAACTTCTATTGTTGTAATGGGGAGAAATGTTGAAAACCACTGAAATGAAACAGAAAGTACAAACTGGTGTCCAACGAATGGATTCCAATCTACCGAACAGTTAATGTAATCCACAGTAACGTTTCTTTAAATTGAATTAGTTGCTAACATTTAAGGATTACAGAGTTCATATAAAAGGCTGTTTACACAGCTTCCTTTGAAAGGTCAGAACATCTGGCATTTATCTTTGGAGCTAACGGTGGCCCCTTCTGAAAGAACATGGGCTGCCTGGTCATCAGGTTCTCTACCCCGCTTTTCGCACTCCCTCCTTTCTGCACCTGATACATGACTTTGACGTCTGAACTTGTCATTTCTGATCTAGATCTCTGCTCCCACAGTGATCAAGGACTATTACAGAAATCCAAAAATTATCCCAGATTGTCTCACAGTTTGACAGACACAGAATAGAAACTGTGCATGTGATGATCAAAAAATGACAAAACCAATCATCCATGAATCCAATATACTCCTTAACCCTTTCCCTCAGAGGTTCTTGGCTCAACTTCTCATGTTGTAGACAAACCGCCTGAGACCCACAGAGAGTGAGCTTAATGCCAAAAGTCTCAGAGCTAATGGAATGGCTCTGCGACCAGAAATGAGCTCCACTCACCCTCATATCTACTCTTAGTTAAATATTTTAAAAAACTGAAGGCAACAAAATCCCTGCAGAGGCATAGTGGCGCCAGGGCCTCTGTGGTGAGGTGCTGACAAACACAGGTGCTTTTAATCACTGTGGTACTCTCCCAACACTTATTTTGTTCATCTCAGTTTCCTTATTATTCACTATTGCCAAACATGTACGCAATTGAAAGAGTGTATACTATTATAAACCAATTACTGCTAGACCTACATTCTAACATAAGAACAACCCAGTTCACCTGGCAATGTCTAAAAGCAAATGACTTATTTCTAAGTGGATGAAAGAGGAATAACCTAGGACATTTTGATCTAACAGTCCTCAAACAGAATTCAACATTGGATCATAAAATTCCTTCACTTAGAGAGAAAATAATTTCTGTCCATGCCTGTTTCCAGTACTATAAAGTAGTCTTGTGCCTGAAGGTATTTCTTGAACAAATGCTGAGTGACTTAAATCATGTTTTAATCATTTTGACATATTCTACTGAAATATTCCAAGCAAGTAGTCTTTCATGATGTACAGATTAGTCAATTGTATTTTTATAAACTTTAATAGAAGGTGAATCTTCACAGCTAAAAAAGCAGCAGCTTATACTTCAGTTCACAAATTTTTGGTCGAACAAGTTTGACATACATATTATGATGAAATAATTACTAATTATGCAGAATGCAATACTCTCATAAAAATGTTTTACATTTTGAAAAACAGAGCTCATAATTCATAATTGAAAGCAAGACAATAAAACCTCGGGCCATATTATCATTATTTTTTATTTATTTTTAAATGTTTTACTTATTTTTATCTTTATGAGTTTATTGCCTCCATGTATGTAAATGCCCTAGTGTTGTACAATACCTGTGGAGGTCAGAAGATGGTGTCATATCCTCAGAACCAGAGTTAAAGATGGTTGTTAGCCATCATGTAGACGCTGGGAGCTGAACCCAGGTCCTCTGCAAAAGCAGCTAGTGCTCTTAACCTCTCAGCAATCTCTCCAGCACCATGTTCTCACCCTTGATGATTGTCTAAATTATTTCCAATCTTGAGTCCATAAATAATGAGTGCTAATAATATAATATATCTCGGCCCTGAACATTGGTTGAGCCCAATTATTCTGGCAGAAGTACTCTGTCTGGAATTGCAATTCTAACAAAAGACGAACATTGTTCTAAAAAGGAGATGTGGGTATAAAATATCTCGGAACATAAATCCCAGGAAACAGACAGTTTGTCAAAATGCCCTTAAGCAATAATTTCTGAACCTTAAGCAAGCTATGTCAGAATTTACTATATAATTGCTTGTCATTAGTTCTCTGGGGTGGAATGTACAATCTAAAGGGTATTTTGGTCTTCACTTCTTAAGAAAATGCTCACCCACACTAGAAATTGTGAAAAGCAGGTAATAAGTGAAAAAGCAATCATTCTTCCATAAAATAATCATTTGGTACTATATATTAATCTGCTCTGCCCTACACTCACCTCAAATAACAAAGGAACTAATTTAAACATCTTAAGGGATTATAGATATAGAGACAATAGATCATAGATAGGTATGGATGTATGAAACACATACACACACACACATCTATGAGTCAGAATGCATTTGTTTAAATGAGTTTTGTAGATTCCAGAAAACATAATTTTCATGACAGTCTATTTAACTAATGAACCACGCTAATCTGAATGCCTGTGAGTTTCACCAACAGTATGTTTCTAAGTAAATTCAGAACTTGGTTAGCTCTTCACAGGTCTATACTACTATGAAGTTTCTCAAACTTTCATAATCACATGCATGAATTCCAATTCTAACCAAAGAGGCATTTTGAAACAGCAAATAACCTAAAATATAAAAGATAATAGACTGAAAAATGATTCATATCTCTCCAAGTGTGTTAGGTATCTTCTAAAGCAAAAGAGATTTTAAAAAAAGATATCTGTACAACTTCTCAGAACAATCCTTGAAAAATTAGAAATGCTATATATATATATATACACACACACATATATGTACACACATATATACCTGATAGGAATATCATCTGCTTCACTGGTGTGCTGTTAAAATTTCAATATCCAATTTCATTACTCTAAACTGATTACTTATACTCCAATTAACTAAATGGTTGATGTAGAAATTGTGTCTTGTAATGGTTTTCTATATACTTTTCACCAACAAATATAGTTAAACATTTCACAGAAATTAACATTTAAATACATAAGCTAGAACTTGCTATATAGACCAGGCTAGCCTCAATCTCTTTGCATCTTACTTCGGCCACTATTTTTCACAATCTTCCTAGGGAACAAACTCAAAATCCAATTGCTAGTCTCTGCAACACTTTCTCCCAGCATGGCCCTCAGAAGGCTGTGCCCGTTCATCCCATTCTAAGCCCCATGGATTTGGAAGAGAGAGCAGGGTGTTATTCAGGTGACTGATACCTCAAAGTGTTGAATTATTTAGGAGCATTTGTGAAGTAAGGACAATGATTTTTTCTTATTGGCAAAAAGGAAGATGGTCTTTCTTTCAAAAGCACTCCATTGATTTGTAATTTTTCTCTCAGGACTTCAGGCCACTAAGCAGTTATCAAATTGTTTTAGCAGTGGCACACATCCATTTCTCCAAATCTCCCCTGAAAGTAACATTTTAAACTTATTAGTTCAAAAATCATAATATCTAGTAAGTAGAACGAATGTATATTTTAATAACACAAAATTTTTCACAGATGACTGTCTTCCTTAGAGCAATTATTTGTGGATTTCATCTTGGATGGGGAATAATGACATGAAGAATTATACCTACTGTCATAATGCTCATCAATGAAAGTAAATCAATACCCTAAAACAACCAATTACGAATTATTTGTTCAACTTTCAAATAGAGACACTACAATTACCTGCTTGCATTTCCCACCCAAAGAGCAAATATTGAGCACAGAAGAAATTAGTGAGTGAAAAACTGTCTTAACTTCTTTGTTGACTGGAAAACATTCATTAAAAACATCTTTTTGTTATGCTTATATTTAAGCATCAAATAAAACTTTAATACATATGAGTGACCATTTCCGATTTTTACTTCCCCAAAGTTGAAACTACATTTATTGTGTGCTGACTTAAATTTTATTTGCTTTTGCATTATCAGTCCTCTAACTGCAGCCCCTGCACTGTAATTCTGTGACCCTTCTTGGCCAAGTTCAATTCATTCTGCTTAACTGGGGAGTGGGGTAGAGAAAACTAGAGGCTGGAGCAAGGAAGGTTCCCTCTTCAATAATAGTCATTAGTAATGTGGATAAAATGGTATTTTAAGTGGTGGAATGGTGAATACCTGTGTATTAAATGAAGTATCTGCTGTTTCACCTGATACACAGTATGTTTTATAATTGAAAGCTTACCAGTGGAGCACTGTCTTTTCTAGTCAATAACATGTTTTTCAAATGTGCTAAATATATGCCCAGAGATAGCAAAGCGGGCTTTAAGAATTAATTTAATAAAACCAGTTAAATACATTTTTCTCTAAAGATAGTAACAGAACCAACTGTCACTTCCTCAGAGCCTATGTTCAAATGTGTTTTTTTCCATGATCATCCTACTGAAAATAGCCGTCTTCCTCACCTCCATCCTGGCACTCACATCCCCTTCAGACCTTTGTTTTTTCCACAACACTTACCACTTTCTAAATTGATATAAACCTAATCTATTGTAGCTATTATAGCTATTACTTGATATTATCTCCCCTTTTAAAACATAAACTCACAAATACATGTTGTACTTAAAAGAATGTGTCTATCTAAAACCCCATACAGTGTGCAATGAATATGTGTCACCAGAAAGAAGCCCTAGCAGAGCACGAGACTGTGTTTCCTTCATTTTTTATGATATTCTTGAGTTCTCAGCACAATGTCTAGAGAGGAACATGCACTTCATAAGCATCCCTAGAACAACTAAATTGGTTTGGAATTTATGAAGGTGATACCTTGAAGTTGTATCCAGGTGGCAGACAAGAAATCCAGAGCCCTCAAAAAGTGGAGAGGCAGATCACGGAGAGACTACCCTATCTTTTACTGCCTTGTAAACTGCAACAGAAAAGCACCTGACTGGGTGACACTGTGGGTCTCCAATACCTTGTCAGTGACTTGGACTAAGCTCAAGGACAGAATAACTCAGACACCGTCAAACCTCACAATGGATTTCCCAGCTCACTTTTCGTGTTAGCTTCCATTTATATGCAGAAAGAAATTCTAGAAGCATGTGAAAAATAAAAACAATGGGATTTTATGATATTGAGAACATAGTAGTCATATCAATTCTATTTTTAATTTCTCTGTTGATAAAACTTAACCCTTGCTTTTCCTCAGAATATGAGACACTCCAGTTATACTCCAGAGTAAATGACAAATGTGGCTTCTTGACAATTACCTCTCCAATTAACTTATTATTAAATTGACTATGGAAATACTCAACTCATTGGCTCCCAGTGAAAAGTCTGTTTCATCAATTTATTGTACTGCAACTCGACAGACTCACAAAATTAATTAACTGTGGCTTGTAGCATATTTACATTTTTAAACATGTATGCATTACTTAGATATTTAAGACAGAATTATGCTTCAATGAGACTGTTCCTTTTCTCTTTTCTCTGGTGTTTTATACAAAGTTGTCAATCTAGAGAGTCGTGAAACATCATTTAGACAGGAGTGTAGTATCAAAAAGGAAGCCCCCTTCATAAATAGAGGTTAACAAATGTTTGAAAATAAAAGATTCACAAAATTGCATACTGAAAAATTAGTCAAATTAGGCTCATATGGAAACGTTTTCCAACAGAATGAACGCATCATTGACTCAGACATGCACTGGGGCACAACTGCTGTTGCATGTAGAAAATTTGGTACTAGAGGCATGATGCATTTTGACACAGAAGCCCCTAAACTGTCTAGGGAAAGGAGGGAGCTTCCCAGCACTCTTCTTATGGATATGAGCTGATCTCTCCAAACAACTCTCTATGTCAAATATGATCTGGTAATCTAGGACTGCTCATCCAATTACAACCTAAAAGAACAGAAGTTTTTATATCTTAGGGAGGTTCTTGCTCAACAGTTTTCCCTTACTATTTTAAACTACCTGTTCTGTTTAGTCAACGCAATTGAAGTACAGGGAAAATGGAGCTAAGGACAGATGTTTGATCTGGTAGAAAGTGAAGACTTCTATATTTCAATTATTTTTCAAAAACTGCATGCTTGTTTCTAACTTCTGTCTTTTTTATTTTATGTGTATGCATGTATTGCCTACATGTAGGTAAGTGCATTCATGTCGTACAATGCCGGTGGAGGTCACAAGAGGTTGTCGGATCCCCTGGGACTAGAGTTACTGACAGTTGTGAGCTGCCATATGGGTGCTGGGATTTGAACCCAGGTCTTCTGCAAGAACAACCAGTGTTCTTAACTTCTGAGCCATCTCTCCAGTCCCATATTTCTAACTTCTCTTATACTAACATGTGCCCTGTATGGAATGATGTTGGTGAAGTTCTAAGTAAGATTCTATCGGGTTCTTCTAAAGCCTTCTACTATTTTGTTGGCAGGAATTGCATTAAGCTACATGGCTTAGATGAGGAAACAGAAACTTCTTTCGTGAGTGCTATCAGGAAGATTCTTAATCATTATAAAAACCTCCATTTTCCCCCTGAAACCATATGTCAACCTGCCACCCCCTTCTCTGACAGGTCTCCCCATATCTTCTGCCCCTCACCCACCCCCTAATCAAATATTACTTGTTTCTGCTGTTCCAACAATGCACTGCTTCACGAATGTGGCTCATCTTACCATAGATATCCTGTTTTCTCATACTTAATTCTATTCTCACTAAATTAATAAAAATGGAAGGAAAATAAGAAAGTAAAACACAGGATAGGGAATTAATAGTCAATAAAGGGGAATACAAATCATGGTTCATAGATAGGCTGGAAGCAAAAGAAAGATAAAAGGCAGCAAAGTCAGGGAAGGAGACAGAGAGCAGGGAGGCAGCTGTTCAAGGACACAAGGGCTTACTCTGAGAAAAGTGCTGTGCTGGGTGCTTTACATTCAGTATATGAAAGTATCTGTGTGCACGTGTGTGTACATATGCAAGTGTGTATATGTGTATGTGTATGTGAGTGTGTATGTATGTTATGTGCTTATTTGTATGTGGTGTGTGTGTATGTGTGTGTGTGTATGTGTGTATATATATATATATATATATATATACACATATACAGATAGCATATTTACAGACATAATGTTTTTCATTAAGAATTGCCTTATTTAGTTCTCAACTGGTCAGCTTGTGTTATCATGATATATAGGAAAATATTTTTAAAGAAATGTGTACTTCCATGAATCTGGAATGAATGGGTCATAATGAGATCTTTCCTCTGAATTCACTCGAGCACTTAAAGCTCAATTTTATATTACTTTTATGTACTTAAAAATTTAATGGTACAAAGGAAAAAGTCTGTTAAATTGTGTACAATATTTTCTGATATTATACTTGAGTGATTTTATTTACCTGCCCTTAAAAGATATATCACCATGGTAACTAGACCTTTTGACAATTATTCTATTTTAGTTCAATACCAAGGGGTTAAAACTACCATATTCTACAATTCTGATATTCATAGTCACTACTGAAGTTTATCCTTGCCTTATCCCTTGGCATATCTTTTAAAAGGACATTTGAGAAATCTCCTCTGTCCTATTTTACTTCACATCAAGCTGGTTTGAACAGCAGTACCTAAAGCTAACACAGATGTACTCTGTGGTGAACATCTAAGCAGGAAATTCCATGTTTAACTCAAATAGGCAATACCACTGGAATTAGTAACATAATCCAGAAGATTATTTTTTGTGCTTTTGGTTCTATAGAAGAAGAAATATATTTTTCTTTTAGAGACAATTTGAAAAATAAGTCCCTATCATTCATTTTAGTAGATTTATAATCTAAGAAACAACTCAGGTGGTCAGTAAGTCATTGCTGAACATTCAGAAAGGAAAACAAGAAGTTAGTTATTGTCTATGTTCTGGAGCAACTTCTGCCTCTCTGTTCCTTAACAATAATCATTATACCTTAATTAGCGTGATTATTAAAGCTATTTTCTCAGGAAAGTGTGTTGAGTTCATTTTTAGAATGTTACTCAACACATAATACGTCCTTAGTATATACTGTAGAGAGGAAGTCAATCTCATGACACAGAGTGGTCAGCTCTTCATCAATGACACGCCTGGCTTTAATATCCAGTAAGGGCTGATGTCTGTTGAGCTGAGGTCAAATTTATTTTCCAAAGAGGAAATAAAAATTAAATCTTAAAACTTGTCTACAGAACTGCAAAACATGCTTTTTCTCCTCAAAGTGCGATTTCATGCAAATAAAGTCTCTTGTCTCATTCCCCAGTCCCCATGGTTTTAGCCATCCTGTAAAGACCATCAGAGCTATTCTAAGTGTCCAGAAGATCCCTGTTATTCACTCTCCTGTGCTCCTCATGTGTTTGCCAGTCCTCATCCAGTATAATATACTTACAGTCCAGACCTCGCTGCCTCAGCCTGCCCGGATTCCTGTATTATCCCCACTCCTGAGTAAAGTGCTTGGTCCTCAATCATGCTCACCCTGCCCTCTGCATGTTCTGTGGACCTGGTGCCTAGGCCCTTTCATCTTTGTACTCATAGAACAGGCCCCCACCCTTCTTGGTTCTGCACTGAGACCCCACTGCTCAGTTGGGCATACAATGTCTTCCCTGAGCTCAAGTTCATAACTTATTTCTGGTTCTGTACTTCCCCTAAGGTATCATTTTCTCCTTCTCCAGAGGCTTTTTGCCATTTCCTTTCCTTAGAACATGGTGAGGCAGACACAGCTGGTCAGTGTCTTGAGTTCTACAAATAATGGGTTTATTTGAGGGGTGGGCCATCAGCATCAAGCCCACCCAGATGAAGGCTGTTTTAGGACAGCACTGCCTCTGCCACCCTGAAGCTGGCTCCTCAGTGGCTCCTCTATGTTATCCTCTTTTCACTCTCCACAGTGCTCACTTAGTACAAACCACCCCAAGTCTTTTTGTCCCTATTGGAGACTCATGTGGATTCCCTTTCTTGACCTCCATTCTCCATTCTACCCAACACTTAGAATTTCCCACAACAGCAGGCTCACAGCACACTCATCACAGCCTGGTAAGAGAGGCAAAGCGTCCTGTAACTATGACAGCATCTGCTCACCTCTTCTCTCACTTCCATCTCCAGCAATACTTACCAAGGAATTTAATTTGTAAAGTTCAAGTATTGTTTACAAAAGGGCTTGGGTGAATGTCTGTGGATTTCCATCCCCTCTTCATATTGTTTTCACATTGGACAGATAGAAAGCAAAGAGTAAATTACTTTCAAATTGCCCATTTCACCTCCAGGCAACCATTTCCTTCTAAGAGTAGAAATCACCCCAGGTGCTGCCTCTGATGGATTCTCTTCTTCCTGCTAAAATGGTCACAGATCTGGAAATGTGTTCATGAGAAGCATTTGTCAACCCCATCTACTCGCTTGGCAAACATGAAATGAGTGAAGAGATGAAAGAAGTTTAGCTGTGGGTTTGGGGGCCTTCCTCCAGAACCCAGGGACCCATGGCCTTGTCTCAGTGCTGTTTCTAATGGTCCTTTCTGCTCATGTGTTCAGATTGCCTCAGCCTGACTTGTGACTGATGTGTTAATCTGATCAGAGGAGCTCATGCTTCTTTTACTTTATAAATATCAAACTACATTCCTGTGCCAAATCAGATCTGCAACTTCTTCAGCATACAAGCTAGGAATATTTTGAAGAACAGAACATTAGCAATTGACTTGATGATAGGCAACACTAACTCAATCCACAATTAAGGAGAAAACTACACTCTCCCTGCTTCCCTCAACCTCGCCCCAAATATTAAAAAAAAAAACTCTCGATTTAATTAGTCTCATCTGTAGATTTGTTTTGCAAAAACTTGAACATAATTATTTTAAAATCAATAAAATTTATAGAAATGTGTTATGGTTATATAAGTATCTGCATTTTAGCTTTGATTTTTTGTCTTCCAGCCCATAAAGTTTAAAATAGTTACCAAAGACTGTTATAGAAATATTTTGGAGGCTGAAGAGACAGCTCAGTAAAGTGCTTGATGTACATCATAAGGACCTTTGTTCAATCTCCGGCACCCATGTGAAAAAGCCCGATGTAGCAGCATGTATCTATAATCCAAGTGCTGGGGGTGGGCAGGGGAGAAAGAGGATCCCTGGGGTTTCAGCAATCTCAAGTTTACCAGAGTCATGGAGGGCAAAGTATGGCTAGAGCAGTTGACCAGCCAGCCAAGCCTGGGCAGTGAGCTACAGAGTCACCGAGAGACCCTATCTTAAAAAATAAGGTAGATCCATGTTTGTTGCCGCTCTTTACACAATAGCTAAGAGATGGAAGCAACCTAGGTGTCCCTCAATTGATGAGTTGATAATGAAAATGTGGTTCATATATACGATGGAGTTTTACTCAGCAGTAAAGAAAGATGAAATCATGAAATTTGCAGGTAAATGGATGGAACTAGAAACTGTTATACTAAATGAAGTAACACAATCTCAGAAAAAAAATCGACATATATTCTCCCTCATATGTGGATCCTAGGATCAGACTCTGATAAATAAGTATGCAAACAGACATAACTGCAGGAACCAGGACAAGGGTAAGGAAACAGTGAGGTAAAGGAAAAGAAATAACCTGAAGGAGAAGAATAGTAGG
>NW_008341923.1:130404-149452 GCF_000622305.1 Nannospalax galili | reverse complement strand
GTGTGTGTGTATGTGTATGTGCCCGTGTCATGGCCCACGTGTGGAGTTAGAGGACAACTTGTGAGAGCTGATTCTCTTCTTCTACCACATGGGTCCTGGGGATAGAACTCAGGTCATCAGGCATGGTAGCAGGTATCTTTACTGCTGAGTCATCCTGCTAGCCCCACTAACTGATCTTTTATGTCTTATAGAGTTTATAATGAGTAAAAGATTATATAAGGGTAATAATTCATCTGTAAACCTAGAAATGTACAGCCAATTTTGAAAGAGATGTACCCTAGCTCAGAAAAATGTTATTGAATAGGTTAATGCTGTTGTAATGAAATGCTTCTTTTAATTAAAATAAATAAAAAAAATAAGGTAGAAAGAAATAGAGGAAGAAACCTGACATCAACCTCTGACCTTTATAGGTACACACATGCACATACATGTACAAATACACCTATATTCACACACATGCACACACACACACACAAAGGTTTGCCAATCCCTGTCTTTCAGGGGATATTTACATGATTTCATTTATACAAAGTGTACAAAATTGTAAAATTGTAGAATCAAAGAGTGGAGTCTTGGCAGCCATGGACCAGAGGAAATGAAAATGGGAGGTTATTAATCAAGAAATATATAGTTTCAGCCAAGTGTGGTTGCGCACACCTTTAGTCCCAGCACTATGGAGACAGAGGCAGGTGAATCTCAGAGACTGAGGCAGCCTGGTCTACATAGTGAGTTACAGACCAGCTGGAGCTACAGGGAGACCCTGTCTCAAAAAAAATAGCTTCAGTTAGCAAGATGGATAAATTTTAGACACCTGTTTTATAGTAGTGTTCCCATAGTTAACGACATTAATATTTGTTAAAAGGGCAGACCTCATCTTAAGGGCTCTTATTGTAATAAAAGAAAATAAAAACAAGCAAGCTCAAAGTTAGTACACAGCTAGAGATAGGCCTTGAAAAGCACAGGAACTCTTCACAGTAGTCTAATTAAAGCAAGAGCTTTAAGAGTTTCACAGTGTATCTTTTCCATATAATACTATGTGCTGTTAAGTATGCATAGAACTTTTGTAGCTCCTCTAATTTCCTTCCTCACTAAAAGAGGTATTACTATTTAAAATTGCTAATAGCACTCATCAATAGTACTGAATACTTATCAGTATTGGGCTTTATGAATTCCATGAACTCTGCAGAAGTCTTTACTCTTTGGTAAAGATGACAGTTAAATGGGGGTTCCAAAAACTAACCAGCTTATCTAATGCAAATCTTGCACAATACAGAGATGAGTTTGATTCCTAGTCATAACGACATGCCATCTCCCCTCTTGTGTAGCCTTTCCTTCACCAAGTGTCTTTGACTGTCTCTATCCACCCTAAAGGAGCCAGTTCTTCCCTGTAGTCACTCTGCTCTCACATTCCCATCAGAAATTCCACAAGCAGCCTTGTTGGCATAGGGATTCAGAAGTGTAGCAATAGTCTACCCCAATGCTAGTTTGAACTTTTGATACCTGGATCTTGCTTGAATTGCAAAGTCCAGCATGGATCTCTGTACAAGGGCAAACACCCAGAAAAGCACTGAGGAACTCAGAGTGGGATGTCAGCCACTGTCAAAGCTCATCTTCCTCAAACTAGAAAATTTGATTAGAGGAGTAGAGGTTAATGACAGGTTAGAATGGTAGTTGTTCTGATTTATTGCATATTGTATTTGGATACTGCATTAAATGGGCTTTAATTAGATAATCATTATCTATCAAGGCATTGTCTATACTGTTATAGAAATAGAAATATGCCTATAATGATATGAGTATGTTATATTTAAATACACAAATGCTTCTGTAAAATATATATATATATATATATATATATACATAATCTGAAAGCAGTGGATGATATGGTTGTCCTGATTGCATTCACCCTGGGAGGATGGGCCAGGTGGGATCTGGTTGATGAATGGAAAATGTCTGCCAAGCTACCATTGATGACAGAAAGGTTACCATGGATTAACAAGAAAGCACAAACTCCTTGGGGGGTTATATAATACTGCACATCTTCACACATCATAGCACAGATGACTTTCCCTATAAAAGAGGAAAAAATAGTTTTTATATTGTAGAAATCCTTGCTTCTAGGGTCCTTTTCCCTGCCAAGAATGAAATGAACCAGATTTCCCTTCAGATCTAGCTTCTTCTATTACGTTATTGCATAGGGAAGTTCCTGCCAAATGAAGCTTCTTAGGTTCCAAGTACCTGAAATTGTTTAACCAGAGGGCAAAGATTACCATTGCCTAAGTCATATGTTGCCTCATTAGAAAAGATACATGTGCTCAGCATGCATTGCACCAGACTAGCCATGTGAACTGTATAGTGAGTCCTTACTGAGGCTGACTGTTAAAGTGTGCTGATGACTTAGAAGAACTGACATGCTCTACAGCTGCTTCGCATGTGTCCACTCATCTGTGTTAATGTCTTCTAAGTAAGAATTTGTTAAGACATCAGACATCACCACCTAATACTTAAAAGAACAGCAAAATTGATGCTGTTATTAAAGAAAACCCATGTATTCTTTAATTAGGTCAATAGAAACTATTAATAATGAGTGATGCAGCTGAACATCTTGAGATGACCCTTATATTAAATATACTCCTGTTTATAATCAGCCCTGTTCCAGGAAGAACTTAAGATGGCTTAAAAAAATGGCCCAAATTGAAGAGGAGGAGGAGGAGGAGTAGGAGGAAGAAAAGCAACAGTGCAATTTATATTTAGTGTTTTAAATTCATGCCTGGATCTAGAAGAACTGGAAGAAATAAGGTCCACACAGTAAAGGTTAATTGCTAAGCTGCGAGGAGACCACATTGTGCTAAAGTGGAAAATAATCTGATTTCATACAGGGAAACAGATGAGGGGCCTCTCTTATTGTCACACCTCTTTTATATCATATATATTATATATCTTAATATTATTTCCCCTGATTTTCTCTTATTATTTCCTTACATTTAAATATTTTTATTTCACTTTTATGAGAGAGTGTATTTGATGTGACTCCAAACATCTTGTGCTACAGATTGAGTTAAAAATAATATAAAGCTGGTGCACACCTTCAATCCCAGCAGAGGCAGATCTTTGTGAGACTGAGGACAGCTTGGTCTACATAGTGGGCTCCAGGCTAGCTGGGAATACAAAAAATTTAATGCATAAATTCATATATATACACATATATAATACACTCTGAAAATATTGACAGGAGGTGACTCCACTAGGAATCAGATGTTACGTTAGTTTAAACATATGTATAAAGTCAAGCATAACAAATCATTAAAAGTAAGAACCAAAGTATAGTAACAAACCCTGAGGAAAAAATATTTTAATTGAATAAAAATATAGTTACAATAAGCTAGAGAATTTTATATTTAATGAAAATTACTGCAGTTTAAGTATAAAGAAACTAAACACTGTTAGAATTAACCATATTTATTGATATTACTGTTAAATGTTAAACATAATATTCATAGACACAAATGAATTTATCAACATTATCATAAGACAAATGTCAATAAATTCATTTGTATGCAAGTGTCCATCTCCACAAGAAAAGACCTCTAAGGATTTGAAGACAGAAGGATAGAGAAAGTAGCGTTTGCCACAGTTCAATACAAAAAGGTTAAAGGTGTAAGATTATCAATATATTAAGGGCAGTTTGTTAGGAAGAAACAGAAGTCCAAGTGGACCAGAGCCTCAGATTCCAAACAAAAGTTTACCGTCTTCACTTGTTCATCTTTTAGTGTCTAAGTAATTTTCAATGTCAGATATATGTGACGATCAATTAAGATGCCCTGTTGAGAAGGACAAAATGCAATGAGCAAAATTTCACCTGAATCAAAGATCTCATAAAAGGACTATGTGTTTCAGGTGTGAAAATGCTAACCAAAATTTGGATGAAGACTTTCTCTCAGGCTGGATTATTTTAAAGATCACATGCTCCTTCCAAGGCCCTTTGCTTTGCTTTCTTTTAATGCTCATTAATTTATAATTTCAGGAATAGTATCCAAATTCATGGAAGAAATTCTAATCAGCTTTTAATAATAATAATAATAATAATAATAATAATACTCAGGACTACGAATAACTAAAAAAGACCCAGAAAAGAACAATAAAAGATATTAATTCAAAGCTGAATATATAGAGCAAATTTAAGAGGCCATATCCATTCAATAAGGAGCACAAAAACTGAAAGGTGGCATAATCAAGTGTTATAAAAAGAAAAAAATAAAATTTATTATTTTCAGCTACAGATTTTATATTTGTTGTTTACACAAAATCTTAAGAGCCTAGCAAAATATCTCACACATTTTTTCAATTTTTAAAATAAGTGAGAGTTTAAAAAACAACTGTTATTTTACAGTTTGTGCAAGGGATGTTTGGAGTGAGAAATTCAAATAAGTTCCCAAGAGACTGAAGTTAACATATGAGAGAATCATAATCAGCTTTTTCTGGAGATAGTACTACAGTGCACAACACGGTCCTTTGCCATCCCACCCCGGACCATTTGGTTGGTTGAAACAATACTGGAACACTGTCCAAGCTTCATTCTTGGATTAGAATATTGAGAATCGAAACAATTTTGCACATTATAAAACTGGTATTTCTCTCCTTATTCGAAGTCTGTAATATAACTCATGATACAAATTCCGGTCAGCTCCAACTGGGATCCTTTGTTTAACTATGTCTTACCCACTGGCATAGGCAAAATTCAGTCACCCAATTGGTGATTACTCCATATTGTATTAGATCACTATGATTCTTTCTTCTGAGTGGCACATATCTGCTAATTGTCCTTCCTGTATATGTCACTATACCTGCAAATTCAATAGTCTGCAGGGAAGAGCTAGCGATATTCTCTCTTTGTAGTTAATATGCTCTAGAGACGTGAATGTGGGTAGTGAGATCATTTATCCCCAAAACAATTTTATTGGTAAATACATAGACTTTGCTAATAAAAATAACAATAATATTTTAAACAAGACTTAGTAGTAGCCCAGGAATATGTAATCTATAACAAGTACTACACCTTGCTGTCAGAGATTCCAGCTTCTTCCAGATTAGTGCAGAAACATCCATAACTGACACTGTCATCACATTCCTTGATGGTTTCTCTAGCACTAGTCATCATATATAATCCAGTCATTATGAGGGATACAAAGGCAAGAAGAAGTCACTGCCATTATTTAGAATGCAATAAAAAAACGATACCACTTTCTCGGTTCATACACACTAGGCAAAAACCACTCACTTTCTAAACTGTCCTAAAGAAAAGGAAGCTAGAATTTACTTTTTATCTTAGAGGGTCACTTCTCCAGAAAAAAGGAATAAATGACTGGGCAAATACCAAACACGTCTTGCCGGCATAAAGAGTTTAATGAGGAGGGGTTTAGTTCAAGGTTCTCTTTCTTTGCAGAGTAAGCAAGCTCTTTAGGGGTGCTGGGGTCAAGATGCTTTCGAGCATCAATGTCCAGGTTGTTAGTAAATCCCAAATGGAAGGCACATCCCCAATCTTCCTTTCATATAAGTAATTATCAAGGATTCTAGAGTTCTAATGATTCTACAATGAAGTCATCCTATTCTTTTACAAATAACTATGAGCTCTATAATTAAATCAAATTCCTAATGTTGAGCACACCACTGTCCTCAGAATCCATTGGGGTCATGAAAACTATGTGGGTTAATACAGAGCTTCAAGACTTAATGAAAACTGATGTGTACTAATCACTCACCTGAGTACTTCATAAATATATCATTTAACTCTTAAGCTTCCAGTGAGATATATACTCTTCCTTTTCTAGATAAAAATTTAAAATGAGGCTAAATAGAGAACATTGAACTTTGCATGGTTCATACATGCCTAACTGCAGAGAGAAGGGATTCAAATCCAGGCCATTTAACTGCAAATTATTTAAATATTTCATTTTTATTATGTTTATTTCATGTGTACGAGTGTTTTGCTTGCATGCACCAAGTGTGTGAGGATGTCAAATACCCTGTAACTGGGGTTACAGATGATTGTTATCTGCCATGTGGGTGTGGGAAATCGAACCTGGGTCCTCTGGAAGAACAGTAAGTATTCTTAACCACTGAGTCATCTCTCCAGCCTCTTAAGTATAAATTCTTTAGCTCAATAATAGCTCATCATTCACTACACTAAGATACAGCTTTCTGTCATCCAAAGTAATTTGTTAATCTACAAACATACTTGAGACCTTATATAAAATCCCAGAATTTTAGAGATGAGGAATTCCTTGTAGATGTCTTCAATGTTAGAAGCAGAAATGTCACACCAAATGCAGTGACAAAAAACTAAAATGCAAATCTCCTGATGCAAATCTCCTGGTTCTCAGTAGAATCCAGTTAATCCACCCCCAAAGGAAAATTTTCTTTTCTTTTCTTTTTTTCTTTTTTTATTTTATTTTATTTTATTTGTCTTTTTGAGACAGGGTCAATCTGTAGTACCAGATGGCCTGGAACTCACTGTGTAGACCATGCTGGCCTCAGTCTCACAGATACCTACCTGCCTCTGCCTCCAGAGCTCTGAGATTAAAGGCCTGCACCCCTACAACTGGCTCCAACCTTTAGAAACTCAGTAAAAAATGACTGAGCAGATGGAACAGTTCAGTGGTAAATACTCTCCTTCAACTATAAAGTGTTAATAGTGGGTCCATTAAAGTAGTTTTCTTAAATGACAGGAATCTCTAAACCTTTCAACCACTTAAAAAAAATAAACAGCCTATGAACTTTTTTTTTAATCCTGGAGTTTATGCAGGGATTTTTTTTTCCCACCACAATCAAAACATTTTCTTTCCATTCACATTTTCTTTAAAGAAAATTATGTTTTACATGAATGCACTTATACACATGAAATGTGGTTATTGACATGTTTGAAACAATATAAGTCAAAGCATTTATAAATTTCAGAAGATTTGTAGCAGCAGGTAGAGGAGATGAGGATGCAGCAAAGGAGAGTGCCCCATTTTTCAGTGTTTGGTGGATGGTCAGAACAGATTTCTACCTCAATTGTAATATTATTATTTATTTTAAAGGATTATTTATTATACTTGTGTATCAATTGCATAAATCTAACAAACAAAAGTAAAATTAATGTGTTACAATGAGGACGAATAAGTTTTACAAAAGAATTCATGTCAAGAAAACTCCCTCGGTAAGTTCTCGGTCATAACGTTTTCCCCTGGATTGTTCCAGCACAGCAGGATGACAGCACCAACTGCCAAGTATTTCTTTCCACCAATTTTTAACTCTGACTCTGGGAAATCCCAAAGTAGCCTTCTCTTTGGCTTGTTTTTACCTCATGAGTATTTCTCCCAGAATTTGCTAACAATAGAAATTGTTCTTGGTTATAATACAGACCCAGCAGGAAGTCAAAATGCCACAGGCGACAGAGTGGCTCTGCCTGGCATAGCCTGCTGGTAGGTACCACAGGAGCCATATGGATATTGCTAAGACCGGAAATAAAGCAGTGGGTTCTGAAGCTGTCAGCTTCCCTCGCTATGGTAGGTTAGCATTAGTCTACTGTGCACAACATCTCTGCCTTTGAAAGGCCCACTACCCTCAGAATACCACTAATTTGCAGAAACACAGTGAGTAAGATATGCAGCTGGTTTTCATTTTACTGTTTTGATTGGTCCCTGAACTATCAGTTTAAAGGAAAACTATAAAAAGAAAAGCATCCATACAAGCTATTGTGTGCTCACAGAGTTAATATTCTAGACATAAAAGTTGTGGAAGACAATTTTAAACAAAAGGTAAATAAATGTCTTATAATTGCTAACTTATGTGTCCTTTCTCCTGAATATAATATCAGAAGACTTTTCCTTTCATTTCTAACAGAAAATTTTCCATTTTAAATTGTAATATGGGAACAGTCTAGAGAAGCAGATCTCCTAAGGAAAGGCCTCTCAGGAAAATGAAAATTGTTCGCACCAAATTCTTAACACAGAGAAACTAATAGATGTTAATTTGAGAGGCGTTTTGGTTTAGGCCTTTTCTAAAAGAGGGCCTTGAAGAAATATTGTCAATACACGGAATTGCTTTCTAAGTGAATGAAATCTATACAATCTCAGAACACATAAATGCTATTGTCAGTGAATTCTAGTTCACACAACACATATTGTACTTCTCAGTATCACAACACAGTGTTAAAAATGGGTGATAGAAAACACACTGTGGTTGTTGCATGAGTTAATATCCTGTATGTGTACAGATTCTACCAAAGACTGATACGATATCCGGTTACAATTTTCTTAGGAGAGAGAGTAGAATTTTATGAAGAAAACTGTTGTGTCAGGCTCAAGAGGTGGCTCAGCAGTTAAGTGCATTGGCTGCTCTTGCAGAGGACTGGAGTTCAGTTCCCGGCACCCACATGGCTGCTAACAACCATGTGCATTGTATGCATGTGGCTCACTCACATACATGCAGACAAAACACTCATACACATAAAAGATAATGATAAATAAAATTTAAGCAGAAGAAAGCAATGTGGATGGTGGGCACCTGACTAGTGTTTCTAAGAAAGTTGCCATGTGGGCTCCCATGTGCAAGATTTCCATTGTCAGTTTACCTTGTCACTGTAATTAAGCATATACCAAAGTATGAGTAATTCACAAAATGCATTATTTTAGGAAGGAACTTCTGTTGAAACGAGATGGAATACTTAACATGTTCTGTTTTACTGAAAAATCTGGTCATGAATATTAATCTCTAGAGAATACAGGACATATATAATTTTAAGCATCTAAAGAAAATGTATTAATATTCTTTTACAACCTATTTTTTAAAAAAACACAATTTGAAATATCATTGAATTAAATTCTTGGATTTGCTTAATGTCCAAGAAGCCCAGATGATACCCATTATAGTTGCAAAGAGAAAAGTGGCCTGCTCAGACTAGAATCTTAGATTCACTCATAAGAAACTTAGTGGGTACTGACTGTAGACCAAGCATGTTGCTGATTTCTGGACACCTGCTGATGAATGAAAAACATGTCATCACTAAATTTAGACTCCACTGTTAACTGGGCCATTAAATAAAATTACAACAAATAGGTTAGTTCAAATGATGACAAATTCTATGAAAAAAAATGAGAACCCACAGGTTAAAACAGTGAATATTGTGGTGGGCAGAACTGTGAGTGAGATAGCGCTAAGAAGCAGCATTGGGGGTGAGGCTGAATAGGCAGGTGATGAAGACAAGGGTCAGAATCCCAGGCACAGCAAAAATGATGGTTTGGGACCTGGGGCCTATGAAATAGTCCAGAATTAGAAGGAAGTAAGTACATCTAGAGGATAATGAAAAAGGAGATTGAGATACAAAGTTGGAAAATCAACAAGAAAATACTAGCCTAAGAAATATAAAGTCATCAGCAAGTCCTGAAAGCCACAGAAGCAAAAGAATGGGGTGACCTACACTTGAAACAAGGGTGTGAGAGAGTCAACGGAGTCAAGCCAAGTAGCACACATTTTAATGGGAGGTGGTGTTTCTGATTGGAATGCCTTGTCCTGTCACAAGAAGGAAAATAACAACTGATTGGAGGTTAGATTATATTTTGCTTATGTTTTATATATATATATATATGCTTATGTTGATTTTTTGTTCATTTATGTGCTATTTCTGCTGACAGAAGCCAACCACCTGGAATATTCAGTCCATCCTTGTCTTACAAATGTCCTAGGGGGATGATCAGAAGATTATCTCCCGCAGCAGGGGACTTCCATCTAGAGATTCTATGAGAGATACTTCAGATTTGCTGATGATCTCTCCCTTTTCCTGGGATTTCTAGAATTTTTAGTGAGGAGCAGAAACACAGCCAGGCCAGTGTGTTCATTTATATATTTGATCAGCAGGAACCAGTCTCCAAAACCTTAATGCTCAAAGCTACAGGGAAATGAAAGGTTATGGATCATAAGCAAGTTAGGGGCAGTAAATGGAGGATGGATGTTATCCATATAGCTAGAGGGAAATGTGGTAAAGGGAAGGGGATTCCTTGAACTGCAGGAAGCCAGAAAATCTGGTCAGCAGATGCCTGAACATCAAGCAGTGCCCAAAGTCAACATAGTGGTGGTGGGAAGGTTTGTGAAATATCATTAACTTCTTTGAAAGTTCCTGCTGTTCCTAAACTACTCTAATAAAATATTACCCAAGCACTGGAGTGAACTGTGAGACTGAATGTATTTACAGTGAGGTTCAGATGCTTCAAACAGATTTCCCTCACTCTCACCAAAACCACAGCTTCCCATTCTTCCAGAGTACCTAAAGAAAGGGAAAGTTTCCTCTCTGTTCTACATTACAGCATGTCTGGAGTGGGTCTTTTAGATCTCCACTTATGTACATGTGTCTTGTCACTTTATTGCATCATAAAGATGCAGGGGCTGTTGAGTGGCTCACCAGGCTCACAGAAACTGATGACCTGAGTTCCACCTCTAGGACCCACACAGAAAGGAGAAAACCAACTCCCTAAGTTGTTCTTTAACCTGTGAATGCTAGCATGCACAACACACACACACACACACACACAAATACACACACACACATACACATACATACACACATACATACATACACACACACACAAACACACACAATAAAAACACATTTTTAAAAAAGATGCTATTTTACCTTTGCAGGTTAACTAGTATTTCAAAAGAATTAGATACAGGCAGAAAGAGAAGAAGGGAGGGATATATTTAAAAAAGTAACAGAAAAATTTATTAAAAACAGAAGAGATAAAATTTCCTTTTGAAAATTATAATGTCACCATATGTAAGTCAGAGAGAGATAAGTTAAGCTATTTTAGCAAGCTAAAAATGCCAGTCAGACATGCAAAATTGGCTGTAAAATGGCAAAAATCAATAATAACAACTCAGAAGAACAGTCAGAAACACAAATATATAAAAATATCAGAAAATTTATATCATCAGAAGCTCAGTCCAGTAAAGTGTATGTTACAGGGACACAGAATTTGCACAAATACACACACACACACACATACACACACACACACACATATATATATATATATATATATGCACCCTCCAACTTAAATTCATCCCATGCAGTCTGTACAGATTTTTAAGTACACTTGGGTTTCCCAAATCCTTTGCCTTAAGGAGGTAATGCCTAGCTGTACCTCTTGATACTGTTTCTTATTTATATGTCTCAAGGAGTTAGTGTATATGATTCTTCAAAACAAATTAACTTTCAATGTGCAACAGATCATGTTTTTCTAAATGGATTTTTGCAAATTTCATATAATGCATCTTGATCATATTTAGACCCCCTTCCCATATCTGTACCTCCCCAATAACCCCCCATAACAGACTTCATGCATTCTGTCATGTATGTTAAGACCTATCAAGCCACATTTGTGTCCCAAATATCCATAGTGTGAGTCCAAGCACTGCAGCCTGGTCAAACTATTTAGCATTAGCACCGCCCTCTTAAAGAAAACCAACTCCCCCTCTTCCAGCAGTTATCGGCTGTTAATTCTTCCTTAGCTGAGGTTGGGGCTTCTTATCCCATTCCCCACTTCTTTTGTCTGGTTTGAACTTGTATGGGTCTTGTGAATGCTGTCACCATTGTTATAAGTTCATATGAGCAACTCTAAGCCTCCTGGAAAACTTCGTTTCCTTGTGGTCATCTACACCCCTAGCTTTGACAGTCTTTCCGTTCCCTCTTCCGCAATGGTCCCTGAGCCCTGGGTGGCAGAGGCTTGATACAGTTGTCCTACCCAGGGACAAGCACTCTACAGTCTCTTATTCTCTGCACTTTGGGATTGTGTGGATTTCTGGGTTAATCACTATGTGTAGCATGAAGAAGATTCACTGGTGAGAGTTACAATTCAGATTTTTTATTTATTTTTTTTAACTTTTAAAAAACCTTATTGAGAATTTCATACATGTATATGAGGTGGATTTGATCAAAAATCCATGTTTACTCCCTCCCCTCCAATACCTCTCATATCACCCCATCACTTTTTTTTTGACTTCTTGGTTTCTTTCCTTTCTTTCTTTCTTTCTTTCTTTCGTTCTTTCTTTCTTTCTTTCTTTCTTTTCTTTCTTTCTTTCTTTCCTTCTTTCTTTCTTTCTTTATTTCCTTTTTATGGGGTTTTTAATTATTTTTTATTTTATTTTTGTGTATGAGTGCCTGCATGTGTGTAAGTATACCCATGTCAAGCAGTGCTCCTAGAGGACATAAGAGGGCATTAGCTCCTCTGGAATTAGAGTCATGGATCATTGTTAGCTGCCATGTGGGTGCTGGGATTCAAATCCATGTCTTCTGCAAAAACGTCCAGTGCTCTTAATGGCTGAGCCATCTCTCCAGTCCCCTACAAGTCAGATTTTGATACAAAATATGAAATCCAGACCATATCACACAATACTCTCCTGCACTCCCATTGACGCAATATCCATTTTCCAGGACAGTTACAGAAGAGACAACTCACAGGTTTGAACAGGATATCAGCAATGTCACATGGCCCACATACAGCATACCTGGATCAAAATATGAGCCTACAGATTTTTTGCCCACCTATCCTCCCATGACAACCTTACTGCATCACTGATAAATATAATGCACCAATCCTTGACTTTGCTTCTGTTTGGAGATTTGAGATAAGCAGGAATTATTTAGGTAGTCCAGTCTGGGGACCGTGTAAGTAGAATTCATTCATCTGAGTAAATTATTTTCAAACTTCCCCACATCATCATTACCCCATTTCATTCTGTTTCTTTCATCTGCTATGTGCAAAGTTGCTTCTTAAAAAATGGTAACATCACATCATGTCTTACATCCAATATGTGGATACAGATGGCACTTTATGGGGCATCATCCTTTTCTGCAAATGATAGGAAGCTCAGAATAAACTTTCACAGATAGCAGACTCTGCAGCACAATGATAAGCATGCCAGGCAGTAATTTTTCATTTTAGCAATTCCCACTGAGGAGCAGTTTCAACTGTCAAGATCTATCTATCTGTCATATTTCCGTTATAAACTGTATTCTAACATACATTAGCAAGCTCCTATGTAATACACCGAATTTTATCATTTATTATTTAAATGGCTTTCTAAGAACACAATGTGCTCTACCAGTCATAAATACTTGGCTCATAAATACCATCTCTTCAGAGGCAAATCATTCTCTCACCTTTACAATCAAGAAATTAAACTAAGAGTAAGTTAATTGCAAAAGTCAGTTCAATCTTTACTAATGGGCCTCGCTACAATACAATTTGTGTTTACCAGTGTTTTCCATCCTACAATAAAAGCCATTTAACATCTATGGATTAATTTTCTTTGAAATGTTCTGTGGGGTTAGTAGATGCCTTGCTGATGTGGCACTCCAAACAGACATGTGGTAAGAAGTGTGATGAGGAGGGAATCATGTCTCTTGCATACCAGAAGCCCACCAAGTATGACTAGAAAAGTGCTCCTGTGAAAAAACTCGAAAAACTAAGAAGCCACTGTGGATTAAAAACTATGCAATGGGGCTGGAGAGATGGCTCGGTGGTTAAGAACACTGGCTGCTCTTGCAGAAGATTGCGGTACGAATCAAATCCCAGCACCCACATGGAATCTAACAACTGTCCATCACTCCAGTTCCAGGGGATCCAACAGCCTCTTCTGTCCTCTGCGGGTATTGCACAACATGGGTGTACTTACACACAGGCAATGCATGCATACGCATAAAATAAAAACAATAAAAAATTTAAAAAGCTACACAATGCTGGGGCTGGAGAGATGACTCAGCAGTTAAGAGTACTGACTGCTCTTGTAGAGGACCTGGGTTCGATTCTCAACATACACATGGTGGCTAACAGCCATCCATAACTGGCATTCCAGGGGAATCTGATGCCCTCTTCTCACCTTCGTGGGCATTGAATGACATGGGTACACTTACATATACGTAGGCAATACATTCATACACATAAAACTATAAAACAAAACTAATAAACTATTTTTAAAATTATGCAATGTAATTGTATCAACACACAAAACTCCAAATTAAAGCTCATGTTCTCCCTCACATAGGTTCTTGGTTTATAATGTTTTTATGTATCTATATAAATGGGTATAAACAGAGATAAAGTCTAAAAACCCTAGATAGGAAACCAAGAGGAATAAGTGTGTCGAGGGGCCTGTGTAAAAGGACCCCTGTGACCAAAAGCAGAAAATAAACAGGTGTGTGGTGGGAGACATGGAAAGGGTCAGGGGAGGTGGTAGAGGAGGAGAAGAGGACAAATATAAGCTTATCATATACTTTATTTGAATTGTCATTATGATACCTAGCACTTTGCATGCGAATTAAAAAATTAAATAAAATAAAAGTTACTTGAGCTCTGTTAGTGAAATCTTCTGATTGAACACACAAAAGTTGAACTGTCTGCTATTTACTTGATAACTTCAGCTTACATTCGTCTCCTTTCTGAAGCACCATAGCATAAAACCTGGGTGCCTTTAATACCAAAAGGCAGTGAGAATATTCAGCAGCCATGAGTAGCCTAAAATTGATAATGTGCTCTTCTAAAGTTTAAGCCTTCAGGCTAAGTAATGTTTGAATGCCACACATTTAACACATTTAACTCTGAAGAATGAAAGGAATTACTAGTAAAGAAATTTTCTACAAGGGAACACATGTCATCCATTCTTCCTTATGTCTTACTTTGAAAAAAGCAGCCTTACCAACCCCTTAGACTTGCAGTATGCAACTGCACACAACTGGAGCATTTTAGGAGCCTAAGATGACTGGTCTTTTTTCTGGTGGTCTCAGTTTGTCCTTTTATCCTTACATAACACCAAAGGCATAACGCTGTAAGAATCCTACAAATTGATGAAGAAACCAGGAAAACCTGGAGTGCAGATGTAGCTTTCTCCACTGTAGGCCTGTGGTGCTTGTTTACAAACTGTGTGAGCTAAAGTATTTACAAGATGAATACAAGAAATACAAAACATGTGTGAATGTGTGGCATGAGGGTTTATTGTGCTACTGCATTTTGCCAGCTAATTAGACGTTCACTACTTAGTGTCATAAGGAATACATTTATAAGACAGGACTATGTAATCTAATCAGCTTGTTTTAGAGAAAGCTAGACACATCTTTATATAATTTCAATTTTACAAATTTTATTTCATTAACTAAATTAACATCGCCATCCACACAACCCAACTAAAGTTGCACATAAAATGATGTTTATTTATATTCAGAAAATGATAACCTTAGAACTTCTCATAGCATCATAATTTCTATAGCAAAACATATGTTAAGATACATAATGGGGACTGGAGAGATGGCTTAGTGGTTAAGAACACTGTTTTTGCAGAAGACCCTGGTTCGAATCCCAGCACCCATATGGCAACTAACGACTGTCTGTAACTCCAGTTCTGTCCTCTGCGGGCATTGCTTGACATGGCTGCACTTACCTACGTGCAGGCAATACATGCATACACATAAAATAAAAATAAATAAAATATAAAAAGATACATAATGGTTGAACAAACATTATAACATTATAATAACATAATACTTCTGTTTTTAAATAATGCTTTAAAAACCTTTAATCACCCCTGTACATGAAAGAGGTATACCTAAGTGGTAAGAGTAAAATATTTGCAGAGACATTACCCAAATATGGGATATCATATAAGTATGGGTTTTATAGGTTTATTCTAGTTTTTTGAAGATGCCTTTAGAAATAAGGGGTCTAATAGCATAAAAAAAGCACTAACACTGCAGTTCTGAAGCCTTTCCTCTCTACTGTAAAGTCTTAACAACTCATCCTAGATTGCTACCTACCAAAGGGAGCCTCAAAGACACTGACTGCGTCATGTTTACAGGAGGCTGCTGTGAAGAGAGGGAAAGATCATTAGGATCTACATGCTTCCCTTTATAACAGTTGAAAATTGTGTTCAATTGCACAAAAAGGAAAACCCAATAATACTGCTGTCAGCACAGAGGGTTTTATATAACAAGAAGCCAAAATTTAAGTAGTCCAAAGATTATGCAACAGCTCTAAGAAGTCTGGAATCAATATCTATTCCAGATGCCACACAGCTCCTTGTCTGACTTTCATCATCCTGGTCTGAAGATGGATGTACTCCTGGTCATCACACCTGTATTTCAGGCAGAGGAAAAGGCAGAAAGGAAGGCCAGACAGAAAAGGCATGTGTAGGCCCATCTGCTCTCTTTAAGCCTTCCTTGGAAAAGCTCCACTAATGACTTGCACTGAGATAGTGGTGGCCCTGCTTGTGTCACATTTTTGTGAGAAAAGCAGAGAAATGCGGTTATTTTGCAAGCACATTAGCACCTCAAACAAAAGTTGGAGATGGAAGCAATAAAAATAATGACTAGGCAACTAGGACTGTCTGCTGTTGTGACAGGGCTCTGCTCTGCTGCCCAATTGCTCTACTGTATAAAAACTCAATGAGACATAGTGTGGAAAAATCTGTAACAAAGTTCACACGGATTCTTTCATCAAATAGTAACAACTGTCTCAAAGATATACAAGCATAAACTGCCATATGTAACACTTCAGATCAACATTAAAAAAATGGTTAACTGGGGTTGTAGAGATGCCTCAATGGTTAAAAGATTTGCCAAGCCAGCAATAGGACCAGCATCAGGGTCCCCAGAATCCAGGAGTGGTTTGTGGCTTCTCAGCTGTAGTTCCAAACTCAGAATAAAGATAGAGACCGAGGTCCCCCTGAGCAGGCTGGCTAAGAAGGCTAGACATATCGATGAGCTCTGGGTTTGGTTGAGGGACCTTGCCTCAAAGAATAAGGTTGAAAAGCAAAGAAGATTCCCAACATGCAAACACTCTCACACACACACACATACCCACACACATGCCAGCATAAACACTATGTATACATACATTTGAAAAGACAAAAAGACACAAAGAAAAGTAATTAATTGGCATGCCCCTTGTCAAGTGGTTGCTAATAAGACAAGGGGCACTTTGAAATAAAATATGAAATAAAAAATAGCAATAAGCAATACATAGAATTACACTCCTCAGGCTTTATTTTACTGATGATGCCTGCAACATTTCACTCTGACATTTTTCTGTTGTCTCCACACTGTCAAACACTGGTCATATGAGGCAATAGAGAGTTGCATCGTTTTGTTAGGTCACCAAACTAAGTTGGTGAGGTGGGTCTTCTTTTCTGTATGTAATGACATATTTTGCATTTTTGCTAACTATACAGCTTTATGATACTGAGAAATACTTCCCATTAATTAGGAATGAGGACCACTGAAAAACTTGCTTTTAATTTAAGTCAATATTTTTGAACACAGAAAAATAGAAATAAATGTTAATGCCATGTTTTATCTTTGGAAGTGTGAGCAGTAAAGGAATATAGATCCTTAAAGTTAACATTGTAAATGTAGGGTATTAAGTCTCATGAAAAGTATAATCCTAATATTGTATGTTGAGAGTACCTGCATTACTTGGCTCCTCACCAATGGAAACATTACCTGGACAGAAACATAGGGAGGAAGGTTTTATTTGGGCTCAGATTTTGGTACAATTCATCATGGCCGGGAGGGCATGGAAGCAGGAATGGATCATGGCTGTAGCACCAAGAATGTGAGGCTGCTTGTTCACATCGAAAGATCAGAAAACAGAGGAGGAGGAGTGCTGGTCATTACCAGACTTTCTCCTTCTTTTTTACAGAATATGGGTCCCCATTCCACAACATAGGGTCACCCATGTTTAGGGAGATCTTTCCTCCTCAGTCATATTTTTTGGAAATGCCCTCATGGGTATGTCAAAGGGGTGTCTTATAGGTGATTCCTAATCCAGTAAAGGTGACAGTACAGACTGACCCTCACAAGTTCACTCCTTGTCAGTTTGACACCCAAACACACTGCTTTTAAGGCAACACACTCATTGGTTCATCCAAAGGTTCACAATCATAATGCACGATCTGTTTAGTCCATCTTTAAGGATCCAGAAATTCTTAACAGTTCTAACATTATTCACAGCACTAAAATCTCTTCTAAGACTCAAATCAACTTATATACCAAGTGCTCCCATAGAATGAAAAAACAAGCTCTATACTTGTAATATGCAGTGGGTCAGAGTAAAAATTCTCACTACAAGAGGAAGGAGTGAGAGTATAGTAAGTAAAATAAAGAAATGAAAAATGTTAATAAGAGAAAAATAAACTTGTCTTTTAACACACATTATTCAAAGAAGAGACTTTTCCTATTGAGTGTTTGGCTTACTGGTGACCACTGACAGAAAATGAAATGAAAGGATAATAGACACTGAATTATCCACAAAATTCCTTTACACTGCTCTGCCTTCTATAGAGGCCAACCAACTTCAATAACCCCATTTCCTGCCTCCCTTCTGGTCATGGCACCCAGCAGCAGCCAATGAAAGGATGAGAACACATGGGAAATCTTGCCAAAGGACAGCATCGCTTGGAAGCTCTCCTTGGTTCTCACTTTGTCATTTGCTTTTCTTCCTTGTTTTTCCCTGTAAGCTGATGTGGCACCAGGGCTAAAGCAACCGGCCTACCACCATATGAGAAACACACACACACACACACACACACACACACACACACACACACACACACTCACATAATATAGAGAAAGAGAAAAAAGGATGCTTGATTCCTTAGGGATCCTGAAGAACTATTGACTCAGCTCTAGACTGCCTCCCTCAGAAATTCTTATTATATGAAATATAACTATTATAAATTCATTTTTCTGCATTTTGGAGCTGAACGCAGTCCTGCTGGTACAAATCTCTTCAGCTTACATCTTGCATACTCATCAGAGCATATATCTGGCAGGTTTTAAAATGGTTTTACTAAACAATAATATCCTAAACATATTTAATGTGCTTTGATTTCTATATGCAAATATTACTGTAAAAGATTATATTTACTATTTCTTTAGACAATAGAGATTTAAAGAATATCTGAAACTACTTTTTATAAACTTATATATATCCATAATAACTCCAAGATAATTTGTGTAAGA
>NW_008341923.1:115829-130278 GCF_000622305.1 Nannospalax galili | reverse complement strand
TGGCTACTTATTATAAAAAGCATAATATCTACAAAGTCAATATTTTTAGGTTTTCAAGGGAAGCAGAGTTGAATTTTTGTGATATGATATAGATGGACAAGTGGACATTAGGAAGCTATATGTGTATATATGATACATGCATGCATACATATGCACATGCAGCGATATATATCTAAGGTTGCACATATGTAAGGGTATGTACATATATATAAATATGGTGTATATGTACATAGGTGTATATATATCTACATGTACTGACATTAAATAAATAGCAAATTTAAAAACAGATTATTGTATCATTTAAAGTGTTTATATCAAATAATCTGGAACATTCATTATTTCTTTTAGTTTCTGAGAAATAACCCTAATAGAAATCCAATAGAAGTTTCAACCTGCTTAATACTTTACCTTTCAGAAAACTGGAAAAGACCATAAGTTTTCTATTAAAATAGATGACACTTGTAAAATTGCTACAGGTATGTTAGGAAGATTCATCCTCCAATGATGTATAGTCTGATTATATTATAAACAAGCTCAAAGAGAATTTTGATAATGCAGTTTTGAAATTTCGACTTCAAGAACCCAAATTCTCTTCATGTGCTTTGTGGGATATAAGGGAATTCATTTAAGAAGTCCATTTATGATTGGGTGTCTGCCCGTGCCAGAGGAAACAGCCGTACTGACACATTTAATGTATCTATTCAGGAGTACTTTGATGACCAAATAGGTCAGAGGTTGTTTCTTCATTAAGCCTCCTATCAGCAAGCCTGTAGAGACGGCTCAGTGGGTACAGTGCTTGCCATGCAAACCTAGCAACCTGAATTCAATCCCAGAACCCAGTTGAAGTGCAAAAAGTAATCCCAGAGTGTATGACCCTTCCACTCTCATATTTATACAAGGGAGACAGGGCATGAAAATGCCAGTGTTGGGATCCCCTTAAAGATCTTAGCTTCAGAGTTTGTTGTTGGGGGAAACTGATATCCATGCAGGGAGTTCTGGCTTGGTGCCCACTTCTGTATTTCCACTTGAGAGCCTCTCTCAAAATCACATGATCATTTCTTCCCTGTCATTGTCCATGTGAAGCCTATGAAGGGTGACTGAATGCTTTCTTTTTAAATTGGAAGTGCTTTTCAAAGATTAGAATAAAATGGTCATTTTAAATATGCCATCCTAGTGCATGACAGCCTTTGTCAAATCAGTAGTCCCAAAGTAAGTTAAGATTAGATATACCTCCATGGTTTTTTAGTCGCTTATTAACTCCATGCACCAGAAACACTTTGGTGGGGATTCAAAGTACTTATCATCCCTCTGGCTTTGGAGTAAGAGTCTAATGCACCTTGAATGATAGTGTGTTGCTAATGACAGAGTATTCTAATGGATAGGATGCAGCAAAGCTTCTGGTTTGCTTCCAACAGCATCAATACCAAGGGGTAAGAATAGGGAAAAAAGAGCTGCGAGGAGATGGAGCTCTGCCAAATACCACTGTGTCTCCAGCAGTTGGGTTGTATTACAGACAAGTTTTTAGCAAAGAAACGGGATTCTTACTTGAGTGACAACAAATGTTCTCAGCTTAAGAGGCCATGTGAATCCCTGCCTGCTTTCAACATACTGTACAAACATACCACTCCAGACTTGGAGTACTCCAGACTTGCCCTGTGATGATTCTACATCTTTTCATTTCTGTTAGGCCAGACATGCTATATCAATAAACTCTATGAGAACATGTAAAATTATAGAATTTTATGAAAGTTAAAAATTACTAAAATACGTTATTTTTAAAAAGAGGAAATACTTCAAGTTTGCATTCCTTTTTTTTTGGTCTTATTGAGACAGGGTCTCCCTGTAGCCCCAGCTGTCCTGGAACTTACTATGTAGACCAGGCTGGCCTTGAACTCACAGAGATTCGCCTGCTTCCGCCTCCCAAGTGCTGAGATTAAAGGTGTGCGCCACCATGCCCGGCCCTGCATTCCTTTATAAGGAAATGTTTTTCGGTGGTTTCCTTGATTTTTCCTCATTTTATCCAACATAAATTTAGATACTATGGTCTAAAAATGGTACAGCAAATTTATATTCTAATAACTTTATTAAAATACTCAATATTTATATTGAGTATTATTAAACTTTGCTAGATTTATTAGTGGATTTGACATCTTTTAACTAAGATTAACTGGACACATTGCAATATTTTTGATGCAGTGCCACCACACTAGTATTTTATGTGCTTTAATATATTTCATGGCATTATGAACCAAGAAAATATTTATTAAATGGAAGAATAAGTTCTAGATTTTCCAGTCTAATGATCTCACTGACTAATGTTTTGATTGGCCAGCTTTATTCCTTTGCCCCTTAAAACTAAGTAGTTTAGATAAAGAGAAACTGTTCTTTTAAACACAACATTAACTTTAATACTTATTTTATTAGGATGAACCCAGAAATGCTGTATAGAACTGTTTTGACCTAAAAAATGACAACATAAAATGTTCCAATTATCCGAAAGAAAATAGTCTACAATAACATGAAAGAGACTTGCCTGAGGTTAGTGGTGGTTCTGGAATCTAAAGCAAAATGTGTCAATTTGCACTCCAGGCTCCTCATATTTTAAACACATAGAGCCTCTCCAATATTATTTGTTTTTGTAGTACCATTTTTGTTTCTGCCATTTCAAACTTTTCATTGGAAGGACAGGAAAAATTAAAGAATTTCTAGCCTGAAGAGTTTTTAAAGACAATATAAATATTTATCCATTGACTATTACATATGGCTTAAGTGAATTAAAAATTTCATTTTAAATATAAGCTTTTGAAAATAATGTATCCTATGCTAAGTTCTTTATCAATTAAGAATTGATAATTTGAATATAAAATTCAATAAAAAATTAAAATAAAAATGAAATTAAAACATAGCAGGAAATTGAATTAGGTATTTATTTTTTTCCTGTGCTTCTTTATTTTCTTAGTATAATTAATTCCTTGAAATGGAATTATTGAAACAAAGGGTTTAGAAAGCTTTTGATGAATCTAGACAAACTTTCATTCAGAAACACTAAGTTGACAGTCGACCATTAAACATTTCATTTTCGGAGTCTTGGAGTCCGTCCTCCATCTCCAGTGATGTTTTGTATGTGCTAACCATTTTTTTCCAACATGAATGACTGACTGGATCATATCATATCCAAAATTTTCAATTTATTTTTAAAAAATACTTCATTATTTTTATTTTGCATGTATGAGTGTATTGCCTACATGTGTGTAAGTGCACCTGTGTCATGCAATGCCTGCAGAGATGGGAAGAAGCCATCAGATCTTCTAGAATTCGAGTTACAAATGGTTGTTAGCTGTCATGTGGGTGCTGGGAATCGAACTTTGGTCCTCTGCAAGAACAGCCAGTGCTCTTAACTGCTGCATCTCTCCAGCCCCCAAAATTTTCAATTTGTATAGTTCTGTTCATTTCTATGAATGAACATGTGTCAATACATGAAAATATAATTTTAATTTGAAAGTTATTTAAATAATAAAGAGCATTTAAATTTTTTCTTTGGAAAGGTTAGGTCAGGAAAAAAACAAATAATGTCTTCATCATGTTATAAATTAGATTTTTTGCTCAAAGGTTAACCTCTGCTATCACATTCAGTTTGGGGTACAGAGAATTCGAGGGGTATATTTTAATACCCTGTGTCACTTTTACTTGCTAATCCAAAGGAATTGCTAGCACTTAGTTAAATTTCTGAGGAATAAGCAATTCCATCTTCACAAATATCACCATGTGTTTATTTAAACATATCACCTCTTCAAGGTGGATGGTAAAACTTACAAACAAGTTCAGTCCATCCTATTAAATTATGTGTGTTGCCACAAAGAGTAAATTACATTCTGACATTTTTGTTTTTGAATTAATTTTTCACACCCTCCTAAACCTTTCAATATATTCTCTATATATTCCTTCAAACTTTTTTGATATTTAAAACTAACAAATCTTGTGCTCACATCATTTAAATTTAAATACTTGCTCCCTGAATTATTTAAAATTTGTATTTTTGATCTTATTGGCTTTCATTTATTAGTTTCTCTCTTATCTTTAAATTAAATCAATAATTATATAGGCATAAAATCATAGAAACACATAGTCTGTATTACTCAAGTATTAAATTTATTCAACTTAAAATAAAATAATAAAAATGCATGGAATTTAGCACGAACTTAAAATGTAATGATCATCTTCTCATGAATTTTAAATGGCATGCTTGATGGTAATATTTTAGCAAAAAATATAAGAATAAGCTATGACCTATCATGTAATTCCTATATTTGCATTTTGAGATTGACAGTAAATCCAAGTTGCTTAAGAAATATCTTTTCACATGTTGTTTTATTATATGATGAGAAATACGAACAAAATCAAAAAGAAATATTCTTCTTTGGTGATTTTTTGAGAACTTTGATTTAATAGCTAACCTTTAAGAGTTTAATTTTTAGATGTCTGTGCTACAGAGTAAGTTTCCAGTTCCAGGTTAAAACTAAAGCTTCTAAGAGGACTGAAAATCTTTATAAATAAACCTAAAAGAAGACAATTTTTTAAATGCAGGAGAATAAAGAAGAAAAGCTAGAAACCTTGAGATCTGCTCTGTCAATGTTCCCTTCAAAAATAAAGAAGCAGTTCCCCAAGCTTTTTTTTTTTTTTTTTATGTTTGCCAGAAGACCTGGACCTGAGAAAGCCAGTAAGCAAGAAAAGTCGAGAGAACAGCGAGCACATCCAACTTAGGTTTCCTCTGTCTAGCAAAAATCACCAGGAAAGGAAAGGTCTAACTGTTGCTCAAATTCACAGAAACATCACAGGAACACTGTGGAGGTCCCCACCTGCATCAGCAAAGAAATCAAGAACAATATAAAATATGAGAGCTACATGCCAATAAGCTGTAGACATAAAATCCTTAACGGCACAATAAATACATGGTTCAGCTACACGTAACATTAGATGCTGTGACCAAATAATGTTTGATGAATACAGGTCTGGTTTCATCAACTACATTTAAAAGCTAAAGAAGAAAATCATATAATTACATCAATTTATGAAAAAACATTTGCTAAAATTCAACATCCATTCATGTGAAAAATTCTCAGAAATACAGAGAGGAACTTCATTTTGTTGAAAAAAAGCTTTTATTTAAAAAATACTGGTAGCTGATATTTTGCTTAATTGTGAAAATTTAATATAGTCTCCTTAAATATAGACAAATAAAATTATTCTGCTTTCATTATTGCTGCTGAACATAATTCTTAAATTTCCAATCAAATTATTCAAAACTGTGAACTCAAACACATATACATAAGAAAAGGTAGAAATAAAAGGGTTTTAAATAAAATGGTCTTTACCTGCAAGTGGCATTTGTCTGCATAGAAATTCTGCAAAATATTTTTGTAAAAATCTAGACATACAAAGATCTTGGAAATAAGTGAGTTTTTCACAGTCATAGGACATGTGATAATCAATAATGTCATTATATACTTATAGCGAGTTTTACCCTGTCTGGTACTGTGGTTTTTGTTCTGTATTGTGGTGTGTGTGTGTGTGGCGTATTTTTCAGTAGGCTTTTCCACTACTATATTACCCTCTGGTTTTTCTACCACGTAAGCATTATCTTCTCTCCTCTCTCTTCTCTTGTACAGCTCTCCCTATTCCCTCCTTAAAGTAGCCCCCATTCTCCCCATTTACCCCTTGATAACAACTGTCTCCCACTATCTCCCTCTCTTGAGCTCTTAACAGCTGAACCATCTCTCCAGTCTCTGGAAGCATCTTTAAAAATTGCACCATCATATAATACCAGGATAGTGCCATCAATAAAACAAACCAATGATAAATTTAACTTTATAATATTGTAAAACATTAGGGGTATCAATGATTATTTGAAAATACAAAACAAATTTCAGGCTGAGAGAATAAATTATCAAATGCTATATTTGACAAAGGAGTACTTTTTAGAATATATAAAGAACTGTATAAACTTGACAATACAAATTAAAAAACAATATTAAAAAGTGGACGGAATATATGCACGGACAGCCACCAAAGAGGATATATGTTCAACATCATTTCCATTTACCTACTATGGAACAAAAACAATGATGTATCACCACCACACACCTAGCAGAGTGACTAAGAAAATAACGGCAACATGAAATTCTAGTGAGGAAGCAGAACAACAGAGGAATTGCCTCCCACACACAGCTGGTCGGACTGAAAAATGATACAAACACTCCGAAGAACTGTTAGCAGCTTCTTATAAAAGTTCTGCATGATCCAGCATGTTTGGGCAGGACTTTCAGTAATGTGAAGTTTATGCTCACATGAAAACTTATGCATACATATTCATAACATCTTTATCATAGTCTCAAACTACCAACAATACAAGTGTCCTTCAATGTGTGAAAGTTTAACAACGAATGATGCATCTGTACCATGTAAGACTAGTCAGTAATAATATGAAAGAAACTGATGTTCATGGAAAGCTGGTGAACCCACAGACACTTGTTTAGTGAAAAATTACAGAATAGTACATACAGTTTGATTTCATTGACATAACTATCTTTAAAAGAAAATTTACAGAAAAGGCCATGTCAGTGGTTAGGGGCATGAATAGAGATAGCTGAGAAGTTGGGATCACTGTAAAAAGGCTGTAGGAGAGATCCTACGCTATCCTGGTCGTCATATGATGTCACAAGTTTTAAAGATGTTTCCAGGGGCTGTAGGGATGCTCAGCTGTTAAGAGCTCAAGAGAAGGATAGTAGGAGACAGGTGTTATCAAGGGGTAAATGAGGAGAATGAGGGAGACTTTAACTAAGGAGGGAATAGGGAGAGCTGTACAACGGGGAGAGAGAGGAGAAAGAACACTTAGGTGGTATGTATCAATTCAAAAGTCTACTGAAAAATGCACATACAATATACTTATGAGTACCTGTTCCTAGCTGAAGGAAACACAACAAAAAACACAATGCCAGGCAGTTGAAACTTCCCTTTGAGTTGATGGTCAGGGTAGTTCAAGATACTCCCGAAAGAATAGAGGTTATTGCCACAGCCCTTGAGTACCTCCCAGAACTTCAATATAAGACCCTATTACTAAAGGTAGTACATACTTTGGACACAATACTTGGAGCAATCCAGCTGGAACTGATCTGATCTGGAAGCCTCCTGCCTGAAGACTAGGTCACATAGTGTCAGAAGATACTATGCAAACTGCCAAGGGTGAAAGCCAATCAATGATCCCATTCAGCTGTAAAGTCTACAAATCACAACTATGACCGTTCCAGCAAATAATTTGTACTATTTCAGTAGTGGCAATCAAAAGCTGGGGGTAATCTTGCGGGTAATCAAAAGCTTTCTAATTGGACAGTTCAATGGGAGGGAACTGCATGGTATTGGTCAGGAAAAGGCCCTGTAATCACCACTCTCCCTCTGTACTATAAACATAGACATTTGCCTACATGCCCACATGGCTGTAGAGGTCATATATCCTAAAAAAAGAATACTGACAATGGATTGCCGTTGATAAGGAACAGCTGATCCTCCTGGAACAGGGACCTCTGGCTGACTAGATTTACCAGAAGGGCAGATAGGGGGGAATGGATGGGGGTGCTGACAGCACAGTGGACAGTGGCAGGGATAGCAGAGTATGGAGGCTCTAGTGGGAGAGGAAGGCTGTCTACCTGATGAGTTTGTATTCATGCTCAGATGCTGAGGAGCTCAGAAGGTGGGTGACTGTGACCAGTGATAGTCATGTATATAGAGATTAGAAATGCATGTGGAAACGTCTCAATGTCAAGAGCCCTGAAATGAATTTTTCTGTATGAAACTGTGTGTTTTGACAACGCAGTGGAGATCTTTTTTAAACATTGGAACCTCATTTAATTTTATGTCTTATAGAGTTTATAATGAGTAAAAGATTATATAAGCGTAATAATTCATCTGTAAACCTAGAAATGTATAGCCAATTTTGAAAGAGATGTACCCTAGCTCAGAAAAATGTTATTGAATAGGTTAATGCTGTTGTAATGAAATGCTTCTTTTAATTAAAATAAATAAATATAAAAAAATCTACATTTGTTGTGTCCCTAGACAAATAATATTTCTGACTACATTCTAAATATGTATCCTTATATTAACAGACAAGTGTATCTCTTACCACTCATCAAAGAAGCTTCTTTTTCCAACAGATGGAGAGTGTTAAAAAGTTCCACAACCAATCAAATGCAGAGAACAAGTGTCTATGACTTGTTCAGGCCTAAGTAACACATCTACAATGCAGACTCTACAGCTAAGGCTTAAGGAACATAGTGGAACATGGAGCAGAGAGAACATTAATGGATGTCTCAACTCTTACCAGCAAAGCATATGAATGCTGCAGATGGTGATTAACCCAGAAAGCCATAACTGGCCAAAGAACAGAGAATAAGAGACTGCAGAGTACTTATCCCTGAAGAGGATACTTTTACCAAAATGTTGTCACCCAAGGCTCAGGGACCATTGCAAAAGAGGGGTTGGAAAGTTTATAAGAGCCATAGGTGGTTGATGACCACAAGGAAACAGTGTTTTCCAGGTAGCTAGAAGCAATGTGACAGGATGCACCATGCCCATGTAAGTTCAAACTAGACAAAAACCCAGCAAAGAAGAGGAGATTAGTAAAATGTCCTAACCTTAGTTGAGGAACTATAGGTAACTGATGACTACTAGGAGAGGAAGAGTTGGTATTTTATAAGGCTGACTAGGCTCCAGTGAATGTACTCACACCAAGGGACATCTGGGCACACAAACTAGGCCTAATAAGCCTTAACACACATGACACAATGCATGAAAAACCTGTGGAGGGGATACTGAGAGGGGTGCAGGTAAGGAAGCAGTCATATAATGCATTAAAATGTACAAAACTCAAAGTATTATGAATTTTGAAAAAATTCAATAAAAATGTGAAGAAAAAATTTGACATTTAATACACATATATTTTATTCTGAAAAAAATAAATAAAACTAAGAAAATATGTGTACAGCATTCAGCGTTGTATCTAAGTTAACACACAACGAGAAGAGCGACTGATGCTCAGTATTTCTCATGTACTTTCTGTGTCATGCTAACACTAACATTTTTTTCCAAGAAAATTGATTACAGGACCTCATTGTTTTCTATGTGTTTGAAGTCACTTCACTGCATTCAGTGTGCTATCAGGGAAACATGAGAAAGGAAAACTAGATGTAATTTACACCAACATCTGCAAGACTCATAGTAATGCATAATGAGCAGTTTGCATGATATATCACTGCTTCCATTTAAATGAACTCCAGCAAACCCAGAACAAGTACCAACAGATGCTATAAGCTGGGAGGTGATCACAGTAATGCTGAATGCTGGCATTCTCCATGGTCTAAAGTATAGCCAACAAACATGTTAAGAAACAGCTGATTACACGATGATTCTTTTGCATGTCTTCACTCACAGCATTCCTAAAACCAATGATTGCCAGTATTTATTTTATTACTTTTTCCTGGAATTGTGGAAAACAATTTAAAGAACAGAGTCTTAAAACCTTTATAATTATACAAGAAATAGGAATATATTTTGAAATCGACTTTATAAGACTAATAAAATGCATTAAATTTTAGAATTATATTTCACTGGGGCTGGAGAGACAGCTCAGCGGTTAAGAGCACTGACTGCTCTTGCAGAACACACATGGTGGCTACGAACCATCCTTAACTCCAGTTCCAGGGGAATCCAGAGCCCTCTTCTGACCTCCGCGGCATTGCACGACACGGGTGCGCTCACGTACATTCAGACAATACACTCATACACACAAAATAAAAATAATAAATAAAAAAGAATTATATTTCACATAATTTAAATTGTATAAAGTATGTTAATGTATGCAATTCAGAACTTACAGACCAGGTACCACTTCCTTATGTGACTGTATCATCTAATAAAAAATAAACTAAAATTGGCATTACAGATTTTATTTTATAAATTCAAGACAGCATTCTGCAATAGTGTTCCAAATTCTGGTGGAAAGAGGATATTTTCTGAAATCCCATGCTTTTGAAGCTTATAGTTTTAAGGAATGAAGTTTTTTTAATATTCAGCATTTGACCTGACAGTCATTACATGCCTTTTTCATAGTCTCATCCTTCAAAACTGAATATGTACCTTCATGTGGACAACTTGAATAACAAGAATACGAGCAGGGTTTTTTTTTTCCCTTTTAAAACATGTGCATTTGTTTGTTTTTAGTAGTTATTCTGGGTTTTACTTTGCTGTTGGGCTAAAATCTGTTTCACAGTAGGACTAGACTATAAATCCCAAAGGAGGTGTCAGATGAAAATCCTGCGGCCTGCTCTGATTTGGTATCTATAACCTATTGTGGGTAATCAAAATAGGAATGTCCTGTCCTATCTCAGACCAGACTGGTACTCACTAAATCAAAAAATTTGTTTTAATATATGATTATTATCAGATGAAAATCCTGCAGCCTGCTCTGATTTTGTATCTATAACCTATTGTGGGTAATCAAAATAGGAATGTCCTGTCCTAGCTCAGACCAGACTGGTACTCACTAAATCAAATAATTTTGTTTTAATATATGATTATTACACAAATGAGTTGTTACTAAGTTAACAGTGGATATCTGTTTTTGCATGTAATTTCAAGTTCTAAGCTCTTCTTGGAGTTTGAAGCATTCAGAAATTTGCACTCATGTTAACTCAAGGGCAGTTTTTTTTTCTATTTGAACTTTTACTAAAAAGAACAATGAAAGTGTTGTATCCTTGATTTACTGCAGATAAAATACTCCACTAAAGGTGTGTCTCATTTTTTTTTGACACATTCTGACATGTATTCAATTTACAAGATCAAGAAGAGCGTTTTTTAAAATCAGAACTACTTTGGAATAGTCGTTCTGACTCAGAGTCTCAAAGAAATCAGGATCCTCTTTCAAAGTTCATTTTTTTATTTATAAAATATTCTAATTGATTCTTTGAGAATTTCATGCAATCTATTTCGATTACATTCCGATGTCCTCCTGCATCTACTCCTCCACTTTACCACACTGCCCCTGCCTTCATGTCCTCTATTACTATTTTTATTTTTAAAGGCCTATCAAATCCTTTTGTAAAAGATTTACTTTCATTTTTTTGGCAGGGTCTTCCTAGTCCCAGCCCACCTGGAAGTCACTATGTGCACCAGGCTGGCCTCAATCCCACAAAAATTTACCTGCCTCTGCCTCCCAAGGGCTGGGATTAAAAGCATTATTTTCACTATTTGTGTGTGTGTGTGTGTGTGTGTGTGTGTGCCACATCTGCACCTGCAAGGACAGAAAAGTGCCCTAATTCTTGGAGCTGGAGTTTTAGGTCCTCATGAGCCAGTTGACATGGGTGCAAGAAATAGAACTGAACTCAGGTCTCTGGAAGAGTACAAAGAGCTCTTCACTGCTGAATCATCTCACCAGCATCCTGGCCAAAAAAATAGAATCTTTATCACAAAACATCTGGAAAAATGTACCAACAGAATGAGTTTGGCATATTCACTGTACATGTAAGAAATTTTGCATGTGTATATGTGTGTATGTATGTGTGAGTTTTTACACATGAAATCCAAAAAAAAAAAATCAGAATTCCATGAAACTTACTTTGAACACTTCTGAAAAAAGTAATCTAGCAAAGTTATTGCTAGGATAGAACTGGGGCCTTCAAACCCAAACCGATGGTTTTGTCATCGTGGATTTATAAGGCTTCATTTCCCTTGCATTTCTATATGCATGGGCAGTCTACTTTGATTGCATATTAAAACCATTAATGTGGATAACAAGTTTCCTTGCATTTTCCCCCGGGACACCATTATGTTGACAAGGCAGCGTAAGAAATACACATACAGTGCGTGGAGTGATGTATTGGAGTACAGCTCGTCACCAATTGGCTTTGGAGAGTGCTCAGTGTTAGACAAAATGAATGACTGTTTTATCACATGAACTGAGATTTGGTGAATATACATTACTGCAGCATAATGCACCGTGCCCCAGTCAATACAATGGTGGCATTTTGAAATAAAGAAATTAGCACAAAAGGAGCAGATGTAGGACTTCACATAATTCAGATATTCAAATTCCTTATTCTCTCTATACCAGATGAATATACTTGTCAAAAACACATTTGGATGTTATGCGTAGACCTTCATTAACTTTATTTACAACAGTGCTACATGATAGGTACAGAGCAAAGCAATATGACAGACACAGATTTTCCTCTCACAGAGTTTACATGCTGATTGCAAGGAAGAAAATGTCCAGGGAATAATACGCATTTGTGCTGGTTAACCTTGTTTATCAACTTGATGAGATTTAAAGTCCGGGAAGATGGGCCTCTTAGGTCAGCCTGTGGGTATTACCTTGACTAGGTTAATTGAGGTGAGAGGGCTGATCACTGTGGGTGGCACCATTCCCTGTGCTGAGTTTCTTAACTGTATAAAACAGAGAACGTGACCTGAGCACAAGCATTCATTGCTCTCTTCTTCCTGACTGTGGATACAGTGTGACCGGGTACCTGAAGCTCTAGCCTCTGTAACTGTGATTGACTGGAACCTTAAATGGTGAGCCAAACAATATCAACAATACAAAACATCAGAAAGCCAAACCCATACTTCCTGAAGTTGCTTTAGTCAGGATATTTTATCACAGCAATAGGAAAAGGACCTGTTGCACTAAATCTTCCCCTCCCCCTTCTTGGGAGACCCAGGTGCCCACCCCCTGAGGTCCCAGGAAAGATAAAATGACAGAATACCTTCAATTTGGGCTTTGAGTAGTTTATGACATATAGGAGGGGGTGACTTACAAAGGCATGAATTCTCATAGGCTTTTTCTTTTCCATATTTGAAACACATGCCACCAGTGTGTCCTGCCCCTGGTCTCCGCCAGCTTTCTGAAAGTTGTCAACCACGGCTCATAGCTCCATCTCTAAAATGGCAATGGCTCTACCCCTTTTTCCCAGTGCACTCAGCGTTTCTCAGCTCAGCATCTCTGTGGTCTCTAGACCTCCCCCTGCTCAGTTCTGACTTTTTGGAGGATGCCTACCCAATAGGAACCAAGACATCATTTAACAAGTATAAATTTTTTTCCATTAAATGATTCTATATGCAATTTTTGTTTCTGTGCTAAACTTTGGTTAAAACTATGCTGACATTATGGCAGTCTTAGCAACAACAACAAAGGTGAACGAACGATAGATGGGTAGATGGATGCATGGATAGACAGATGGACAGATGGGTGGATGGATGCATGGATAGCCAGATAGATGGATGGATGGATGGATGGATAGATGGATGGATAGATGGATAGATAGATGGATAGATAGATGATAGATATAGATAGATGGATAGATAGATAGATAGATTGATAGATAGATAGATAGAGGATAGAGAGATAGATTATAGATAGATGATAGAGAGAGGGATAGATCATAGATAGATGATAGATGATCCACAGATAGATGATAGATGATAGACAGATAGATAGATGATAGATAGATAGATGATAGAGAGATAGATGATATATGATAGATGATAGATAGATAGATAGATAGATAGATGATAGAAAGAGAGATAGATAGATGATAGATAGTTAGATAGATGATGGATGGATAGATAGATAGATAGATGATAGAGAGATAATAGATATGATAGATGATGATAGATGATAGATAGATAGATGATAAATATGATAGATGATGATGATTATGATAGATGATAGATAGATAGATAGATGATAGAAGATAGATGATAGATACATAGATAGATAAATAGATGATAGATATAGATAGATAGATGATAGATAGATAGATAGTTGATAGAAAGATGATAGATAGATAGATAGACAGATAGATGAGAGATAGATACTGCCCTAGCTGCTTTTCTGTTGCTGTGATAAACACCATGACCAAAAGCAACCTGAGGAGAAAAGAGCTTATTACATCTTACATGTCACAGTCCATCACTTAGGGAAGCCTGGCAGGAGCTCAAGGCAGGAACCTGGACGCAGGAACTGAAGCAGAGACGGTGGATGAGCATTGCCTTCTGGCTTGCTTACCCTGGCTTGCTCAGATACTTTTCTTATACTGTTCAGGCATACCTGTGCAGGGGTGACACTGCTCACAGAGTGTTGGGCCCTCCTACATCAATTAGCAATTAAAGAAATGGCTCAAAGTCCATCTGATGGAGAAAACGCCTCAGTTGAGGTTTCCTCTTCTTAGGTATGTCTAGGATTTTATCAAGTTGACAAAAACTAACCCGCAGAGATACTACAGAAGATTGGATAGATATTTCATGATTTTCTTGAATAATGGAAATCAATCATTCAACTATTTTTGAATTAATTTAATATATAAAATTAATTCTAGAAATTTTAAAATAAATTTCACTGAAT
>NW_008341923.1:108589-115636 GCF_000622305.1 Nannospalax galili | reverse complement strand
TTACAGATGGTTGTTAGCCACCATGTGGGTGCTGAGAATCAAACCCAGGTCTTCTGCAGTAGCAACCAGTGCTCTTAACTATTGAGCCATTACTCCAGCCCCAGAAACAATTTATTTTAAAGTGTACATCTTGCTTTGATACTGCATTATATTTTGTGCATAGTAAAAAAATAAAAGGTGCTTTCTACAGTTTAGAAGAAAGCCTAACATAATTCATCATTTCTTTCATCTCTACTTTTAAAAACATGAAAGATCTTACAAGGACTTCCAGGAGAATTTATGACACCTACCATGTGCTAGATCCCTTTCCAAGGCTGACGATGAACCAGATACCAGCAATGATAGACATATTGCTTAATTTTCTCATTGCTGTGATCAAATATCAGACAGAAAAACCTGTTAGAAAGGATTTATTTAAGTTCAAGTTTTCACAGTTTGGTCCTTTGCTTGTTCCATGGCCTGGGGTAGAACTCACAGCAGTGGGAGCCTGTGGGAAAGGCTACTCTCTCTGCCAAGCAGGAAGCAGAGAAACTGCAGGAAGGAGCCTGGAATAACATATTCCCAAGACCAATGTCTTACAGCTAGGAGCCAGCTTCAATCTCCCAAAGTTTCCAGAATCACCCAAAGTGACCCCACTAGATGAGGATTGGTCTTCCCATACATAAGCCTTTGGTGAGAACATTTCATATCCGAACCATAATAATATAGTTTAAGATGTTTGTAAGATAACTACATATAATTTGAAAATAAGTGCTGAAAAGACTATATCAGCCAAAGTACTGCCTGCTATGCATTTTTTCATTAGAAGAGTGCTTTCCATTAATAATAACTTTATGAATAGTGTACAATATAGTTTAAAGATGACTTCTGAAGATATAAATCAGTTTTCATAAATTTACTATTAGTAAAGAATGACATAAAATAGCTTTTAATTGCACAGATCTAAATTTCTCACTAAAATGTACTTCAACTGATATTTTCTCAGAGTTTAAGGAAATGATCATTTATCAGTCTAGTAAACAATGGCCTTCCCTTAAGTTCTTTAAATATTACAGTATCATTATCATAACTATATATACAAAGCAAGCTTATTAATAGAGTTACCACTCAAACTGGTGGTATAGCTCAGATGGCAGTGTCTCCTGCGTTCTGGGTTCTCTCCAAGCATTGCATAAATTGGGTGCGGTGGTACATAACTGTAATTCCAGCAATTGTGTGATAGAGACAAGAGGATCAGAAATTTAAGTGTATTGTCTGCTACATAGTGAGTTCAAGATCAGCCTGGTCAACATGGAATCAAGTTTCTCTCTCTCTCTCTCTGTCTCTGTCTCTGTCTCTCTCTGTCTCTCTCTCCATATATATATACACTCTGTGTGTGTTTGTTTGTATTTGTGTGTAGTCTCCATTCAATGATGTGGGGAGGGTGGGGGGTTGCAGTCTTCATTCAGTGATATACTTTAGTCTTTTTCCTTTGCTCTCTGTAACTTTGATCAGATGTTAGTGATTTTTCATTAAAATCTCTTTTTTCTGCACCAGCCTTCTCAGGAAAGAAGACACATTATCGTAATCTAATAAGAACATTAGCAATGCTAGAAATATTTCAAACCTTATCAAGCTAAATTGTACACCATTGACGTTAAGTCCACTAAAGTACCATTAAAATGTCTGTGCATAAGTTAGGGTTTTCTTTATGGACACTGACAAAAAGAAAAACATTCTGAATAAAGATTCTTCTGGATAGTTTCTTGATAACTCTCCACCTTCCCTGGAAAAGTCTAGGCTTATTATTGGTTAACACAGCTGCCAATGAGCTACAGAGCTCAGGTAACCTAAAAGGCTGTTGGAAATATAATTCATTAACTTATGAGTATTAGTGACTTCAGGGAGCAGATGTTGAACTCCCAAGCATTTTGTGATTAATGAAATAATCAAAAACTCACATGCTGTACCACATTATTCTCTATATTAAAAAAATGTGAGTTTCCCCAAGGGTATACAATGTAACTGGTATGAACAAGAATTAAAATTCAAATATAAATCTCCTGTAAAAGTGTTAAAGGGTGAATGTTGAGATTTAAATTCTATTTTAGAGTGTATTAATCATGATAATATACCTCCATGGAGGTAATAGAAAGTTAAGAAACAATGTCTCAGAATATCTTTGAAAATATTTTATTTTTTAAATTCTTGTCCTTTATTTTTATTCTGAGATTCTGGTGCGTGTACATACTCCTTTTCCTTTAAAAAAATATCATATTCAGCCCCTGTTATCCTTCCTTTTTCCCTTTAACTCCTCCTGATCCTCTTCCTGTCACCATTCCACTTTCATGAGATTCTGTGTTTGTTTGCTTGTTTCATGAACCAATGAGCTTCCTTAGGTTTGCTTATGAGAGCATGAGTGAGGGGATTGTTTGCAGGAACGTGGACTACTTACCAGGGTTACACCACTAAGAAAGTGTCCCTACTCTCAACAATCATTAACTGCATACAAATCCTCAGGAAGCGTGGAGCCTCATGGGCCCCTCCTTGCTCCAGGACAGAATGTTGGTGGGGTGCAATCTTGTGCAGGTAATCTTCGCTGTTCTGAGTTCAAACTTGCAGTGGCTACGCCATGCCCAAAAACCAGAAGGAGGGGAGTGGTGAAGAATGCCCTTTTCATATATTTTTCAACTTCACCTAATAACGAGCAACATAAATACAATAACAGGTAGCAAACTGGACTGAAAATTATAGGGCATTAAACAAAAAGGTAACATCATTGTCAGTCAACTTAGAGAGAAAAATAAATTTAGAGACCAGACCCTCCCCTCCTTTTTTTTGAGACAGGGTTGCCCTGTAGCTTTAGCTGGCCTGGAACTCACAGAGATCCACCTGCTTTGCCTCCCAAATGCTGGGATTAAAGACATGGGCCGCCATGCAATATGATATTTTTAAAAATCAGTTAATAGCAACAAGTTAGTCTCACACCTGAAAATAATCTTTTTACATGTGTTAAAAATTATCAATGCTCTATATTTTATGAAAACAGCATATATTTTTCCACTTGATTTAAATTATTCTCCTGAAGATTTCATGGTTATTTCTTAAGGAAGTTTAAAAGGAATGCATTTGCATAACATTTCAGTATATTAAATCAAAATTATGTAATTAATGTTTCTATATCTGTGTTCAATTCTTCCAGTATATGGTGTTGTTCACTTTTCTATATTTAGAATGTGGGAAAGTTTCTGATCATATTCAGATCTTGACCTTAAGTTTACAAATTGAGGAAAATCTTAAAGACAGACATCCAGGTGTGTCCCTGATGAGAATGGACATATTGCAAACATGCCTCTGGGAGGCCAACCTCCAAGGCAGGGGACAAGATGAGTTCTCATACAATACTCAGAAAAGTCAGGAACTTGACGAAATAATTTGAGGAAACCAAAATTATCTTTGAGAGAGAAAACACTATTCACTTATTAACACCTGCATTTTAGTGTCTGAATAGGCTAATTATGAGTGTCCTTATTTTGAACACTAGAGGGAGTACATAAAAGAAAGTGTGAGGAAGCCAAGCATAGACCTTCCCTAGTTTCCCAGAATTTTAGACATTAGTTCTCATCAGACTGCTTGTACTTAATTTGCAAGTGGAATGCTTAAACTATTTAAACATGACCCAATATCTCTTTTAGAATGCCAGTTTCCAGTTAATTTAAAATATGCAAGAATTAATGACAAGAAGATGACAATATTGAAGCAAAAAAAAAAATGGGTAAATGTAAAAAGTAAACAGATTCTCATGTCAGTTTACAAATTCTATTACAAAAAATACTAGAATTGTAGCACATTGATAAGATATTCTAAATGCTTCAAATAGTTAAATGTTATATTCCTGCTCTAAAAGGAAAATGGACAGCCTCAAATCAGAGCTAAAAAGTCTTTTAATCTTTTTTTTTTTTTCTGACAGAGAAGCCCAATAAGTCTATATCAAACAAATGGCTGATGTAACCAGGATGTGTCTGGAATTTCAGCACTGGAGGGACAACTTGGAAACAGTGAACAAAGGATAAGAATGCTGAAGATTTGATAAGGTATTGTTTGCTGTTTGTTGGTTTGCTTTTTTTAATATTATAAATTTAAATTTTATTCAGCTCAAAGTTCTCAGGGTGTCACAAGTATTAACTTATTTCATTCAAGTTAAATGTAGAGATATTGTCATTATTGCCTATTTAGAATGTAATCTACAGAGAGTAAGGAGGTTGCTGGAGGTGCCACAGCTAGGGGGTGGCAGACCAGTGTTTATATACATAGGCAGCTGCTCCTAGGATTTTGCTACAAGGCCACCAGCAAGCCATGGGTTTATAGATGAAGTAGCTGATGACGTGGCATAATTTGCTAAGATCGTATGCATAGTAAGTGGCAGAGTCCAGCTCTGACCTCCAGTCCTTCAGGCTCCTGTCACACTTTTTATTTCAAGAAAAACTACAGGTAAACGTTTATAAAACTGGAATCATTTGGTTGAAAGAGCAGCTGAAAGACTGCTCTGCTTGGTGTCTCTCCATTACAGCAGACAAGTGCTTGAAACTTGAAAAACGTGTGCCTTTACTTTCTCATTTCCAAAGATAATACACGTCTGCACTCAACTCCAGCTTTTCCTGGCGGTGCCTTTTGGTTTGGGCCTTTGAGCAGTCGCCTTCATTATGTCTCTGCTCTCCTACTCTTCCCCAACAAATGAGCTGGGGGCCAAGGTTGACACTTTGACTACAAACTACTAAATGTACTTGGGACTTCTCTGATGAAGGTCTCCCTCACTGTTCATCTCTGAGGAACTAGTGGGGTAGATAACAAAGACAAGTCTGTGCTGTGGAGCTATCTTATGTGATGTCAAGGTAAGCCTTGAGGCTGTGACTGCCATTGGATTGCACTACAGAGGTCACATAGAAGAAAACCAACCCATATCTACGCAATATGTTGGCCTTCTGATCAATACAAAGATGATACATCAAGAAAATACTGATGTAGATGAACAAGACTGGATGCCCAGATTATGTTCAGATTATGATGGTAGTTCCTTTTGAATCCTATGGGTCTTTAAAGACAAAGGCCTTTATCAATATTTGAGACATAGTAGATGCTAAGAGGTTGTTTCTCTGCTTATCTCCCATTCTCTTCCACATGCATACAAAGGATGATCTTGCCAGCCAAGAAATATACTGATGAATTATTGGGTAAACACTTTGGGTAACATCTACATGCCTGGGGGTCCTAAGGTTCAGCCATAGTCCTTGAGTAATGGTAAGAAATACACTTTGAGGACTGGGGATGTTGTATTGTGGTAGAGCACTTACCTACAATGTATAAGGGCTGTGTTCTATTTCTAGTACCAACGCATACACACAAGCACCTGAAATTATTAATGCGAATGACAATTTTAACCACTTTAAAGTGTATACTTGTGCCATTATCACACAGTGAGCATATCCTGCCAGGCCAGTTGTTACTGTAGTTCACAGATTTCACAGCTGTGTAAGGTGGTTGATGCTTATTTTTTCTTTCTGGTAGCTTGCATAGCATCTTCCAGCACTATGGAAGTTAGCCAGTAGAGATGAGGCTCTGCAGTTAGCACCAGCTTGATTTTTCCTTGTTTATTCCACAATTCATGTATGTAGTATCTTTAGCAATGGGGTCTTACCATTCTGTTTTTGTGGGTAACCAAGAACAGTAGCATGACCAGCACTGTTTGAAAGTCTATGGGACTCTTAATTAACAGCTTCTAGAGAGGGAAGTCTATTCCTGGTATTGAGTATTTTTTTTCATTAGCCTATGAAATCTAGAAAGGGTAATGCCCCCCACCCATTACAGGCTAACTCCTTTTAATCTCTTTTTTATTTTTAATTAATTAATTTTCAATTTTTTAGGAAATTTTTAATTGAATTTTTGTGTATTTCATACAGAACATCTTAATCTTTATGCCCCTTCCCCATTGGCACCTCCCATAGCCCCTCCAGTGGAGGGGTCATTTGTGTGGTCATTTGTGTTAAAGCCTATTGAATCAAGTCAGTGTCCCCAGATGTCCCTCAGTGCAAGTTCATCCACTGAAGTCTAGTTAGCTTATCTAGAGTTCGTTCCTTTCAGAAGATAAGCTCCTCCTCACCCAGCATTAAGTAATCAGCTCCCAATAGTTCTTTGGCTAAGACTGGGACTTACCGCCCTTTCCCACAGTTCTGTGCTGGGTTTCTGTCTGCTTGAGCTTACATGAGTCTTGTGCATGGTTTGCTTTTTTAATTCAGAACTTTAACATGTAACCAGCATTCAGCATGTTAGCACTTACTAAGAGATTTTTGACTATTTCAAGGACAGGAATGTTGGTTGAGCTAATGGAATGGTGTATAAGATTAGTAAATAGGTAAGTCCAAGAAGGGAAAATAAGAACTCCCTCCAGTCAGCTTACACCATCACTTGTATAATAGGCAAGAAGAAAAAGAATTATAGAAAATTATGATGTATTACATGTGCATCCTGAAAGTAGTAGATATACAGTAAAGATGATAGTTTAAAATCTTAACAGGATAGGTTTAGGAAGGAAAGTTTAGAGATGGAAAAGATCCAATTATTTATGAATTCACTGTATGAGTATCATGTCAGCCACCACCCAAGGAACTTCGATGCAAAGGAAACAAAACAGAAGTCACGAAATTCTAGGAGCTGACATTCTAGAAGTGGGAAACTAAAAGTACACGTGATCTATATGTTTAAATTATCAAAAACTGATGAATATTAAGAAAAATGAAGGTCTGGGGAGATGGCTCAGGTGGTAAATTACTTGCTATATAAGCCTAAGAATCAAAATTCAAATCTCAGGCCCATGTAAAAAAGTTGGATATGGTGGCACATGACTGTAATCTCAACTCTGGGAGGCAGAGACAGAAGGATCCCTGGGACTGTAGACAGTCAATTTAGTTAAATCAGTGAGAACTGGGTTCAGTGACAAACCTTGTCTCAAAAACAGGATAGAGAGAGAAATTGAGAACACACACACACACACACACACACACACACACACAC
>NW_008341923.1:76243-108468 GCF_000622305.1 Nannospalax galili | reverse complement strand
AGAGAGACAATATATTGTTAGCAGAGAGAGCTAGGTGCAGTGACAAAACTTGTCTCAAAAAAAGGATAGAGAGAGAAATTGAGAACACACACACACACACACACACACACACACACACACTAACCAGTAGAACAAAGTACATATCCTCATATGGAGTTACCAGAAAGGGCCACAAAGAGATAACAGCTGAGCAAAATTTGAAGAACATGAGTTAGTACATGAGTTAGAACAAAAATGTGTCAAGCACATTTGCTCATGAAACAGCAAAATTGCTGTTGCTGAAGCAAGGAGAAGCAGAGAGAAATCAGTAAGAAAAGAGGAGAGGTTGCAGAGAATAACGGCAAAGGAGAAGGAGATTAGAAAAGGAGAAAAGAGTCAGTACTGCAGCAATCCAAGTGGACAGGGCATTGACTCAGAGCAGGGTGCTGGCAGTGGGCTAGTTGAGAACTGGTCAGATTTTGAACATTGATTCAGTCAGGCTTTTCAAAGATTTGGAGATAATGGATAATGGCCCTGAAACCTAGCTGAGGGGCACCACCAGCTAACATGGAAAAGGCTACAAAGAATAATGTTTAAGAGGGGGGAAAGAGATCAGGAAGCTAGGCCAGTATAAGGTTAGATGAAAGATATGGGTTAAATAATCCAATTAAGAATTGTGAACCTATGAATGACATTTATTCACACACTGAATACAAACATCTAGAAAATGAATATGAATTTTAAAAAGATAAAAATATGAGTAATGACACCTCTAAGGATGAGTAAATGAAGGTGCCAGAGGAAAAATAAATCAGTAAAGTGAGAAAGGACAGCCTTCCTTAAGTTAATGGAAGAAAGATTACTAGAGACTGTCAAGTGTTACTAATAACGTTATATAATGCTAGGACTTAACCCATTACAGCATGCTGAGAATTGACTGTTGGATTAAATAACAGACTCACTGACAACCTGGGCAGAAACAGCTTTGCTATAGCAGTGAGAACAGAGAGGTGGCAAGAATGGCATTAGGAAAAGTAAGCAAAAGAACGTGTTAGTCAACTGGTTCAAGTTTATTATAAAGAGGGGCTAAGAAATGGTATGGTACTTTTTAGGGAAGTATGTAAAAAAAAGACAGTCTTTATTATCTTTTACTTCATATATATTTTGATAAGAATCATCTATAGAACAGTAAAAATATGGACAGTGTAAGGGAAAAAGAAAAGATTAGTGATTTCCTTTAGTATATTAAAAAGACAGTATATTAAAAAGAACATTCTAACACCCAAGTGGAATGACTGGCTTTTATCACTTAATACTGTTACTAAGTGGCTTAGTTTGTTCTTCATTGCTGTGACAAAATACACTCAGGGCAGGAACCTGGAAGCAGGAACTGGAGCACAGGTCATGGAGGAATGCTGTTTACTAGCTTGTTCCTCTGGCCCCTGCTCAGCCTGCTTTCTTAAGCAACACAGGCCCACCTGCCCACGGGTGGCATCACCCACAGTGGGCTGGGCCCTCCCATATCACTCATCAAGAAGATGCCCCTCAGACATGGCCACGGGCCAGTCCAAGAAAGGCAGTTCCCTAATTGAGGTTCCCTCGACCCAGGTGTGTCAAGTTGACACCAAAGGTATCCAGCACACTAAGTATGACTTGGAATTGGTTTTTCAAGTTCTTCATCAAATAAGTGACATATATATGTGTTAAAATTACGTGTGGTGACTCCAAGCCTTCAGAAAGCACAGACAAGAGAATTGAGGTCAAGAAGAAATCTGAGCTGCTTAGTAAGATTATGTCTCAAAACAAAAAGTTGTATGGAAAATTATATGCTATAACCAACAGAAAAAGTTGGTTTACTACAGCTTTTGTGACATAATATATGCAAATGTGAGATAGATTTGTAATGATGATAAGGGTGAGGGTAAAGATATCAAGGTGAGTTAAAAAAAAACATATGACATAAGGATCATCTAGGAGAGTCTTTGTTGGTCACTGAAGGGAAAGCATAGATAAGACCAAATAGGAAAGATCTGACCCCCAGATAATCAGGTCAAAAGTCTGTATTTGACATTGATATTTGATATTGAAAGGCAGGAAGCCTATACATCCCTTATGTTTGAAGGAATAATACAGATTAAATAACAAGTGAGTCTTTTGCTATAGCTCATAGGAAAAGTAAAGATAACCGCAACATGAATACAGAGCCTTAGTGACCAGAAAGTTCCTCCATGGTTATGACAAGTTAGCCCGAGGCTTGGCTCTCACTGTGCACTGCTTCTTCCCAGAGTGCACTTGTCAAAGATGTTTTCTTTCACTGCAGAACCAGGGACTCCCACCTTCAGTTAGGTGGCTATGTGACTGCTCAGTCCTTTGGTGGATTTCATCTGCTCATTCAGGTAACCATGGAGGTTGTTTTTGTCTCTGGACAAAGTGTATAGTTCCACTAGTGACTGGTTCAAACTTCTTTCTATATGTAACAAACACTCATTACAAACTGCCCTCCCTTTCAATCATCACCATATGGTTTCTGAATATCTTGGAGAATTATCATAATCTTAAAATAAAAAAGGAAATAGTTACCTATTACTTTTTCATCAATTCTGTCATAACTGTTCATATGTCTTACATAAATAAACTTAACATGTATAAACAATACACCTACAAAAGCTTATTCTAATGTAAATATTTGTAATTTAACAATGTTGAGAACAGTAACAGCTGATGACTCTTTTTAGTGCAAACATATTCTTTGGCTACAAAAAAATCGTGTTGGAAGAGTTATTTCATAAAAGTTCTGGTATTAGTAACTTGGTAGGAATTTTATAACATATTAATACAATTCCTTACCATAGAATAACAAAGAACACATATGTGAGTTTTAAAGACTTACTCGTGCATCTGAAACTGTGATATAGTAAAAGAGTTAGTACATAGCTTATTAGGAGAAGTTTTGAATTCATTAACAAAATCAATTAAAATGACTAGTAAGATGAATTTGTCTTGTGCCTCTCTATTCACGGTTTAACTTAACATGCACTTTACACTTTCTATATTGTTTTTAATTTTAAAGAATCCTCCCAGTGTCCACGTTCTCCATTCTACAGCTCATGCCCTTAAGAGAAGCTTCTTAAGCTTATTCATGCATGCATTTTTATGGTCTTCAGCACAATAATTTATATATATCATAGATTCAACATATGTTTAATAACCCATGAATTAATGTCAGAGACAAATAAGAACAGCAATGAAAGATGTTGTTCTGAGGCAAGGTTTAAGAAGATGATATGCTTAACAATGAGCTCTGAAATACTTTGTCCAATCATGTAGTGATATATTATAATCTGATACACATGGTAGGAAACAACAAAATGAGATAGCCATCAGTCATGTGTGCTTTTTTATGGTTTTGGAGAGAAGTGACTACACACACACACACACACACACACACACACACCTATTTAGGGGACGTTCTAAGATAAAGGAATTGTTAACACACTGCCCATGTGTTCAATGGGGAAAACCATCCTATTTCAGCCATTTGCATATACTAGTCTACTTTTTCAATTTTCGTTGATCCAGATTTCAAGTCTTGACATTTTAAGAACAAAACATCAAACTACTGTTTACTAATTTCAAACACAATCAGGTAGGTGATTTTTCACTTTATTTTAGTTCTCACCCACCCAAAGTTTTTGGACTACGTGTGAAAACTTACAACTCCATGAGTTTTGTAGGAAAAATATTCTCTACTTTTAAAATTTGCACAAAGGGTATGATGTGTAGCAAAGGATTAAGAGCCACTGACATTGAAAGATAATTGATTTGGCCAATATTATTTAAGTTTTTTTCTGTTACATCCAAAGTAATTTGAAATCTTGTTATAAGATAGAATATTACAAAAGGGAAAAGCTGCACACCAGTATATCTGGTAAACATCTGTGATGGTGCTAGATAAAGAACCCACTAGGAATTATTAAATTTGCACTTTCCAGTTAAATATAGCATATTATCTGTAGTGAAGGGTCTATTTATACTCTGGAAAATACCATAATAACAGAGGAATTGAACGTAAGCATGCAATTTGAGTCACTTCAATTATTCTCCATGTCAAAATTTTTCTCAAACCCTTCCCACAGTAGCTTGTGCCGGAAAAGAAGAACAGCAAGGACCATAAATAAAATATCTGTACCACAATATTAATTTTTCTTGCTGGAAAGTGTGATTTGCAAGTTTCTTTTATTTAGTGTCCTCATAGCCTTCCATCTTATGAAATAAATAAATAAGTTAATTGATGTGCTACTAGTCAACATTTGTCACAGGTTGACATGCCATTTTGTGGTTACACTTTGATTTGGACATTAGACATGGCTTTAATATTTTTCTTCAGTTACTGTAACTTTCTGTCTTGTTTAGACATGAGTACTGCTGACATTGAGTTTCTAGATCCTACATGAAATTTAATTTAGAGGCAACTTCCTAATGAGCTGTTGATACAAGGAAAAATTTTCATTCATATCACACCAGAAAAGAAACTAACAGTATTTTAAAATGAGCCTGTTTTCATATGGTTTGTATGTGGTGAGAGGGAAGGGCTTAAAATAAATAGCAGAAGTCAATGGAAGAAATATAATTACAAAACACACATGATGTGATGAATTAATTTAATAATTTTGTGCCTGGAAAACAACTGAACAAGAGTCTAACTAATCAATCACAGCAGAAAGCAAAACAACTGTAAAAACCCAAACCAGCACCAGAGACCCTTTGTTAGAATGCAATATGGTAACATAAGAGGACAACATTCCAAATTATTTTTTCTTGATTGAAAAGACCTGTGCAGGACTGGGGTTGTAGCTCAGTGGTAGGGTGCTGACCAACATAGAGAAGACCCCGGTGCAATCTCCCGCAATGAAAAAAAAAAAACAAAAAAACCTGTACACAACACAAGGCATCAGAATTGCCCACAGTATTTATTCCTTTTATTTTCTAAGTCATAATATTAGAGAATTGTATAGTAGTCACAATTTACTGAAGCTGCAATTTATTTGTAAAATGTAAGCAGTAGAGTCCAATTTATTCACTAATAATTTTGTTTGATACTTAAATGTAAGTGCACTTCCTAGAGGGGGGAAAAAGATCGTTACAGGGAGGATAATAATCAACACAGCAAACCTTAAATTAGTTTATTAGCTTCACCCAGAGTCTGAGAAGTAATATATATATTATAGCTGCTGGTAATAAAAATAAGTTGTAAAAACTCTCTGGAAGATCGCTTGACACTACAAATTAAAGACTTTAAAACTTTCATGTTCTTGATTAAGAAAACACAAGATCAAAGCATTAGGAAAAAATCGTGGATCTTCGCAGTGAAATATCTGCACTTCAGTAAACGTTATGTGGTGTTTAAGCTTCACTTATAAGCCAAGTGCCCTTGAACAATTCTCACCTCAGCCTTCTTGTCTGTAAATTGGGGCAATACAGTTATGAGGATTGGTGATTTGATATTTGAAAGTGTACTTGGAAGAGTGCAGGATGGAATAGAACACTTTCCTTTAGCTTGTTGCCAAATCTCTTCTTCCTATGGATATTTAAAAGCCACAAAATTTAGAAATGACTGAAGAGGTAAAATTAATAAAACCATGGGCTATCTGACTATTAGTATGTGATATTTTCTAACAATACTCAAGAAAACAGAAAATACCATTGCATACATTTCATATGTATATGACTTCATCTATGATAAAATATCAATCCCAGAAGACTAAAGAGAAATGTAGCAAAATGTTTAACATATTTATGCCTGTGTAGTATTAAAAATGTTTATTTTCTTTTTTTAAATTTTTTATGTTATTTCTATTTTATGTGGATGAGTGTATTGCCTGCATGTATGTAAATGTGCCCATGTTCAATGCCTGCAGAGGACAAAAGAAGCTATCAGATCCCCTGGGACTTTACAGACAGTTGTTAGTTGCCATATGGGTGCTGGGATTTGATCCGAGTCTTCTGCAAGAATAGCCAGTGTTCTTAAACACTGAGCCATCTCTCCAGCCCCACCCCCAAAGTTTATTTTCTTAACTTTAGAAATATTTCCAAACTTTTTATAAGTTTCATGAATTATGTAATTCTGAAAAAAAATGTTCTTTAAAAAACTCTTCTTTATGGGAATGACTCTTGATAGGCTGACTAGACCCCAGTGGATAAAATTGCCCTGAGGGACATCTGGGTACACTAACCTGACCCACTAAGCCTTAACATAAATGACAGAATGCGTGAAATCTGGTGGAGGGCTATAGGAAGCTGAGGATGAGGGCGGGGTATGAAGATGGTTAAGATGTTTGCCATGAAATACACAAAAATTTAGTGAAATTATACCCCCAAAAGTAGAATCCTTTGCTGTATATTAATCAAGGCAGCTTGATGTCATTTGTGCTCATTTTAATCAGAGCTGATTTGGCAATCTATTGGAATTTTATCACTTAATTTTCCAAAAATGTCCGTGAAAAATTTATGAATGAGCTCCACAGAAGAGTCTGTAGTTTACTTTCCCTGACACATATGTTTAGCTCAGATTTGTATTCCTTTCTGTTTTCCTAATTCTCAGATTTAAATATGTGAGCTCTTTAGAGCAGCAGCGGTGGAAAACATAATCCAGGTAACAATGTATCTTATTACATTGGCTTTGGTATCTATCACTTCACTACTGCCTGAAGCACACTATTACTTTAAGGCTGCTTGACTTTCTTACTAGATAATTCTCTATGTGTTGAGTGGTTTAATTCACTGAAAAGAGAGAAATGGTGAGGGGTGGCTATTAGCTATCACTGTTCTTGAAATCATTCTTTTCTTTTTGTAGCATACTGTCATCGTGTTTAAAAAAAATTTTAAATCAATTCATTTTAACATTTTGTACATATGTCTCAGTTTTGGTAAGGTATTCCTACTATTAAATACACTAATAAATTCCATTCATTCATAATTTTAGAACTTAGAAAATACCCCAGGGATTATTCTCTATAATTTGTTCCGGTAATGAGTTTTATATACATGGACTCATTAACAAAAACACTCTGTAAGATTTCCCAGAGCAATAATCTACAGACCTTCAACATAGGCCATTAACAAAAAATATTTAAAAGTGAAAATATATGGCAAATAATTAATTTTGTTTTCAACAATTTCAGATAGATTTTCAAAGTTTTTAAATTAAACTTGTTTCACTTATTTTGCTTTATAAATTACAGGAAAAAGAATGGGTGTTTTCCAATTCACAGAAACACCTGCCTACCTGTGGAGTCTGATGGTGAAGGGTCTAAATGCAGCTCACTAACAGAACAAATCCTATTCTAGCTGATGTTCCGTGAGCCATGTATACTGCCAAAGGGGCCCATCATTTAATATAAGCAGCAGTTTACATACTGTATTTCAAGTTTTTTTTCAATTTGTAAAAACGCATTATGACAAAATTTGAAGCAATGAAATGTTACAAGAAAAGTTCAACGTTATAAACAGTCTAAATAAAGCAGCTAGGAACGTTTATTAGAGATTCCAATCAACAAACAGTCTATGCAAAACAGTTTACAAGTGTTTCAAAAAGGAGCCCATAGATGGCTACCACACATGTATGATTATGTGAGAACCAGTTTTTAAAAAAGCAATAGATTTCTTCCTACGTTTCTTAGTAAAGACAGTCACTAACACTGACTGTTCAAGGTATGGTTAATTTTATTCCTTAAACTCTAGATTTGCCAACATATATTTTTCAATTTGTAGAAACACAACATGGATTCCCTTGCATTCCAATGAGGCTTTTTGTTAATGTCTTATCTTGTTTAACTCTTCAAATGTTATCTGTATTGCAGAGAGATTCATATTTTTCTTTCTTTAAATCTATATTACAAAGGGCTTACTCATCATGGAGGAGTTCTCAAATATTTACTTAGAACACTGGAACATGTGACCTCCTGCATGTGGCATCAATCTATTTATGCCCACCATGAAAAACTAAATAAATTTAAGCTTCGTAGAGTTATTATCTTACTACCCTCTTAAATTCCTGCTTTCTTTACTCATAGAGTACCACATTACTAAGTTATACAACCAGTACAGGCATATAAATAAACATATGCTAACTAGTATTCTTAGCGTTGATTTCTCTCTTTACACCAATTGTAAGAGTGCCCCAAAAGGCAAGAAAGACTTCTTACATTACTGACATTTACAGACAGAATAAATATATCTCCAAGTAAACTTTTGAGCCATAAAGAATAAGTTATTTTTATCTTAGTAACAATAAAAGGATGCCATAGCACCTGGGATATAGTATTGCTGAATAAACACATAGAGTTATATCTCAATTTTTTTCATTATCAAATAAACCAAATTATTTGTAATATTTCTGAAACCTCGAGTTATTTTGAGGCTTTGTTCAATTTTGAGGGCAGAATCAAACTGCCTTCATATTTTTTGTGAAATTCTATCTCTCTTCTAATAATATCTAACCCAATTATCACTGATTAATTATAATTAAATAAGTAAATATAAAAAGACACAACAAAGCCAGGCATGGTGGTAAATGCTTTTAAGCCTTTAATCCCAGCACTTGGGAGGCAGAGGCAGAGACAGGCAGATCTCTCTGAGATGGAGGCCAGCTTGGTCTACACAATGAGTTCCTGGCCAACTGGGGCTACAGGGAGACCCTGTCTCAAAACAAAGAAACAAAAAAAGACACAACAACTATTCTTACAGAACAGACTGGAGCTGTGTCACTAATTATTAAATGTTCAAACAGCTTCTACAATGATCAAATCTAACTTTGTTGTCTGAATTCAGAAAACTAACAAAATAATCGAGCAAGCATTCAGTATTATTGATGTGGTTTACGCAAAGATAAAGGGCCAAATGTCTAAACTTACATTTTAATTTGAATGACAACATAAAAGGAAAACAAATACCATGTGATGATTGACAGTTACCCAGTCATAATCATGTTTTTACTTCAATTTCCAATCCCAGTTAATAAACGTTCACTGTTAATTTATATCAAAATAGATTATGGTCTAAAAACATATCATTACGAATAATGAATTTGATTTCTGCATATAATAGTTTATACTACATATGACATTGCAAACTTCCAGAATATTAAATAAGAAAATTGTTATATTAATTGCAACATTTATATGTGTGTCACATTCAGTAATGAGCAAACTATAAATGTTTGCAAAGTTTTCAGTTATCCATTTAAAACGACATGAAACACATGCTCAGCCACAAATGTAGTGTTATACAAAACAGATCAAGGCTGGACAACTGCAAGATGTCACAGGTTAAACATGCTCTATAAATAATTTGTTCTGGAAATAACTCCCATTCTTCTTGTATAAATAGCCATGTTTTGAGATTTAGCTATAGCATACACACTCCCATGTTCGAGGCATGGATGATAATATCCACAGGAAAGGTGGTTGGCAATTATATCACATCATTTATCACTCATAATTTTCAGGTTTGTGCAGAGATTTTTATTTTATAGGCATTGCTAGTGAATCAAAACTTGCAAAGCATCAAACACTTTATTGCTGTCTCTGTCAGGTGTCTTCTCTGTTCTGTTGATTGTTTATTCCTTTATGAACTACTTGTATTCTTCCCTTAAAGACAATCAAATACATAAAGGCAACAGACTCCCTGATTTACAGTCTTAATTCTATCCAAGAACCGGAGGGGTGTTAAATGTTTCCCTGTAGGTCTTCTTGGCCTTTACATGTCCACATATTAATGATACACAGAATTATATCAACCAGTAGCAGTTTGGTTTATTACACAGGACACGGTGAGTGGACTGACATAACAAGTGTGGGTCCTAAGTAACATTTTGACTACCTTTCTCTTAATCTCAGCCTATTGGAGAAACGATAGCTTTTTGTACTGCTGCATGTTTCCTACACCCATCACCTTAAAGAACCCAATCAATACAAAGCACAAATGTGCCAAAAGGAACTTGTCTATAATGTTCTTTGTTAAAACCACCATACAGTCGCAAATGAAAACACGTCCTGCCAAATATGTCAAAGAAACGATAACAAAGAAATGAACATCTTTAGGCTTGAATTTCAGTGCATCACACCTCCATTTGTCAACCTGTGGTGAAACACTCCTGAGAAGCCCTGCAAACGGGACCAAGTTTGCTGCCCCCATCTATGCCAACCACCGCTCTTAAGATCTTAGCAGTAATCACGTTGTTTGTGGAGCAGCCTACAGGAATGGATTCACCAGTGGCAAAACGAACCCCCGAGGAATCCATCGTTTTTAAAGGCTTTGAATTTGGTAACAAACAGGGAGTTTAGTTCAAAAAGGTAATGCCTGGGAGACTCCTCACGTTGGGGCTAGAAATGGTTGGAGGATATTCTTTAGAGGCCAAACATCCTAACAGCCCTCGGAAACAGGATTACAATTTCTGATTTAGTCTCTGCTACCCCATAGCCACCACCATTTAAGAAGTTAGCCTTCGAGCAGCTGGAACTGCGGACTCTTTCTCCAAGAACCGCACCAGGAGGCCACTCTGTAGTGGAACAGCGTGCTGGACATTGCCACCAGCTCCCCCACGTCACCAGTGGCAGTGGGACTGACAAGAGACCCCACCCCTGGCAGATTGGCTCCTTTGCGGCGGGGAGCCAAGGCCTGAGTTACGCAGTCTCAACCCGACATCTCACCTCTTCCAATCCAGTTCACCCAGGCGGGGAAGGGGCGGAGTAGGGATGGGGGCGGGGAACTGAGGGGGGAGGGGAAAAACCAACCCTGTTCCAAAGAGCCTGGATGCAGAGTGGCAGGACCCGGTGCTACACTCATGCTCACATACACATACACACAGTCCTCTGGGCTCCCTACTCCTCAGGTTCAATGCCAAGAGGCGACAGGATTAAAGGAAGGCAATGAAGACCATACTGGGTGGCGCGACAGCCCAGAGTTCCTGAGAACACTCGGAAAGGGGCAGGGTATGTTTCAGGGATCCTGAAAGTGAGAAAGTCCCAGACGTCTCTCCAACCCCAAAGCTGGATTTTCCGGCTAGCACCTGGGGTCGCCTTCCTTTCATCCCGGCTTGGAAGGGGAACCTGAGTCTCGCTACTCCCACCGTGCCCTCCCTGGTCTGGCCCAGAGCCCAGAAGCCAGCCCCCTTCAGCCGGGTTCCCAGGGGCTTCCAAGCCAGGAGCCCACTTGCCAAAGGACTCTGCTGGAGCTGCAGGGCAGGCAGGCAAGAGCATCTTGCACTCTCTGGCCCGCCGCGCGGCTCGTGTCTTCCTGTGTCGACACACCCCCAGTTAACCCCTTTCTCTGACAGGGCTCACAGTCACCGAGAGGCACAAGCTGCCTCTCACCATCCTACCAAGTCCATCTATTAAAACACTAGTTGATCTCTGCCTGATTAGAAAAAGAAAGCGCTACAACTCTCATGAGTAGCCAGAGCAGAGAAAGTCACTCTGCATGCCTCCCTCTGTAGTTTCCCTGGAGTTAGGGAATGCGGCGGGTCCCAAGCGAAACGAGGACCCTGGTCACAACCGGGGGTGCCGGGCACCCCACTGCCCCCTATCCCCGCGACTCTCACCTCCTTAAGTTCTTTGGCCACGTCCTTCAAGTCCCCCAGTACTAATTCCAGATCCTCCACGATGATTTTGATCTGTTCCTTCACCTTGGTTTTGGAGGCTGCCGGGGGTCCCTCGGCTGGAGAGGACGAGGAGGGAAGGTTCCCCTTGGACTTGGCTGACATTCTTTGGGGGCGAGCGAGGCAGGTCAGGACAGGCGGGCGAGCGAAGCTTGCTGCGCGCCCCGGTCCCTGGCGCTCCTCCGGCAGCTCCCACCCCGGTCCCCCGACATCTTAGCTGCTCCCCAGGCAGCGGCGAGTGGCCGCGAGATGCGCTCGGCCGGGCGGCTGCACTGTGGTGCTGCCATCAACTCCCCGAGACGCGGCGCTCGGCGCGGGGCTGCAGACGGGTGAGCAGCGCGCCTGCGCCTCCTCCCGCCGCCGCCCGCCGCTCGCGCGCACACTCGCGGGTGGGGAATGTCAGCTGCAGGGCCACCGGCACATCCCGCTGGGGTCTCGCGCAGACCACCTTGACGTCGTGGTTCGCTTGCTGCCTGTCCTCACATACTGATCTTGACATGCCTGACACCCCCCCACCCCCACCCTCACCCCTGCAGCCTGCACCGTGTCCTCTCCCAGCCAGCTTCGCCCGCCCCCAGAGACCCGGGTCCATTTAGAACCACAGTAGGATCAGGAGTTGGAGTCGGGATCTGTACAGTGACTCTTAAGCAATTATCTAGGACCAGCTAATGTCCAGGGACCGCCAATCATTTTCCCAGCTGCCTGTGGCGAGTTAAGCAGACTTTTGCAGGGGTTGGGGTAGGGGCCATAAGAACCAAGCTCAGCCCCTGGAATCCTGAAAATTGACTAGGTTCTTGAAAGAGGTAGGCTAACGTTGCTGATTCAACAAAGCTAATAGCAGATTAAAGTCGTCACACCAAAAATTCCCCCGGAGACTGAGTCATCTTGGTTGTATTTCTTGTCTGCGCCAATTCCTCCTTTATTTTTTCCTTCCTCTTTTCGTGACCCATGCTAGTGTATGTTTTTGGTGAGCAGAATCTCCTGGGAGAGATCAATAAGAGTTTGCCTCCAACTTCTCTTCCACCAATGTTTTTGCCTCTCTTTCAAGTCTAGTGCTACTAAAATAGGAAAGAACTTTCTACTGCTCTGGCAAACGGACCCAGCAAAGAGATGTTAATAGGACGCTTTCAGCTCATTCTCGGGAGGTGGCCGCCATTCTCATTAGCGAGAGTTTTAATTTCCTCAGTAGCAAACTCATGGGCTATTAGCCACTGACCTGGCAGGCTGGCTGTACCTCCCTTCCTTGGGCTCACACTCCTCCAGATCATTCTTTTAATAGACTTCTCATTTTGGTCCTGCCTCAGGAGGGCTTCAGCCCTTGCTTCTTACGTTTCAGAGGTGGTGAATGTACCTCGAAACATGAGGAAAACCTGACAGCTCTCCTCTTCCTAGTTTTCCAGGCTCCTACGGACACTCTTCAAGTCCTTCTTTTCAAGTGAGAGATTCTTCTGCACGGTTGTTTTTGAAATATCGCTGGAGGAAAAAAAGGGAACACAGACCTTTAGAAATGGCGTCAAAAGGATACAGTCCATCACTAGAAAATACGTTTTTTAAAAAAAAAAAAAAAAACTATAGGGAAAAAGAACGGCGGAAATAATGCTATTAGAGAAATAAAGTGCTTTTAAAAAAAAATCCAGTTCGCAGATTAGAAAGGAGGAAGAAAAAGGTGTGTTTGGATATGTTGAGTAACACATGCTTGAGTTCCCTGAATGGGGGAAAGAGTTGGACAGTTCTCTTCTTTTATAACTTCAGATTATTTTTTAAAGATGCAACCGTAAAACCAATTGCATCAGGTTTAAAAACACCCCCCAGTGGAAATTCCAGTTCACTAACGTTCTTCAGATTTTGGATCTGAAGAAGGAAAAAATGCTTAGAAATGGTAGGAGCCAAGGTGAGAAAGGGGAAGTTTTGACTTACAGTGAGGGAGGAATCCCATGGCCGCATTACAATTTATTATCAAATTATGGCCACGGCTATATCTATACATAATATCCAGCAAACTAAAAAAATAAAAGTCAAAATTAACTTCCAGGCCCACACTGAGAGAACTGGGAAGTCTGGGGGGACTAGTATCTATGTTTACTATTATCTTTCAGTTGCTAAGGATTGCTAAAAGCATATTCCCAAGATATTTCCTTAAAGAAATTTTTATAAATATAGGTGAAATGTTGTGGGGAAAGGGTAGACTGCAAAGAATATATGGCTACAATAAATCAAATCTATTCATTCCCTCTCTTGATATTATCATTATGGAAAAAATATTCTTTAGCACATGCCTGACTCTATTGGACAGCAGTTTCCATGATGTTTTAGAGTCAAATCATGAGAAGCAAAAGAAAAAGTGAGTAACACCTAATAAGATTTCTGAAGACTCTCAATGAAAGTGTTTATGAGGGGCTGAAGAGATGGCTCAATGGTTAACAGCACTGAATGCTCTTTCAGAGGACCCGGGCTCAATTCCCAAAACCCACATGTCAACTAACAATCGTTAACTCCAGTTCCAGGGGATCTGACGCCTTCTTCTGACCTCTGCAGACATTGCACCACACTTAAATACATCAAGCAATATACTCATACACATAAAATAAAAATAATTCAATATTGTATAACTGTATTGTTTCAACAGCGAACCTAGAAATTTTATAGCCACTTTTGAAGGATCTGTGTCTTTGCTCTGGAAACTGTTGTTGGGAATGTTAAAGCTGTAATGATATGCTTTTTCTAAAAAACATAAAATATAATATTAAAAAATGTAGGAAACAGCATATCTTGAAATGGAGATCTTCTTTAAAGGGCAAAATCTCATCCAATTTTATATCTTACAGGGTTATATGGAGTTCAATATTGTATTGCTCTGGAGTGTGTTACTGAATATGTTAAAGCTGTAATGAAATGCTTCTAATCATGTGGTTATTAAATTTTTTAAAAAATTAAAAAAATAATTCTTCAAAGCAAAAAATTTTTTTAAATATTTTTTTTAAAAATGTTTTTGAACTAGTGCTAGGTGAAATTGTGAAAACACCCAGACCACATTATAAATGTAGGATAACAGATTTAAAAGTGAAAGATAGTCTCACTTATTTAATGAAGTGTGTATTTGCCCAGAATTTCATGCTGATTTTTTTCCTCATTTTCTATGTCCTGTAACAGAAGGAACTGAGTGAGTATGGGAGCTCATACAGTGGGTGTCTCAAGTTTACAAACCCATGTTATAATTCTCAAACATTGTCTTTAAATAATTAGTTGTTGTTTTATTTTATATGTCTGAATGTTTTGCTTCCATGTATGTCAGTGCATCACATGGGTGTAATGCCCACAGAGGCCAGAAGAGGGCATCGTATCCCTTGGAACTTGAGTTATGAATAGTTGTTAACTGCCATGTGGGTGCTGGGAACTGAACCCAGGTCCTCTGCCAGAGCAGCCAGTGCGCTTGACTCCTGAGGTTTGTGTTTGTAATCCATTATAACTCATCCCCAAGGATTGACAGACAGAAGGAAACCTTGTGTCAACAAACTATTAAATCACAATAAGCATAAAATGGTACCAAAAATACTTTCTACTGTTTATTGGTCTTTGAACTTGTATTGATATTATTACTACACTACCATTTTGTACTATTACACTTTCACATTGAATTTTCAACAGAATAAAATGCACAGTAAAAAGTTATTCTCAATAGAAAACTTTTTTTTTCTTTTGAATGAGTTTATCTTTTTTGTAAGATCCAATTATTTGTTAAAGATATCAAGAAACAGGAGACATAAAGAAAATCATTCTCTTCATCCAAATAATTTTCACTGGGAGATGGAAGCACGAAGTTTTGGAAGAAGTGGAAGTCAAGAAGAAAAGATTTTGTTAGTGATTCATGTGAGAAAATTATAAAATTTTGCATTTATATGTTGACCATTGAGCATATTATATGTCCAGGCAGTGATTCCCAAAATCCAACATGCACAACAACTTTCCAGAAACATAGGCCAGTGGACTTCATTCCCCAGGTGTGTGACTCAGCAGGTCTGGAGTTTGTTCTGATCATTTTATCCTAACTGAATTTTAGGATGGTAAGTGACCAAAATTTTCAAGCCTCTGTTTGAAAAATGAAATTTTAGGTTTCCCTTTACCTTAGATTAGTCTTATTGATCAGATGTAATCATATTTTTTTAAAAAAATCCAAGACTTTGGAGAGGGAAGTGAAATGGATTGTCCAGTTTTTGTATATAGAGCAAAACAAAGTGAAAGTTAAAACCTCTTGTCAACTTTCACAGCTTGTTGAATCATTTCCATTAGTATGGATGATGTATCCTTTTATATATATCTGTTGATTTGCGTAGTAGTCAAGTACTACAGGAATATATTGGTTTAAAAATAATAATTGTTTCTTGTAGTATACTTAGTAAACAGAACTGTTTCTTTTGAAAGATAGCTTCTAATAAATACTTGTAATGAAATGAATACATGAGTGTTTTTTTCTATGAGTTTTTAAATTAATTATATTTGACAAAAATTTTTAACAGTTGCTTTGGACAAGAATTTACTCCATGTAGAAAACATTCCACTTTGGTAAAATACTGTCCCAGGAGGAATAAATTTTGCACACGAGTCTAATATAAAGTGATAATAACTGCATGTCTCTTTATACCCACTTTCCTAACCATAGTTAGTTTTACTGGGCTTCTGTTATGGTACGAATGTCTGTGCACTCCCCACCACATTCATGTGCTGATTTCTTAACAAAAAGGGTGATTCTATAATAAAGTAGCATCTTCGAGAGGTAATCAGGTCATGAGAGAGTAACCCTCATGGATGGTGTTAGAGGTCTTGTATAAGTGACCCCAGTGTACAGCCTTCTCAATACCATTAAGACCTCCACTTGTGAGAAAGCAGGCCTTCACTAGGTGTCTCATCTTTTATCACCTTCATTTTGAATTTCCAGTCCTCAATATTTTGAAATGTAAATTTCTTCTATATAGAAATGTGTGATATTTGATTACAACAAATTCAACTATAATAACCTTGTGTTTGTTAGTTAGGCAACTCTTTACTTCTATGACAGAAACTGAACTTTGCTCAGCTGAACAAATAAAGGTGAAAATAGAATTGTCTTCCGGCTGGGGATGTACAGCTCAGTGGCAAAGGAATTGCCTAGTAAGGACAAAGCCCTGGTTTCCTGATACACACACACACACACACACACACACACACACACACACTCACACACACATACAAATTAGGTATCAGGATTTCAATCCACATATATGAAATTATATATATATTATATATATTTCAATTCACATTTATGAGAGCAAGAGAGAGGAAATATACTTACATAGTATTGGAGTCAGAAATTTAAAGAATACTGAGAGTATTTCTTCTTCATCTCTGTGTTTCTTTCTCTTATAATCCATTCTCCACAAAGTTGAACCTTGGTGAACCTTGGTCACTTGTAAGTAACAGCGTTTATCTTCACTGCTTAGCCACTATAAAAGGAATGGGTCATCATGAAAAGCTCTTGGGAGATGATTTTGAAAAGCCCAACTAAGTGCATAGACAAACCTGGACCAAGCACTGTGACTGGGATGAGTTCTTGGTGCACAAGCCTGCTGTCAAGGTTAAGCCATTTTTGCCATAACATACATTTGTATGACATGATTTTCCACGAGGTGGCAGTAAAAGGAGTTTTTGGTTCTCTATCAAAGCCAGCATATAATAATTTTCTCATAGATGAAAGTAAAGTGTTTTTAGAAAGCAACACTATTTTCAAAACTCACACAGAGAAAAATACTGCATGAATTAGCAGTCATCCTAGTTAGATCAGAGGAAATATTGAGGAAGTTTAATGATTCACTGTGTTGTTGCTTACCCATCTACCCAGTTACTCACCCAGAGAAGACACATGACACAGCATGAGTTTGCCCGATGGCCTGTAGATCGCCTCTTCTGCTCTGTTTTGTATCTCACACTTACCTATTGGTATTTAAAGTCTTTTGTCTGTTTATTTCACCAAGCTATCTTTACCCATCTTAGTTTTGACATTCAATTTGCTCATGCCTCCAAATCTCTCATCCATTTTAATCTAGAGTTCGGTCCTACCTATCAAGGCCCCACCCCATGTGCAAGCCTTGCTTGAGAACTCTTTTCCTTTCACTCAAAATTTCAGTAATTTCTGCTCATCTTGAAACCCTAGGCCATGTACAGGGCTTCTTAACCTTCATCATTTTACCTTTTATTTTCTAACTGCTGGAACAGGTACCTAGGACGTTCAGTACAACAGGACTCTCATATAAGAGCCAATGTACTCCTATGATGTGGATGCTGGCAGCTCTACACAGCTAAATAACCCCTTTCCCTGAGAAGTGGTTCAGCTTCAACAAAAGAATGCATAACTACTTAGCAAAACTCATTATAGACCCTACTTGCACCAAGAAAATAGAATGTCTTATCCAGTCTTTAACACACCCAGATAATTTTATCAGAGATTTGGAGGTTCCTCTCCTTCTTAAGTACCAGGGTCTTTTATCCAGATAGAAGTCATCTATCTTTAAGACAGGAAATAAAGCAAATTGTTGGTGCTTTAATCTTGAGTGCTGTAGTCTCCAAATATGTGAGAAAAAGGATTTTCCATTGTTTGAAGACACCTAGTCCATTAGAAATTTATTTTGGCTTTTTATGGTAACTCTGGGTACCAAAACCAGATATGGTCCACCCCAGAAGAATTCTACATGAAGATGGTGGCATCCACCTAAGACTGAAGTACTAGTGCCAAGTGTGTACATGCATCAGAACTTCTGGAGTTTTGTAATTCACAACTTGTATGACTGAGTGCTGAAGTTCTGTATAAAGGACATGGAAGAAGAGGAGAGAAAGAAGCTGGCCTGCCTGGCCTGTTTTGGTGGACAGGCAGTGAGGAGAGTCTTGGCTGCTTAAACCAAATATGTAGTCATGCTAGATTGGAAACATCCAGTAGATGTGAGGGTATGAGAAGAAGTATTCAACCACAAGCTCAAAAACATGCCATTTGAAATCTATGTCACTTACAACTGCTCATTTTTTTCAGTAAAAATTATAAATGTTCTATTTTGAAATACAGTAAATATTGCACAAAATTGAATCGTGGTGCCAATCAAAGAAAAATAAGCAAAACACATATAACATAAAGTGTGAAATCAAATGAACATGTACTATTCTTCCAGGAATTTAACTATGTATATAAGTGATAAACTACCACAGGTTAAATATTACACAAAAAGTCCAATCTGCAGAAAACAAGAGGCTGCAGACTATTTATCCCCGATTAGCACCCCTATTTCAAACCTCTGCCTTCCAAGGCTCAGCGATTGTTGCCGAAGAGAAGGCAGAAAGATTGTAAGAGTCAGAAGGGGCGGAGGTCCACAAGGAAACAGTCTTCCAGATAGCTGATCAGTTATTCATGGAACTCACAGTAATGGTGATAACATGCTCAAGTCCTACTAAAGCTCAAATCAGACAAAAATTCCAGCATAGACATGGGGAAGTGAGTGAGAAATTCCAACCCAGCTCTTGGCTATTGATGGCTGCTGGGAGGAGGAAAGACTTAGAGGGATGAGACTCTTGGGCCCAGTGGATGGAGCCACACCAAAGGACATTTGGGCGCACAAATCAGAGTCTATGGGACATATTATCTATGTAAGAGAGTACAATAAATTAGGTGGGGGAGCTGCAGATATGGGAAAGTATCTAAATACCATTGTGCTATATTGTATGAAATTGCAAAAATTCAATAAAAAATTATAAATGTTATGTATATGGGGCTAGAGAGATGGCTCAGCAGTTATGAGCACTGGCTACTCTTGCAGTACACTTGGGTTTAGTTGCCAACACCCACACTGCAGTTAACCATAATGAATAAACCCAGTTCCAGGGGATCCGACTCCTTTTTTTGACTCTTGTGGACACTGTACGACATAGGTGCACTTATGTACATGCAGGCAATACATTCATGCACATTAAAAAAAACTTCTGTGTAGTCAAAAATTATCAAACACTGACTAGTGAACAGCACTAATTATACATGAGTTATTTTTAACCTTAGAATTTACAGGCAAGAAATAACTTCAGATCTCATATAATCCACATATTTATTTCCTATTAATATACACAACAGTTTCAGAGAAATTACATGATTAATTCAAAATTGCAGAATATACAAATGACCAAAATCAGACCTACCAATGTTTGGTCATACAATGGGCTCTCTAATGATACAAATAAGAGGACATTGTGATTTAATTGAGAAATATCTCTCATAGACTTATGTATTTGAACACTTGAACCCCAGTTGGGGGGGGTTATGGAGCTTTAATGACATGCAATCTTACTGCAGGAAGGATTTCATTGGGGAAAGATACTGAGAGTTTATATCCCTACCCTACTTCTAGTTCACTCTCTCTGACTTTTGTGTGTGACTGAGATGGGATCTCTACTTCCTGGCTCCTGCCATCATTCCTCCCCACCATTTTAAGAACATCAACCCTTAAGAATCATAAGCCAAAATAAACTCTTCCATAAGAGTTTCTTGACAAAATTTCTTTGGTTATGGGATGTTATCACAGTAATAGAAAATTAATACAGAATATATTAGATCTTCATTAATTGGATTCTTTAAAGAGAGTATATAATTATGAAGCATCAGAAAAATCAGATAGCATTTCTGTCTTAAATACTTCTTCATCTTGAGGCACTTAATTTATCTCTAGGACTTGAAAACCTAAAGCAAACGCTAATTCTAGAGGCTCTAGAAAAGCTAAGGAGTAGACCTTCAGAGTCAATAGCAAAATAAAATAGAAAAACAATTGACAACTTGATAATAGGCACATATAATATATATTATATGCATATAATATATATGTACAAATGTAACTTACGTAAATCAGACAGATTTTTAATCATAGTGTCTCAAAATTGCAATATATAAAAGTATGTGGGAACATGTGAAATATTTTAATAGCTACAATTAATTAAATTTGATAAGATCTTTGATATGTCTATTATTTTTATAGTATTTTGTTTGAATTATAACGAATTGTTACAAAACATCTCTTTGCATACTTAAAAGAAAGATTATTGTTTTTTGCTATAACTATTTTGATTGTAATTTTTATCCAATTTTTTTAGCCTGTGTTTATAAAAACTATTTTGGAGAAGACAGAAAGTGTTTCTGAGTTTCAAGGCAATGTTTTCATTCCCTGTAACAATAACTATGACCTGCTTTAGTTAGTATTTCATTAATTTTGCAAAAGTTATTAGCCCTATCATGCTGCATTTTCAGTGTGTTAAACGGGCAATTTAGTAGGATATTTGTAGATGGTGAAGCCTTTCCCACATAACTGAAATGTAGCACCCTGGCTTATAAACTCCAATTCATGCCATAAGCACTCAAGATTTGAAAGGCCCCTACAGCGTGGTGCTGTTCCCTTTAAAAGTCACCCTGGTGAAGGTATGCTACCTCATCACAGGAAAATTCTTCAACATTAGTTTTCTTTCTTTCTGCCTTTCTTTTCTTTGATTTCTTTCTTCTTCCTGTTTTTTTTTTTTTTTTTTTTTTTTTGGTGTTTTTGAGACAGGGTCTCCCTAGAGCCCCAGTTGGCTTGGAACTCACTAGCCTGTAGACAAGGCTAGCCTTGAACTCAATGATCTGCCTGCCTCTGCCTCCAGAGTGCTAGGATTAAATGTGTGAGCCAACACTAGTTGCCATTTGTAAAGAACTAGAAAAAGAAATTTGCTTTCTTTTTATTGTCACTAAACAATGAAACAGCAGGACAAGTGGCCAGATGCTGGAATACCCCACATTTGAAACTGATGTTCTATCATTGGTTATGTGATTTTAAACAATAAAACATCATTAACATTTACTTGTTTAATCGTAAATGTAAATGTAAAACTTCCTTTTGAGTTTTTTGGGTTTTTTTTGTTTGTTTGTTTTTTTTTTTTGGTTTTTGAGACAGGGTCTCCCTGTAGCCCCAGATGTCCTGGAACTCACTATGTAGACCAGGCTGGCCTTGAACTTACAGAGATCAGCCTGCCTCTGCCTCCTGAGTGCTGGGATTAAAGGCGTGCACCACCACGCCTGGCTAAAATTTACTTTCTTAAAGTGTATTGAGAATCAAAGGAGATAATTCTGTGGGAATGCTTTATAATCTGTAAATTACTAGAAAAATTCTAGGCAGTGTTACTGGCTGTATTTGTTTTCATAAATATTCTCTGTGCATCAAGAAATCTGCTACTCTACAGTTACAGGATTTGGATACTTTCCAGTATTGCTTGATCTTCTAGGAAGTACTTCTGTAGCAGTATATTTCAAAATCTGTTTCAGCCATTTTAATTTTCAAGAAAATTGGAAAAAAACTACATAGTATATAACCTCCTTACGTAATCATAAGCTCAAATATCAGAATAGTAAAGTCTGGAATTTTTATCTACTTAATTTTAGTTTCTAACCTTTTTCTGTGTAACCATGGCACCCTTGTCTTTTCTGCTCTCCCTCTATCGTTTCCTTCCTTCCCTCCCTCTTTTTCCTTCACCTTTTTTTTCCCTTTTTCTTTACTTACCACCCATTAGAATTCTGAAAGAACTTTACGGAATGTACCTTGGGAGATACTATTCTAAAGGTTTTTAGTGGTTATTCATCAATTTATTTTGGTTTTTCAAAGATTGATTCTGCAGTCTTAGATTATTCTGGCTAGGAAGGTTTTACCAGGAAGTGTGGAATGCTGGGTAAGAGAAATAATTGTCTTAATAGTATTTTTTCACACATAAATTTTATTTTGCTGCACTCATTCATTTCATGCTTCTAGGAAACTCAACTATTTTCCAAGTAATTTTCTCATGTTGCATCCCCATCTCCTTCAAGTCTCAGCATAATCCTGCACAGTTGTGGCAGACTTTGGCACTTCAGCAAACTGCATTTTCTCCAGGTCACAAATAGGAAAGAAACAATTCATGTATTTTTGAACTACCTGAAAACTGATCTGTATCTATATTTACTGCATGATATTTGGGAGAGGATAAGGTTTGGAAATTGATATGTGGTGTAAATTGCTAAAAAGTAAGAAAAGAAAATTGCCCACTCATAATTTAAGACCTAGAATTGGTGAAGAAATGTCAAGGACTACGGCTATTTCAAAATTCTAAGGCACAAGGCTGGAGTCACAAGGTTTGGGTGACAGTCTGTACTCAGCTTACTTGACAATGGACATTTCCCTGCCAGTTTTTTATGAAAATAAAAGCAGTCATTCATGAGTTGTCTATCTGGAGCTAGAAAGAGCTCCAATACATGAATAACATCAAGAAAAAAGAAGGGAGAGCATTTCACCATATGCTTGGCACCTACATTTGACATATTGGCAGGTCAGTAACATTCCAGACGTTTCTGAGTGTTCACTAGCGCAACACAGGAGTAGGAAGCATGGATTATATTACACTGACATGTCACCAATCACCAGCTTCTCCTGCCATAGGCTAAATGGCAGGTGCTGTACAGCCAAGTGGATGGATCATGGGGACGTGGAGGAGTGTAGTGTATGCTAAATACCTTAATATCAGTGATTGGATTCATTTTTCTTCTGACTTTACATTCATTGTACAGCTGCTAAATTAATATTTATAGCTTACTCACTGTCAATTCAAATGAGAATATGTATACTGTTTCTTTTCTTTCACAAAAGTTCTATTTATTTGAGGTAAAGAGAAGTCTTGGTAAAGGACTAGAGTTCTAAGCATAAAACCCTCAACTGTCAGTAGCACTATTTTGACTACAGATCTTGCTTGTCTTTGGTTAGAAAAAAGTACTATTGTCAAATATCTCCCAGGTGGGTAAGAAGAAGAAAGACTGGATGAGACATCTAATCTGACACTGTTCTTCAGAATGGATGTCATGCTAACAAATCCTCTGGTCTGCAAGCACTGCACAGGGCAGAGGGGCAGAGCCACACTACATTTCCAAGGGCAGACCAGGCAGGAAGAACAGGTGCAAGTTGCCTGCTGAAGCAGAAGCATCCACAGATTCAAACGCTTGCTTGGAAGGGGCAATCCTTGCATCTGGCACAGCTCAAGACAGAAATCCTCCAGTTTCTGTTGCTGCTGAGTAAGTTGGTCACCTGCTTGCTGCTACTTAGATCGAAGTCAAAGACTCTAAGGTTCTCAGCAATGCATACTAGTGTCGCAGACTTGGGGATCACTGCCAAATTCCTTTTATGGGAATCAGATCGGCACCTGCTATGTTGTTTTATTACGTTTAACTGCAATCACCTTGATCCTGGGATCCTCCAGGATAGACATGTCCTCAGGCTTGTCCCAGAGCCTGTCAGGAGAACTGAGAGAGCTGAAGGCAGTTGCCACAGTGCCTTTAGAATGGCAGAACTGGGTCAACTTCTCCTGAGTTAGGTATGGATGGCATTCTATCTGGTTAACTGCAGGTTTAGATTTTAAGCCGAGCTTGTTTAAGAGCCTCTCAGTCCGGAGAGAGTTGAAGTTGGAGATATCAGTTGATTTCACCAGACCTTCATTCACCATTGTTCCAAGACAGCCCAAGTGTCCACAAAATCAGTGTCACTGAGTATCACGTTGCCTGATGCCCCTAATGGTGAATAATCAATCCCAGGCTTGTAGCCTGTTGACCAGTGAATAAGGTAGTCAAGGTTTAGGTCACTGAGCATTTTCTGGCAGGCTCCTTTCACCATACTCTGTCATGGACTATGTACCACAGCTTGCTGCTGCTGCAGAGCTCCTGGTGTATCACTAGGTCCTCCTGGAGGGCTCCTCCTGTGACTTTTCTCATTCTCATACATCTGGGCACAGTCAGTGTGGTAGTACTCAATGTCAACGGCAACCTTCACCACTTTTGCACCTGGCTCATGGGGAACTCTTAGGTGCCAACACCTATGGTGAGCATCTGGGAGCCGTTGTTGAGCTCCAGGTGGCTGGTCATAGCTGCCGTGCATTGTAGACCCTCACCTGAAACAGTCATATGTACTGTTTTTTCTTTACCTGACAACATGCATGCCTTAAGTTTAAGAAATATTAGTGTAATGTACAGTCTTTTGGTACATCCACTAATTTTACCATTTTGATTTTAAATAATACAAAATTTAAAAATTTTCAATCACTTTTGTAAAATAATAATATGAGAGTAAAATAAAGGTTTTAAGCCATTTTCTACTGAAATTATTCTGTTGTCACATACTATATCCTGGATTGCAGGAAGAGGGTAAGAGGGTTGGTAAACAGAGCTTGTATTGGGGTCATCACCACAGGGATTAGAATTGATGCATTCTGACATGCTTTCCATTCCTAAGTGCAGTGATCGTTGTCCAAAAGCTTTACTTGTACAAACTCCGTGGGTTCTTTTGCTTGCTAAGCTTCTAGATTGGTTTAGTCAATCAAGGCTAGTGAAAGAATATTTATTTGTCAGGCATGTTTCTGTTAGGAAGGGCCTGACTTTGACAGGAGACACTTGCCAAAGCTGTGAATTCAATCTTCCCTGCATTCACTTCAGGGTCTTGCCAGTAAGTCTAGAGTCTACTTTGCAGCAAAACTGCCTTTATTACTGCAGGAGATAGGAGTCTGTGAACACTGTTGAAAAGGGCTCTCAGATGTTTACTTTGCTTTAAGTTGATGGTTAATTGTGTGGAGCCTCTTACTTTCTCTAGTGCATTAATGATGTTAAGCAGCTGCCACCGTGAAAATCCCCATGGCCTCTACAACACAGACATTCCAGAACCCAGATATCTTTCAGACAACATCTCTTTCTTTTCACAGATGCACCACAGTGCTCTTTTCCTGGTGGTTCCTCGGAGACTGACTGAAATGCTTTTTTGCCCCCCGTACGTCTGCAACACTTACTTCCAAACGTCCTCACAGCCATTCAAAAAATGCCTTCAAGTTTTGTCTGCTGAGAGGGAGAAAGATGGTGTCTTACAGGGATGGGATTCTTGGTAGGCCCAGTGGATGGACCCACACTGAAGGATATTTGGGGACACAAATCAGACTCTATTAAATACATATTAGCAAATACATAAATTGGGTGGGGGCCAGAAATAAAAGAAAAAAGAAAAAAAAAACTCTTCCTAGTAATTCTGCTCTACCCCACTTTCGTACTAAGGTAACTACTGTGATTATTGATTACATATACACTTTTTTTCTGAATCAATGCTAAGCATCTGATGTGCTTATTGTAAACTTTAGAAAAATCAAACTTGGCATATTACAGTAACATAACTTTAATAAGCATATCAAAGCAGTAATTCATGGGCACCAATTACTTAAAAAACACCTAACTGAACACTGTCTTTCCCTGTCTATTTGGCATATCAATAATCACAGAATTGCCACCAACATCCTTATACATACTCGACAGAGAAACCACCCTTCCAAGGAGCAGAGCCCCTCCTGAGTTCTTACGGCTTCAAAGTTTAAATGAAAGCTCACTTACAAAGTTCTTTGTCTAAATAGATGAATGATTCCAGTGGTCGGTTCGCTGCTAAGTAGGCTGTCCATTATTGTTAAAGAAAATGATTAAGGAACTTTAAATAAAAAATGTTGGAGGAAGAAAAACACCATGGTGGCATCATGATATCAGAATGACTCATGAAGAAAAACTGTCACCGTATGTGAATGGCTGCTCTTTCTACTTCCAGGTCTCCACGGGAATAGGCCTTACCTCCAACTTAAATATTTGTTGGAAAATTAGGAAGTGTTTCTCAAGAATAAAATGATCGCTCTCATCCTTCTGCATTCTGCTCATATGTGCATTGCTTTGTTTCATCTGTATAAACATCCCCTGTGTTGGGTGCTACATTTATCCTTATGCATAGGAGGGAAAAGAAAGGCAAAAACAATTTAATTGTATCTAGTCACAGAGGGAATAGAGATCCGAACCTGATCCCAAAGCTGATAGAATAGTGTGCTAGAACTCTTAACCACCCTTTGAAGGAAGTAAAAGAGCTCTAGTTGACAGATGCCCTGCATCTAACTGTGGTAAGTTTTGCCCCCTTTTAAACTTACTATCTTGTAAACCTTCTGCTTGATTATCTCTAAGCAATCCTTACCTCTAATAGTCTACATATTCAATCAGTAATTACTTACCAAGTTTGTATAAGGTACCCAGAGATTTTAAAGTTCACCACTACGGTATATGAGTTCAAGTCATTTACTCTTCTTTTATTATTTTTTCATAGGTGCTTGTACCAGAAGACCAAAACAGCCATAGACTACTTTTTGTTTTACTTCCTTCCTTGGATACCTCCACAATTATTACAGATAAAACTATGATATTTTAGTGGTTTCTCTACTGTTAAAAACTATTCCAAAATCGTTTTATTTTAGAGAGAGAGGATACTTCTTGAAAACTCTCCATATTCGTGTAATTGACAATGTTTTTCTTTTTATTTCCTGTTTAGCTCCTTAATAAAAAAATAAGGGTATGGAGTGTTTTCTCTGATGGCTAAGACCTGTTATTTGAACCACAAATTAATAAGAAATGCACAGCATCTTTTATGTCCATATCTTTGATATTTCCAATAGCTGTCATGCTTCAGACTTATGTAAAAGCTAATATTCTTGCCATTCTTTGCTTTGTACTTATAAAATCCTTACACACCCTACTGGTCAGAAACTACCATTCTCACCATGTTTCTCTTTAGTCTCCAGATATAACCCACATTGCTCATTACTAGAGACATGCATTCTCATACAGTCTATCTGGAACTTTATTTGAGCATGTATAGATTTAAGGCCTGTAAAAATTTTCATTTTGAGATAGAAATATTTTCATCTATCTTCTTTTTAAATAATAAATCCAAGAACTCATTTGGTGACAAGAAGTGACTGGTAAGAAAAAAGCTAACTAGTGGTAGACATAACTCTCACTTATGCATTCGACTTCTTCTATCAAGATTTCTCTGCATGTTCTTATCATATGACTCAACTATTTCACTCCTGGACATACACCTAGAGAATGCCAATTCTTACTATAGAGAGAGATCTTTTTACCCTCATGTTTATTGCTGCTTTATTCACCACAGCAAGGAAATGGAACCAACCTACTTATCCACCAAACAGTGAATAATAAAATTTTGTATGTATATAAAATGGATTGTTAGTCATCTCTAAATAAAGATGTAATCATGAAATTCACAGGAAAATGGATGGACCTAGAATGCATAATATTAAGTGAGGTCACACTATATCAGAAAGTAAAAGCCTGCATGTTTTGCACCATATATGGATCCTAAACTACAATGTGTATATGTACATATATAAAAACTGCCTGTGTGGGCATACTACAATATTTAGAAATGGGAAGAAGAAATGTTTATTTTAAAAATATTTTATTATTTTTTATTTTATGTGTATGAGTGAATTGCCTGCATGTGTGTAAGTGCACCCATGTCATGTAATGCTGACGGAGGTCAGAAGAGGGCATCAGGTTCTCTTAGAAATGGAATTATGGACGGTTGATAGCCACCATTGAGGGTGCTGCGAATTGAACCTGGGTCCTCCGCAAGTGCAACCAGTGCTCTTAACTGCTGAGCAATCTCTTCAGCTCTGAAATGATCTTTTTTTTTTTAAGGCACAGATTTTTTTTTTTTATGGTGGCTGTGTCAATTCAACTTTCTGTATATTGAAGTAGCAGGAACCATTTCCAAATTCCATAAAAATCCAACATGTGTTATTCCTTTGAGAAAGTGATTGTCAATGTTGGGCTTCTTTTCAATTTCATTGACCATTATGCAATAGCAATTGGACATGGCTAGTCACTAAATATATATTTCACATTGACCCACTGACAAATAGGAATTTTTATGCATATTTTATTGAATTTTTCTGCATTCATATGATAAATCTTAATCATACATAGGCCTCCTCCCTCATCAGCACCCAGTAGCCCCCCTATGGATTTCATGCATTCTGTCATACATGTTAAGGCCTGTGGAGTCAAGATTTCTTACCCAGATGTCCCTCGGTGCATGCTCGTCCACTGGATTCTAGGCAGCCTACCTAGAGTCACTCCCTTAAAGCATATCAACTCTCCCTCACCCATCAGTAGTCAGTTGTCAACAGTTCCTTGGCAAGTGTTGGGACCTGCTGCCCATTTCCTCAGTTCTATTCTGGGTTTTGTTTTTTTCTGATTGAGTCTGCATGGGTCTTGTATGTGATGTCACCAGTGCTGTAAATTCATATGAACAAGTTCCCAGAGGCCTGAATGACTCTGTTTACTTATGTTCATGCACTGTTCTTGGCACTTAGAATCTTTTTGCCTTCTCTTCAGCATGGTACATGAACCATGGGTGGGTGAAATTTAATACAGGGATCCTATCCAGGGTCACACACTCTGCAGTGTCTTAGTCTCTGTACCTTGGCCAGTTGTGACCTTCTGGGTGCATTGTACTCTATTGTATGAGGAAACTGTGCTGGTAAGAGGTGACAGATGCATTAGTTTTCTCTGTACCCCCTGTTCTGCTATGTTCCTAGGTGTCCAAGTTCCACTGTAGATGTGTTACTTAGGCCTGGGTATCTCTAAGACACATATTTTCTGTGTGTGCCCAGTTGTAAAATTTGTAGTAACCTCCATCTGTTCCAGAAACAAGTTTCTTTGATGATTGATGAATGACATACTTGTTAAATATAAGGATCCATATTTAGCACACAATAAGAAATTTCATTTGTCTAGCAATATGACAGAGATAGGGCTTCCCTTAGGATCTTTATGTCAAATTTGTTTTGTTTTATATCTGTAAATTTTCCTGTTTTCTTTTTCTATTTAAGACTAGATCAAATAATTCTAGTATAGTGTTATCTAATATGTAAATTGCATCCTGTACATGTCAATCTTGGTAAGGTATTTTGTGAGGTCAAGAATGTACTCATGAATAAAGTCCACATGTTTCTTGCCCTTCTTGAAAAAATATTCCTGTCTAAAACATATATATTATGTAATAAACTCTGTACATGATACTATGAAAGACAAATCACCTAATATCATGAGATGAGAAAGCAGATGAAAGCTAGATCACAGCAAGGAAGCAGGGAAGCTGCCTGTAGTTTAGAAATGTATGCTGCATAAATTAAGTTCTCATTTTGAAAATTATCTGCAAGATCCTTCAGTGTTTGCCTCAAGCCTATAAAGATTTGTTGCTCAGCCACATAAAAAGAAAGGAGACTTCTATTATGCATATTCTTTTATAGTGGTTGAGTAATGTACTCACTTTATGTATTCCATATTCCAAATTCCAAAGCATCATTAAAACTTACCCATGACTATTTGAAAGTTTCTGAGGTAGAACTAGGTATGCTTTTTTCCAATTTAAGTAAATACATGAAGAAACAGGCATGTAAATTCACTATGGCCACATAGATTCTTTGGCTACTAGAACTTTTTTTCCTAAAATAAGATGAAATCATTATGAAATATTTCATATGTTTAAGCAACAGTCTTGACTTTGTGTGAGGTAACATGTGTCCCAAGCTGCTTAATAACAACTCCAGATGATTAATTTCTTGGTCATCCATATAATTCTTACCTCAAAACTTTCTGGTACCATATAAATTAAAGCTATAGGGATTGCACCAGAAAATATAAATCCTAGAACTTCTCACTGTGTATCAATCTTCTCTTTTATGCAGCTTGAAGCAATCACCTGAAATTAAATCCATTGTGGTTTATTTTACTATTTGTGTGTTTAATTTCATAAAAATAGTTACTAATTACTTAGGATGTTCTAGGTCCTGTGTCTGGCACTGAGAATAGAAATTTCTTGTCTGAAAAAATGAAGACAAGCAAATTACTGTTTACATCTTTTTTATTGTGCATTCTGATACAGGAGTTTTCAATATGCAGTATGGGATCGCAATAGAAAGGCATTCCTCGAGTCTGGGAAATCCAGGGAAACTGACTGAATTAGTACTTCATTGAGAAATGAGTTAAAACTTCTCTATGGTGGGAATATACCATTTATTAGATTATCAAATTTTAATTTTTTAAAATTTATTTTTATTTAATGCCTGTTGCCTGCATGTGTGTAAGTGCACCTGGGAGATCAGAAGAAGCTGCCGAATTCCACTGGAACTGGAGTCACGGATGGTTGTTAACCACCATGTGGGTGATGGGAATCAAACCTGGGTCCTCTGTAAGAGCAGTCAGTGCTCTTACCTGCTGAGCTATCTCTCAAGTCCAGATTATCAGTTTTTTGAGACAAAATTTCATCTATCCCAGGCTGGCCTTGAGCTTACTGTTAGCCAAAATGAACTTCATTGCTCTCTGATCCTTCTATCTCTACTTACTGTGGATGATTATAGGTATATGCCACTACAGCAGGCTTGTGGAGGATTATGAATTGAATCCAGAGATTAGTGCATGCTAGAGTAAGCATTCTGTCAACTGAAAAGTGACCTCAGGTCAACTTAGCAATTAAGAAAACAATATTCTATAGTACGCATATACTGCATTTGTTTTTCCACTCACCTACTTTTTCACTGCCATGAAAAATGTCCCTGTGGACATGAAGGAAAAACACTTTTAAGATCCTGCTTTCAAGTTCCCAGAAGAGTAACTCTTGAATCATATAATAATTTTCATTTTTTAAAAAAAATTTATTTATCATGTATAAAAATGATGTGTTTCATCATGGAATTATTTTTTTTTCTTTTTCCTTTTCTTTTTTTTTTAATTAGAAGTGAATTTTTATGTATTTCACACAAAACATCTTAATCATCTTTATACCCCCTCCACATCTGCACATCTCCCATTGGATTTCATGCATTCTGTTACTCATGTTAAGGTCTATCCAGTTAAGTTAGTATACCCAGATGTCCCTCAATGCAAGTTCATCTACTGAAGTTTAGTCACCCTATCTAGAGTTCACTCCCTTAAAGAATATCAACTCTTCAGCAGTAATTAATTGCCAAGAGTTCTTTGGCTAAGTTTGGGGCATGCTACCCATTTCTCCAGTTCTGTGCTGGGTTTTTGTCTACTTGAGTTTGCATGGGTTTTGTGCATGCTGGTATTATTGATGTAGGCTCATGGGATCAAAGTCTCAGGAGCCTGTAAGACTTTCGATAGGGCTATGCGCCTCCTCCTCTGACTCTTACAATCTTTCCACCTCTCCCCTCTTCTGCAATGGTCCCTAAGCCCTGGGTAGATGGAGTTTAATATAGGACCCCTGTCCAGGGACCCACACTCTGTAGTGTCTTATTCTGTATACTTTGGTCAGGTGTGACCTTTTGTGTTCATGGCCCTTTGTTGCATGAGGGAACTTTGTTGTTGTGAATTGAAAGATGTATTGATATTCTCTATACCCTTTGTTCCACTCTACTTCATGAGTCTTAGGTGTAAAAGCTCCATTATAGATGTGTCACTTAGGGTTGGGCATCTCACAGACATTTCTCTATTTGTGACAAGTATTGGAACTCTGTAATAGTCTCCTGCTGTTGCAAAAGAAGCTTCTTTGAGTGGTGACTGGTATAGTTGTCTGTAAATATAAAGATCCATATTTAACATACAGTAAGAAATTACATTTGTCTAGGGATGTGACAGCCTTAGATTTTCTCTAAGACTCAT
>NW_008341923.1:69592-74527 GCF_000622305.1 Nannospalax galili | reverse complement strand
AAAGAGTAACTCAAAGGAAGGTATCTCCTGTCTGGTTCCTGATTTCAATGGGAATGCTTCCAGGTTTTCTCCATTTAGAATGATGTTGGCCTTGGGTTTGTTATATATGGCTTTAATTATGTTGAGCTATGTTCCCTCCAGTCCAATTCTCTCTAGGACTTTAAACATAAAAGCATGTTGAATTTTGTCAAAGGCCTTCGCTGCATCTATTGAAATGACCATGCGGTTCTTGTCGTTGAGCCCATTTATGTGAGGAGTGCTGGGATTACAGATAATTTTGGAATCTAAATACTAGGTGCTCATGTGTATGAGAAAACATGGCATTTGTGCTTCTCAGTGTGGCTCAATCCACTTAACAAAATGTCTCCAGTTCCATCTATTTTCTAGCACATGACAATATTTCATTCTTCCTTATGGGTAAATAAAGCTATACTATGTATTTATGACACATTGTCTTCATCCACTCATCCGTTAATGAGAATCTCTGCTGATTTCAGACCTGGCTGTAGCAAATATTTCTACAACAAATGGTGCCTGTATCCCTATTTTATTCTGTTTCAGATTTTTTTTGATGAACAAGTAAAATCCAGGCAGGAAAGATGGCTCAGTTAATAAAGAGGTTTGCCACCAAACCTGAGTTTGATCTGGGCAGCACACATGGTGAAAGGAAAGAGCCACTCCCCTGAGCTGTCCTCTGCTTTCTGTAGTGCGGAACCACAGTTGAAAGACATTCGGCAAGTCTTGGGAAATCAAAGAAAGCTCACTGGAGGACTCAGCTCATTGAGGGATGAATTAAAAGTTCTCCATGGTAGGAAAAACATCATCTCTTGTGTTTTTGTTTTATTTCTGATATAAGCTCTCTTGAATCCAGTCTGACCTGGAACTTACTAGTTATCCAAGGATGTTCTTCCTTAAGTTTCTGATCCTCTTGCCTCTACTTACCTAGAGCCAGGATTAAAGGCATGTGTCAACACACTTGTGGATGACCAAACATACTTACACTCACACAGTAAGTGTGTAAAAAAGTTTAAATAAGCGAAACCAATGTTAATAAATGTATGAGATCCAGTTTATATGAAAGGCTATACTTTATATTAAACTGCTGTCACCATCAAGGCCATTTGAGGGTTATGGTGGCTATTTTTCACTGTCAAGTGACTCAGTATGGAATCACCAGAGACACACTTCAGGATGTATGTTTGAGGGCATTTCTTGGGAGGTCTAGCTGAAGAGGAAGACCCATCCTGCCTTGGGAGGCACCATCCCAATGGCTGGGGACGCATTCTGAATAAAAAGGGAAACGGAGACAGACTTTGCTTCCTGATCATGCCATGGACTAAACCTTCCCAGCCACACTATTGCCCAGGGTGATGGACACTATCCACTGAGACCATGAGCCAAAATAAACCATTCTTCCTGTAAGCTGCTTCTGTCAGTTATCTTGTCATAGCAATGCGAGGAAAAGGACTGGTAAACAGGTCACTGCTGACAAAAGGCATCCCATGATTCCAAACCTGAAGGCTTTTATTCCCTATACTTAAGTCATAAGCTATGTTTTACCCTAAGGCCTCATTGCCCTTCAGAAAAGAATTATATTTTCTGTTATAATCAGTAAGGATGCTTAATTAATTTAGACACTTGTTTGACATCAGAGATAATAGCATACACCAATTATTTGCCAGCATAAGTTATTAATGTAATTTGCCTTATATTAAATAAACAATTAAATATGGCAAGAAAAGTAAACAAAATAAATCTCCCTCTTCTATTCCCTCAGGAGTCTATTTGCTTTCCAAAGCCTCTCACCAGCTCTGTACTCACTCTGAACTTGACAGTTTCAGTCATGTGCTTTCTTCTACATTATGGAGAAAGACAGGCCAAGGTCAGATCATCGGAGTTTTAATATAGTTCTGAGCTACCTAATCATGACTATACCTCCACTGATGTACAGCAAATCTGATTCCAACTTCCCGTATTCTCTGTTTTACACGATTTCTTCTATTATGGAAGAGAATAATATCATTTAACATGGCAACTCTCATTATCTTAGTCTAATTAGGCCAACATAAATATATCATTAAACAAGTGCTTCATAAACTGTTGAATTTTATTTCTCACACTTTTAGAAGCTGAGAAGTCAAAGATCAGGGTGCTGACAGATTTTCTGAAAGCTGACTTTCTGTTTCATAAGTGGCCCATTTTCACCCACATGGTGGAAGGGGCCAAGAGTATCTCTTAGACATCTTTTGTAAGGACACTAATCTCACTCATGAGGCAGATTCTAATGACCTAATCACCTCCTAACTCCATCACCTGGTCCTAGGATTTCAATACATGAATTTTGGGTATATCAAAGATGTGGAACACAGCATTCAGCTCTTAGTTTATATTTCATCCTTGTGGAGTTTTTAATCAACGATAAACTTACTCAAAGTAAGTAGAATAATGCATTTTTGCCTTTCTCTAATTTTTAAAAAATATTTTATTTTATTATTTTTATTTTATGTGTGTGAGTGTATTGCCTGCACATACATGAGTGCAATGCCCGTGGAAGTCAGAAGAGGGCTTTGGATTCCCCTGGAACTGGAGTTAAGGACATTGCATAGCCTCCATGTGGGTGCTGGGAATCGAACCCGGGTCCTCTGCAAGAGCAGTCAGTGCTCTTAACCGCTGAACCATCTCTCCAGCCCCTTCTCTGATTTTTTTTTACTGTAGCTTTTCTTCAGAAGTGTTCTTAAAACCTAGCAAATAGTCTCCCACCCTTCATACTATATTATACTTTCTTTTAAAAATTTAGTCATTACTGTTTATTCTTTGATACATTCATACACATATACAATGTATTTACTCCTAACACCCCCTTTACACCACTCCAATCCTTTCTACCCATCCCCACATCCCAATCATTTTAGGATCTTAACAGAACACCACTGGTTTCTCAAGTGTTCTGCATTTCAGCTTCTGAACGCCATTGTCCCGTGGAATGAAAACTCCCCTCATACAAGTGTATGAACAAGGGAAAATTACTTCAATAACCTTTTCAGAAAACTAAAAATAGCGTTTTTGATTTCATACTAAAATTTGACAGGCTACAAGTTCTTACAAGTGTTAGTTGAACTGTACATTTTTAAAAAAATTTTATTTATCATTTTTATTTTATGTGTATGACTGTACTGCCTGCATGTGTGTAAGTGCACTCGTGTTGTGCAATGCCTGTGGAGGTGAGAAGAGGGTGTCAGATCCCCTGGAACTGGAGTTATGGCCAGTTGTTAGCCACCTATGTGGGCGCTGGGAATTGAACCTGGATCCTCTGCAAAAGCAACCAGTGCTCTTAAGTGCTGAGCATCTCTCCAGCCCTGAAGTGTGCATTCTGAAACTACTTTCGTTGTTGTCTTCCATTAAATCCATGAGCCTATCTTGATATTTCAGTCATGAATAATTTTACATTAGTCACTTAGAACATATATTTTCATTGACTTTTGTAAATTTTCCAAAATTCGATGTACTTCAATATATAACCACTTTTACCAACACTACCACCAATATCTGACAGTAGAAAATAAACTTTTCAAAGTTAAAATTCTAAGCAAAGCTCAATAAGTTATTTTTAGAATATACTATTGAATGAAATTTAATAAATATTGCTGTTCTTATCTGCTATTTTTATTTTAAATTATTTTTAAATTTGTGATGTATTTTAAATTCAACAGAATTAGTCATAGTCATTTGTACTACCTCATTAAAGATATACTCCAATAAATTGGCCTCTTTTTAAAAGTACAGGTGAGAGATAATGAATGAAGAACAATTAAAATTCTAGAATTCACTATCACTGTCTTTTTCCTTTTTGTGGTAAGAAAAGGGTTTTCCTTATTTTGTATGTTTTCTTTTTAAAAATTATTGGATTTTTGTGTATTTCATACAGGATATCTTTTCTTTAATTTTAGTTTAATTTAATTTTCTTATTTTATGTGTATGTGTGTATTGCTTGCATATATGTAAGTGCACCCATGTGGGTGCTGGGATTCAAACTTGGTTCTCTGCAAGAACAGCCAGTTTTCTTAACCACTGAGCCATATCTCCAGCCCCATACAGAATATCTTAATCATCTTTATAGCCCCTTCCCCTTTGGCACCCTCCCAAAGCCCCATCCCCCCCCACCCCACCCCGAGTTCATACTTTCTGTCATTTGTGTTAAGGCCTATCATGTAAAGTTAGTGTCCCCAGATGTCCCTCAGTGCAAGTTCATTCACAGAGGTCTACTCAGCCTACCTAGAGACCCTCCTTTTAAGAAGATCAGTTCTTCCTCACCCACCAGTAAGCAGCTGCCAATAATTCTTCAACTAAACTTGGGAACTGCTGCCTATATCCACAGTTCTGTACTGGGTTTTTGTCTGCTTGAGTTTGCATAGGACTTGTGCATGTTGACACCATTGTTGTAGGTTCATATGAGAAGGGTCCCAGGAACCTGTAGGACTCTATTTCTGTATGGTCATGCATCTCCTCCCTGGCTCTATGTATGTCTGTAGAAAAAGAAGCTTCTTTGATGTGTGTTAACTGGGATACTTATTTGTAAATTTAAGGATCCATATTTTGCACATGTAAGAAATTTTATTTGTCTAGGGATGTGACATCCTTGGGGTTTTCTTTAAGATCTATGACCTCTCTAGCTATGTGTATTTGGCTAGGTTTATAGTACCACACACGAGTTTCCTCCCACTGAGTGGGCTTTAAGTCCAAGGTAGCTGTTGATTACCTCCAAGATAAAAGTGCCACCACTGCACTAATGTCGGTTGCTGTGCTGGTCATTGATGTGGTTTTTAGGCCTTAAACCTGGGGTTGGACCATCGATTGATGTTTTCTCTTTTTTTATTAATTAATTTTTTATTATTCCAAAGAGAGGCAATATTTAACACATTTTTCCAGAAATAACTT
>NW_008341923.1:29076-69568 GCF_000622305.1 Nannospalax galili | reverse complement strand
ATATATATATAGTTTGAGGAGAGAAAAATAAGAAGAAATCAAAGCCCATAGGATTTGGCAACATGGGGTCAACTTTGATGGAATATTGAAAGTTTCATTTTTTAAAAATCATAATGTGTTTATTGGGATTGCTAACAGAACATAGGGTGGGGGTTTATTTGCAGAAAAGGAGGTGCCCCACATTTACAGCTGCTCTGTAAAGTCCACACTCAAATATACATTCTGTGACTTCCCAATGGCAAGAGAGGTGCCTCATTGCATTCTCGGCTTATATATCTTTTGCCCCTCCCCCACATGCACTGTCTTAATTGGGAGCGTTTCTGTAAAATTGGGGCAAACATCAGCACAGTGAAAAAGAAAAGCATATTCATTATATGTTTCGAATATGTATTTTTGACCTAGTGGATCACCTGTAAGAATCCTTGGAGAACTACTCCTCTGTAGAGTGACATTTAATACATTCTAGAAGAAGAAAGAGTACTTATAAAGATTAAAATAATATGTATTTATGAATGGCAGATGATCATCTATGATCATCAACTACATGCTTAATCAGCTCTTTCAGGCTTTGGGACCCACACAGGAGTGGTGTAAATAATAAGAATAGTACAAAGTGGGAAGAAGTGCAATAGCATCCGCAGCTCACTTTAGCAGTAGAGTTAGCAGCATACAATCTACCTCTTGCTGATATCCATCATGTCTTTCCATATTTGTAAAATAGTAATGTGTAAGAGTAAGCCATTAGCTAAATATGATTACATTAAAATTATGTGAAGTCAAATAAGTTTTAAAATTCAGATTGTTGCTTATACTTGTCATATTTCAAGTGCTATAATTATAGATGTCTTCTATAATTTCTGATAGTTCATACAGAGTAGTGCCATCACTACCAAAAGTCCATTAGTTTTTTTTCTATGTGATGTCATATTATTTTTTCTCTTGATAATTTATCTGACCTTCCTTTATCTACTTGTCTTCAAAGGAGAGACTTTGTATAAACTGCCTTTCATGGTTCTTTGCTACATTTCTCTTTGTTTATTTGATGTAAAACCCAATAACAACACTCTACCCAGTATATTAGGCTTGCAATCCCTTGGTGTCTTTTAGTTTCATGTTACTTTTCTTGTTTTGTTTTTAGAGACAGTGTCTTCCTGTAGCCACAGCTGGCCTGAAATTTCCTATGTAGACCAGGCTGGCCTCGATCTCACAGAGATCCTCCTGTCTCTGCCTCCTGAGTGCTGGGATTAAAGGGGTGTGCCACCATGCCCAGCACATGTTGGTTCTGAAACTATAGCTGTTCCCTCTCTGCAATTGTATTGGCTCATTCTCAGATCACTTACAATATCTTCCATCTTGTATTTCCTTATTTTCATCTTGCTATTCAAACTCCTTAAGAGCAGGGTGAAGCCATAGACCTATGTTACATCATAAAGTAACACTTCTCTACCAACACAGAAAGATAGGCCTCCTGAAGATGCTCTGGTCACCTACATTAATTTGATCAAGTTTCATTTTCTTAAGTGTTTCATTTTGTTACTTTTTACACATTTCTATCTAATTTTCTCTGTATTTTCATCTTGGTTTGAATGGGAAATACTCCCCCTGGCTCATGTACTTGAACATTTGGTGGCACTGTTTGGGGTGATTATGGAAATTGTAGGACATGGAGCCTTGCTGGATGAAGCATATTATTTATGATGGACTTTGAGAGTTTGTAGTCCTGCCTGACTTGCTGCTTTCTGTCTTAGCTATCTGTGTGTAGCTGAGTGCCTTCTTCGCCACTGTGAACTCTAAATCTCTGGAAAAAATAAGCCAAATAGACCCCTTTTTCTTAAGATGTTTAGGAGAGAGTGTTTTATCTCAGTAACAAAAAAGTAACCAATACAGATTTCTACTATCAAATCCAGGTAGTTGACTGCATGTTTTAATGGGTCCTGCTACCCAACTGGTCTCTAACTTCTGCCCTTCCTCCTTTCCATGCAGACTTTCATATCAATTCTCTCTTTTCTAGACCTCCCCAATAACTATGTTGGAAGAAATGAGAAAGGAGATTGGCTGTAATTTACACCACTTCTTTGGGAGGGGAAATTCCAAAAGTGAATTTGGGTATTTCAATAGCTGAGAATCTGAAAAACTTGCAGAATAAGGATATAATGGAGATTCACCTCATTAGAGACCAGCAATTTGAACAATAAGGGATCAATAATTTCTGAATAAAGTATGTGAAGCAAGTTTTGAACCCAAAATCCTTAGCTTCAGAAAGATTTTTAGAGAGAATAAGGTTCTGTGGGCATTGAAAAAAAAAAAAAAAACAAACATTTTTCAAAGACCTTTGCAGTGAGAGGACCATGCAGGATACAAACCTGTTGTGAGTGACACTAATGACAGTTATGGCTGTGTGGAACCAACAGCCACCTCAGAGAAAGCTGGAGCTTTGGCATAAGCCTGCCTACATTTAGTCTGGGGAACACATTTTTTGCCAGTTTTCTCGATATAATCACCTGCATCCAACTTACTGCCCAAGACAAAATGATACTTTGTATGGACAGTATTCTGACCATCTAATCCCATAGCTACTCTGGGATCCTTTCTGTTGAAACTACAGATTGTTGACTCTTCTGGTAGCACTTTTTAAAATATATCAGAGCTGATGAGGCAACCAGGAGTAAGACAAGGCAGTAGGAGACGTCTGAGGAACAATCTTTTCCCTTTAAATTTTACAAATCTTTGCTGAGATAGAAGAAGTGAGTAAAGCAGCTGTGGGACCAAATTCATCTTAACACTAACCCAGAGTGATGACTAGGGATCTAATAGTACATGGAAATTTCCACAACTATTTTATTGTTTTCTCCATGATACAAAGTATTTGAGACTAGGGTATATATCTTAATTATAACTGAATACCAAGGATAATTTTAGGCAACTCATGGAAACTTGGTGTTTGTAATTTATAGTGAAATTCAAGTATACCTTCATCTGAGGGAATATTATTGTAGAAAACCAATCTAGCAATTAGTTCTCCTGTGTAATTTATATCACATTTTACACTTCCTCTCTTTTTAAAGCTATTCTCTGAGTAATACATTCTGACATCTACAATACTTTAACTCCAGTAGTAATTTATAAGATTTATCAGATCTTTAGTCTAATCTCTCCCTCATTTTCCTTAAGTTTCCATTCACATATAGAAGTACATTTTCATGTCATACATGAACAGAATTATAAGTAACCGAAGAGTGTACTAGCTTGTCTCACGTTTTCGGATCCGGCTGAGCTTATGAGGATCAGTGATCAAAAGTTATAAATGTAAGCACTGTGCAGAGGCGTAGCCTCAACAACTACGTATTTCCGAAGTCCAAATGAGTTGACAGGATTTTTTTTTCCTCTACTTTTGAAGAAAAAAAGTTTTTGGATGTCCCAAATTTAAAGCTGTAGGACAGCTTACTGTTCTGATGGGAAAATAGGAGAGTAGGGATCTACATATGATACCGCTTATCACTTTGTAGCCCTTGTGTTTTGAAATTTAAAATTATGCTCATTTTTATTAACATTATGTCATAACTTTTATAGTCTTTGAATCCAAGATGATTTAAAGATTTGGTCATTGAGGAAGGCCTAGGCAATAGTAAGCACACTTGTTCCAAAAGTCTGGGCCCTTCCATCCACACCAGCCCTGTACCAAGATGATTCACAGATCTTCAGCACTTGGATAAGGTGAGTCTAGACTCAGAAATTGTATCTCGCCTTTAATCTCATTCCATGCAACTCTTAATACTGTGTGAGCCAAAATGATCATTATTTGATCATTACTTGAGTGCCTTCACTCTGGAAATGGTCATCAGTTCCCTCCTTGAGAGGCCATTTCTGAAGCTTGGCTGACAAAGAATATTTTTGAAGTTATACAAATCAATTGATTTAGTACCAGCTGTACCTCAATAGATCCGATTCATTACTGAGATCTGACAAATGTTGCTGATTTGCCACCAGCATCTACTAGAGCCTGGTGAATTTCTCTCTGTGTTGGAATAGACCTCTGTGTGTATTCCTGATGTCTAAACCATGAGCAGAAAGTCTGAGGGGATCAGTAAGCACAGCCCCAGTCATTGTCATTTATCATATCCTGCATATAATGATGAGGGCCATTTATGCCCTGGAACACACAGATCATAACAGCCTCTGTGTTAGGTGGACTAAGATAAGTATGTGGAATTCTAATCCAGCCATCTTGGTAGGGTTCATTTGGAAAGTGATAAGCACTAAACCTTTTAAAATAAGGTCTGTCTGAGGCAGCTTGAAGAGATTATTCAGTTACTTTCTATAGGCCTGTAGATGAGCATATGGAATTCCTGATGGATTTAATATGATTTCAAGATTTTTTTTGTAAAATACAAGTACAATGGTTCAGGGACTACAACAGATTTCCATTTCATATATCTCAAAATCTATTTTTCCATATCAGTTAGTTGATTATGAATTACATCTACTTGAAGTTTGTAAACCTTTCCCCATGTTTTTTTCTGGTGCAGCAGATGCGACTGCATCAACCAGCAAGGTCATATTAATGTAGTGGTGTCTTCCATTTTCCCTTTAGGTCATGGGGCTTACAACTCTCCGAGAGGTTGACATTTCTGGAATAACATCTATATTAACTATTTGATGCACATCTCATAATGTTTTGTCTTTCGTTCTCATGGATTTTCACTTTGTATACTCTTCCTGCTCAAATTGTATACAGTGCATTGTGTTTTCACAGGCGGAGCCGGCAGTCAGCTCCCCTGGGATGGTGTTTATATCACTGTTCAGCCATAGATACTGAAATGGCAAAATGAACTCCATTTTGCTCTAGCTGACTTTTATTTTACCCTGTGCTTTTTTGCCCAGCCATACCCACTGCAGCCGGCCAGGCAGAACATCTCATTTAGCCAGTATCAGGAAATGCATTGTTTCTACAATACTGGGAAACTCAGAAGTAGTTAAGCATCAAGTCCAGTTAGCACGTCCTCCCTCCCAGTCTAACCAAAACTTATTGTTGACTGAAAACCTCTTTCTTAACTGACCTTCCCCTGGTCTGGTATAACTATGGTGATCTGATATAACTATGGCTATTGGCTTTGCCCCTGGCATGATATAATTGTAGCTTTAAGCTTTATAAATCCTGTCCTGCTTCTCCTTGGGGTCAAGAGTTCTTTTTGGGCATTAGACCCCACTCTGACTGTTGACTAGTAATAAAGGACTCCTAATTTGACCATCACTATATGTCATTCCTCTGTGCCTCTTGCTCAGTTTTACAGTAGATCCATAGATTTTTTAAATCACCAAGCATACCACAGCGTGGTAACAGGGACACTGACATGGATTTATAGGCTCTAAGGGAACCACTTTGTAGTTCTTATTTTAGTTTTCTTAATCAAATTTTTACTTCCTGACATGAGTTTGTAATTCCATTTGCTTGCTATCTGTCCCTACAATTGGATAATAAGTTCTGTGAAGGTTGTCTTTGATCTGGTAAAAATTCCCATAATTTGGAATAGTACGCACCACAGGTACTCAAGAAATAGTTCATGGATTAATGAATATAAGGCATATATGGCCACTTTTTGAAGATAACAGCAGTCCTTGACAAACATGATTTTCATATGAAAAAATGTTAAAATATTAATCATGTTGCAAGTCTATTTTCTGTAATAAGAAAAACAAAACTAAGTGGTATTATTATCAATTCAAAGAAAAGATTATTAAGTTAAAATTCTAAGACATGTGTGTTTTGTATAAAATTGGAAGCTCATTAAGGAGAGCCATCTATGGAAAGATGATGTCAGGAGCTCTGCTGATGCACTCCCCCCAAATATGACAAACATGAACATTATTTTTAAAAGTGATTCTTTAAAAATGCTTTTAAGAGCAAACCAAGCAGTAAGTGAAGAACCATTTCTTTCTTTTCCTTTCCTTCTTTCACACAGCCATGACCGGCCATAAGAAGAGCCATTTCTTGAAGACTATCTACTCAGTACAGACACTATGACATTTGAACTAAGCCCAGCTTTTCTCATCCTTCCTTCTCACCCTCCCAGACAGTAACTGCACTGGTGTGGCCAGGAACAGTGCTTCTCTGCAGAGACCACTCACATGACACTGTTGTCTTCATTGCTCTGCATCTCTCATCCTTCCCCTAGTCAGTGATACTGGCTGAAGATAGGGACAAAAAATGGGGAACTTCTTTGCTCCTTTCCTCCGCTCATCACTGCACTGCTCACCATGGCTGTACCATGGGAAGAGTATACTGACTATAACTAGATGATGATCTCCCTTGCACAAGCTCACATTGCTGCTGTTGTTGTTATTGTTATTATTATTAAATTAGTTTTATTTCTAGTGTATCTAGGTACAAGAAAATAATAAAATGAAGCAAATAGCCCTCAAAGTCTTATATTGGCGGGAGATAATCTCTCATATTCTGATGGTTTACTTTACTTCCTAGTGGTAAACAGCACCAGTTTCCTAGCTTTTTTCACATTCATTTCTGTAACTATAATTAATAAACTTATAGCATTATTTCTGAATTTCATCACCTTTAAGGATTACCAATTTACTTCTCAGTAGGGTGAATGGAAACTTAATTTGTCATTTTTTCCATTTAACCTTTTTTTCTTTAAAAAATTTTTTATTGTGCTTTTTATATTTTGTACAGTATTTCCCACTCAAATCCAGACCCCTCCCCATCCATTGTTCTCCCTACCCCCCACCGAACCTATGCACTCTGCCATACATGCTGAGTCCTATTCATTCAGGTGTTTGTACCCAAATGTCCTTCAGTGTAAATGTGTCCACTGGAGTCTAGTCAGCCCATCCAGTGGTCATGTGTAAGTCATACTCTCCCTCACCTAGGAGCAATCAGTCTCAAATACTTCGCAATCTAGTGCTGGCCCACCACCTATTTCTCACCTTTCCTTTGAACCCTTGTTTGATTGAGCTGGCATGGTCTGTGCTCAATGCCACTGCTGCCACAGGTTCACATGAGCAAGCCTCCAGCGGCCTGGGAACCTTCACTTCCCTGTGTTCATGAACAGCCCTGGCTCTTACAATCTCTCTGCCTCGCCTTCCACAATGGTCTCTGAGCCGTGGGTGGGTGTCCCATCCTACACAGTGAAGTCTCTTATTCTCAAAAACTTGGCCAGTTGTGGTCTTCTGTGAGCATTGCACTCTGATGTACAAGGAAGCCCCACTGGTGAGAGTTGAGGGGTGCATTTGTTCTCTTTTTACCCCTTATTCTGCTATGTACCATTAGCCTTAGTTGTAGAGATTCGACTGCAGATGTGTCACCTAGTACTGGGCATCTCCGAGGTGTATGTTCTCTGTGCCTGACCAGATGTGAAACTCTGAACTAGCCTCCATCTGTTGCAAAAAGAAACTTCTTTGATGAGTGCTGTGTGGCATTCTTGTCACTCCAAGGGAGGTCTCTCTATCTGTGTTCCCTGTCAGGTATATATATGCATTAATGTTCAGACACTCTATGTGCATTTCTCATAGGGTTCCTAGGGCATCACTTTTCCCTCTAGGTTTCCTAGCCCTCAGAGTCATACACCTCCACTCTTTTTTCTCCCATCCAAGTTCCCTCCTCCCTCCCTCCCTCCCTCCCTCCCTCTCTCCCTCCCTCCATAGTCACAGTGCCCCCATTATCCCACCCTCTCCCCAAATCCTCCTGACTCCTGCCACCTTTCCTCTCCTGACTTCCCTTCCTTTCCCACATCATGGTCCCTGGCATGTCCCTTTCTCCTCTCCTCCCTGCCAGTTAATCTCACTTTTCCCACCTCCTTCAGGTAACATCTGTTCCCTACTATCCCCCTTTCAGGTTGTTTTTTTTACCTTTACCTCCATGTATCCTTTGCCTTTACCTGGCTCTGGGTGCTATATCAGAATTTATATACTCACAGATAAGTGATTGGTGCTATAATCCACAAATGAAGGAGAACATGCCTCACTTGCATTTCTGTGTTTGTGTTACTTTACTTAGTATAACACTCTCTAGCTCCATCCATTTACCTGCAAATTTCATAATTTCATCTTTTCTTTCTGCTGAGTAGAACTCAGTTGAGTAGATGTACCACATTTTCATTAACCATTCACCAGTTGAGGGACATTTAGGTTGCTTCCATTTCTTAGCTATTGTTAGGTGATCAGCAACAAATATGGATGTACAGATATCTCCACAGTATGATGAGTCCTTTGGATATATGCTAAGGAGTGGTGTCACTGGATTATATGCTAGGTTCGGTTTTAGTTTCTTGAGTGTTTTCCACACGGCTTTCCGTAGTGGTTGTGTGAGTTTGCATTCTCACCAGCAGTGAATGACTGTTCCTCTTTTTCCACATCCTGTCCAGCATTTGGAATCTTCCTTTCTCTTGATCTTGGCCAATCTGACTGGGCTAAGATGGAAACTTAAAGTAGTTTTTAATTTGCGTTTCTCTAATTACTAAGGATTTTGAGCACTTTTAAAGGTGCTTCTTAGCCACTTTTATTTTTTCATTTGAGAACTTTCTGTTTAAGTGTATCACCCATCTTTTTATTGCATCATTTATTTTTTTCTTTCTTTTTGAGTTTTTTGTATATTATGGATATTAATCCTCTGTTGGATGTTTAGCTGGTGAAGATTTTTCTCCCACTCAGTGGGTTTCCTCTTCTTTTCCTTGGTTGTTTCTTTTGCTGTACACAAATTTTGAAACTTAATGAGGTCCCAATTACTGATTGTTGGCCTTAGTGCCTGAGCAACAGATGTCTGCTTTAGAAAGTCCTATCTTATGCTTATATCTTGGAGAGTGCTGCCTATGTTTTCTTTTAAGAGTTTGTGAGTTTTAGGTTTTATATTGAGGTCTTTGATACATTTGGAGTTGATTCTTATGCAGAGTGAAAGATAAGGTTCAAATTTCATTCTTCTGCAGGTGGAGATCCAGCTTTACCAGCATCATTTGTTGAAGATATTATCTTTCCTCCATCATGTGTTCTTTTGTCAAATATCAGGTGGCTGAAATTACATAAACTCATGTTTGGGTCTTCTATTGTGTTCCATTGATCTATGTGTCTATTTTTGTGCCATTACCATGCTGTTTTTATGACTATAGCTCTGAAATATAATTTGAGATCTGGTACAGTGATCCCCCAACATTGTTCTTTTTGCCTAAGATTGTTTTGCTATCGGGGGTCTTTTGTGATTCCATATGAGTTTTAGGATGATTTTGTCCAGCTCTGTGAAGAATGCTGTGAGTATTTTGATTGAGATTGTATTGAATCTATAAATTGCTTTTAATAAGATTGCCATTTTCACAGTATTGATTGTATCAATCCATGAGCATGGTAGGTCTTTCCATCTCCTAGTGTCTTCCTCCATCTCTTTAGAGTTTTGAAAATTTCATTGTAGAAATCTTCTTGCTTTTGGTTAGGATTTTTTCCTAAATATTTTTTGAGGCTATTGAGAATGGGAGGGTTTCCTCTAGTGATTTTCTGATTGCTTATTATTGGTATATAGAAAGGTGACTGATTTTTGTAGATTGATTTTGTATCCTCCTACTTTACTGAAAGTATTAATCAATTCTAACAGTTTTCTAGTGGAATTTTTGGTATCTCATGTATAATACCATATCATCTGCAATTATGGATAATTTGACCTCTTCTTTTCCTATTGGTACCCATTTTATTTCCTTCTTTTGTCTTATTGCTCTTGCAAGAATTTCAAGCACTGTATTTAAAAGGAGTGGAGATAGTAGACAGCCCTGTCTGGTTCCTGATTTTAATGGTACTGCTTCCAATTTTTCTCCATTTAGGATGATGTTGGTTATGAGCTTGTTGTATATAGCATTAATTATGTTGCGGTATATTCCCTCCAGACCAATTCCTTCTAGGACCTTTAATATGAAAGCGTGTTGGACTTTTTTTCATAAGCCTTTTCTGCATCTATTGAGACGACCATGTTTGTTTTTAAGCCCATTTATATGTTTATTACATTTATTGACTTATGTATGTTGAACCATCCCTGCATCTCTGGAATAAAGCCAACATGATCATGGTGGATGATCTTTTTGATGTGTGTCTGTATATGGTTTGCAAGTATTTTATTGAGTGTCTTTGCATCTGTGTTGAGTATCTATGCATCTATTAAGGATATGGGTCCTAGTTTTCTTTTTTTGTTGTATCTTTAACTGGTTTTGGTATCAGAGTGTACTGGCTTCATAGAAGGAGTTTGGGAGTTCTCCTTCTGTTTCTATCTTTTTGAATAATTTAAACAGTATTTGTTGTAGATTTTCTTTGAATGTCCAGTAGAATTCTGCTGTGACTCCATCTGGGCCTGGGCTCTTTTCAGTCAGGGAATTTTGTAATACTGTTTCAATTTCCTTATTTGTTATGGGTATGTTTAGGCTGTTGATCTCCTCTTGGTTTAACTTTGGTGGTGGCCATGAGTTTAGAAATTCATCCATTTCTTTTAGGTTTTCAAATTTAATAGAGTATAGATTTATAAAGTATTCCCTTACAACATTTTGGATTTCTTTGGTTTTCTGCTGTGATGTTTCCCCTTTCATCTCTGATTTTGTTGATTTGGATTTGCTCTTTCTTTCTTTTGCTTAACTGGGCTAGGGGTCTGTCTATCTTGTTTAACCTTTCAAAGAACCAGCTCTGAGATTTATTGATTTTTTTGTATTGATTTCTTTGTTTCTAGTTCATTAATTTCTGCTTGGAGTTTTGTTACTGTCGCCTAGGTTTGGGGCTGGTTTGTTCTTGCCTTTCCAAAGTATTGAGTTGTATGGTCAAGTCATTTACATATGCTCTTTCTGATTTTTTATTCAGGCACTAAGAGCTCTAAACTTCCCTCTTAGGACTGCTTTTAGGGAGTCCCAGAGGTGTTATTGTATTGTGTTCTCATTTTTATTTGTTCCAGGAATATTTTATTTCTTTCTTAATTTCTTCTTTGACCCATTCATGTTTCAGGAGTGTGTTGTTAACTCTCCATGAGTTCATGTATTTAATAGAGCTTCTTTTGATGTTGATTATAAGCTTTATTGCACTGTGGTCTGGTAGCAGGCATAGAATTTTTTTTTTTGTATTTGTTGAGATTTCTTTTGTGTCCCAAAATGTGGTCAATTTTAGACTAACTGCATGGGCTGCTGAGTAGAATGTGTATTCTTTGGTGGCTGGGTAGAATATTATGTATATATCTGTTAGGTCTATTTCATTTTGTATGTCATTTAATTCAGATGTGTTCCTGTTTACTTTTTGTCCAGCTGACCTGTCTACTGAAGACAGTGGAGTATTAAAGTCACCCACTATCATTAAGTTGGTGTCTATCTCTGTTTCATAGTCCTGGACTACTGATTTTATGAAATTGGATATTCCAGAGTTTGGCGCATAAATGTTCCTGATTGTAATATATTCTTGGTCAATTGTTCCTTTGATTAGAATGAAATAACCCTCCTTATCTCTCTGATGAGTTTTAATTTGAAGTCTATTTTGTCAGATATTAAAATTATGACACCTGCTTGCTACTTAGGGCCATTTGCTTGGAATATTTTTTCCATCCTTTCACCCTAAGATATTGTCTATTCTTTATGGTGAGATGAGTTTCTTGAAGACAACAAGAAGATGGGCCTTCTTTCTTGATCAATTGCACCAGCCTGTGTCTTTTGACAGGAGAATTGAAGTCATTGATACTTAGTGTTATTATTGAAAGGTGGGTATTGTGTACTGTCATTTTAATTTCTTTGTGTTTGTGGCCCTATTTTGTGTTTCCGTTGTTATACCTTCATTTTCTTTCTGTATCCGCTTGGGTATACTCATTCCTTTCTTTGATCCTTTGTGTTGCTTCAAGTATTCTCCGTAGGGCTGGTTTGGAGGACATGAATTCTTTCAAGCTATTTGTGCCATGGAAAGTTTTCTGTTTCCCTTCAACCTTGATAGATAGTTTTGCTGGATAAAATATTAGGGGTTGGCATCCATGGTTGTTTTGAACTGGAAATACTTTGTTCCAGGCTCTTCTGGCATTCATAGTTTGCAATGAAAAGTCAGCTGTAATTCTAATAGGTTTTCCTTTATATGTGACTTGTTTTACTCTAGCAGCTTTCAGTACCCTCTCTTTGTTCTGTACATTTAATGTTTTTACTATGATATGCTGTGGGGACTTTCTGCTATGATCATGTCTTAATGGTGTTCTCTGTGCTTCTTGAATCTCTATAGATACATCTTTCCTTAATTTAGGGACATTTTCTTCTATAATCCTAGTGAAGATCTGTTCGATCCCCTTGGTTTGATTTTCTTCTCCTTCCTATATGCTTATAATGCATAGGTTTAGTCATTTCCTTTTATCCCACATTGCATTAGTCAGGGTTCTCCAAAGAAAGAGAACCAGTAGAATGAATATGTATAAAGATTTATCAGCTTAGTTCACAGGATAGAGTCCGAGTAGTCCAACAATAGCTACACCACACTGGAGAGGTTGAGAATCTGTAGTTGCTCAGTCCACAAGGCTGGATGTCTCAGTAGGCCCAATTTGGCCCTGAAGGTCTGATGAATTCCAAAAGATCAACTAGTCTTCAGTCTACAGCAGCAAGACGAACTCACCAGCAAGAGAAAAGGCTAGCAGCCAGAAGCTTGGCATTCTCCTCTGCCTTGGACTTTTATACTGGCTGCCATCAGAAGGTAACACCCACATTTAGGGTGTGTCTTCTGGCTTTAGATGATCCAATCAAGACGATCTCTTTCATTTCAGTCAATCCCAGATCCAATCAAGTTGACACCCAGGATTAGCCATCACACACATTTTATGAGTATTCCATTATTGTGGTTTTTTGAATTTTGCATAGTCTTTGCTTAAGGAGTCTAGGTCTTCAACTTTATCCTCTATTCTTGATATTCTGTGAGACTTTCTCCTGTTGTTTCTAATTGGTTTACTGAGCCTTTCAGTCCCGTGTTCATTTCCATTTGGGTTTTCTTCACTATATCTATCTCTTTAGTGAATTTGCTTTTCAAGTATGAATTTTTTTGATAGTTCATTAAGCTGCATATTTGTATATTCTTGGGCTGTTAAAAGTTTATGCCTTTCCTCTTTGGTTCTTTGAGTTGTTTGATTGTGTTTTCTTGAAGTCCTTTAATCATATTTGTGATTATTCTTTTAAATTCTGCATCCTGAGCTTCTACATGGTGGTTCTCAATGCTGTCCATTTCTGTAGGTATTGTGGGTTTTGGGGGGGCATATTTTCCTGGTTTTTCATATTGATTGTTTTTGCATTACCACTTGGGCATAAGGATGTTCTTTGTTGGTTATGTGTTCATCAGGAACTTCTATTCTGCTTTTGTTTAATTTAATTTTGGTTCTGTTAATATTGTTTATACAGCTTAGTTACTTTTGGTTTGAGTATGGAAGACAAATTTGTGGGTATTTCAAGTTCTTGCTTGGTAGTAGACTGGTTAACATCCTGACTGAGCAGGTCTGTCTGCCTAATCCAGAGGCTTGGAATTTTGCAGTGAAGGGATGGCCTGGGTGAGGACTTAGGGATCTATGGTAGGGTGATTAGTTAATCTGGTTTGGGAATCTAGTCCTAGGACTTGAGGTGAAGGAATTGGAGCCTGCCTATGAGAGAGGCCAGCAGGGAACATGGTGAACATGATTGAGAGAAATGGGGCAGGGAGGCAGCGAGCTTGATATGACTTACCAGAGTCCTGGCTGAGCAGGTCTGTCTGCCTGATCCTGAGGTTGGGAATTTGGTGGTGAGGGAACCACCTGGGTGAGAACTTAGGATCTATGATAGGGTGATTAGTTCTTAACCATATTTTTCTAAGTTATACTTTTTTTTCTTTCTCCTTTTCTCAAACTATAACACTGCACAGTGATTATATGATTGTGACTATTCAGGTTTTAGCCACTGCTAAAACAACTAAACTACTGAGTACGTTTTTTTGCACTTATCAGGTAATCAAGTCCATGTCTTTGCATTGGTAGGTCTGATACTGAGTACTGATTGTCAACTTGGCAGGCTCTGAAATCACCTAGGAGACAAAGCCTCCAGGCACACAAGCCTCTGACCCTGCCCAGGGAATCTTCTTGATTAGGTTGAAAGAGGAGATAAGACTCACCTGAGAAGGGCAGCATCATTTCTTGGGCTTGGACTTTGTATTGTATGAGAAAGAAGAAGCTAGCTGTGCCAGACATTCATTGCCCTCTGCTTCTTGATTGCAGATTCAATGTGTAAGCTGTCTCAAGATATTGTCACTATGACTTCTCCACCATGGGGGGCTGTACCCTCAAACTGTGAGCCAAAATACACCCTTCTTTCCTTAAATTCTTTTGTCAGGATATTACACTATGGCAACTACAATATGTGATATCTTCAACAATAGGGTCTTGCCATCTAATTATGGTGAGTAACCAAGATCAGTGCCTATGAGCTGTATTATGTTGGGGGTCTCCTTGACCAAAACTCATAAAGTGGTATCCCGTATATGGCACTTGAATTTCATCTAATAACCTATGGCTTCTGGGAGCAGCATTATCCACCCATGTGGGTACTTCTGAACTCCTTTTCAATTTTTAATTATATTTTTAAGTAGCTTCAAAAGTAGTAAGTTTCTATAAGACTTTCTCATATAACCCTAGTGTCATTACTCCTTTAAAACATTTTTCAATTCGATATATCCATTTAGTTTTCCTGTAATTAAAAAAAAAACTAACAAATTTCTCTGTTCATTGATTTGTATTTATTATTTTTCTAATCCATAAAACTTTTGACCACACCTATTATTGATTTCTATATACCTTACAATATCATTTTTAGCAATCACCCATGAGAATCTTTGATTCTTTAGAACCACCTCAGCTTCTTCTTTTCTGGCCTTGTTGGACTTTTGTCCTTTTGAGACTTTTTCCTAACTGCAAGACTAGGTTTCCAGTATGTTGTAATGAGTTATTTTTGTCCTGGAACCTAGGTCTTTCCTTTAGTTGACTATATACCTTTATTTTGCTAACAATGGTTGCACAATAAAACTTGGATATAGAATTTTCACCTCAAATGAGTTTTCATAATCACTTTGATGGCTTTAGAATGCTGTCTTTCAGATTATCAAGCTGCATTTGTATTCTTCGTGTGTACAATGTTGATTTGTCTTAGAGTGGATCTTACCCTTTAAGTCTTTCCCAGCTTGAGCATCATGCCTTTAGTCCCTGTTCTTATATATTTGTTCTTAATAAGTCTGCATTTTCTTTTACTCTTACTTAAAATACCATGTTTCATATTTTGGTTCTCTTGGTTTGATTCTTAATTTTCAAAGTATTTTTACTAAAATCATTTAGCCCTCTTGTATTGTACTTGTTACACTTTTATAACTGAATTTTTGTGTATTTCATACAGAACAGCTCAAACAATCTTAATCATCTTCATACCCCTGCTCCCACAGGCACCCTCCCATAGACCCCCTCACCTGGAGCCCATATACTTGGTCATCCCTGTTAAGGCCCACTGGGTTGTCAGTGTCCCCAGTTGTTACCCAGTGCAAGTTCATCCATTAAGTCTAATCAGTTTATCTGGAGTCCCTTTTGTTAGGAAGATCAATTCTTCTTTATCTAGAATGAATCAGTTGCCAACGTTTCTTCAGATAAGATTGAGTTCTGCTGTTCATTTTGCCAGTTCTATGCTGGGTTATTGTCTGCCTGAGTTTGCATGGCACTTATGTATGCTGACACCATTGCCATAGAATCCTATGAGCAGGCTCCCAGGAGCTTTAGGACTCTGTGCAACATGGTCATGTACCTCCTCCCTGGCTCTTACAATCTTTCCATCCCCTCTTCAGCAATGGTCCCTGAACCTTGAGTTAAAGAAGTTTAAGAGATCCTGTCCAAGGACCAGCATACAGCAGACTTTTGATCTCTACACTTTGGCTATTTGTGATCTTTTTTTTTTCCTGGCCCTCCACTGCATAAGTAAGCTTCATTATTGAGAATTGAGAGACTCATTAGTGTCCTCTCCTTTATCCTTGTTCTGTGTTCCATGAGTCCTAGGTATAGGGGAGCTACACTTTTTTAATTTAATTGTTAATATCTTATTAATATTTACGTCATGAGTTTTACATTCCCAGATCATGTTCTTACTCTGATGTTTAAATTTCCTAGAATTCTCTCCTCCTGTCTTTAGTGAATTTAGTATCTCTATGATGATTTCTATTTTCATTTTTCAAGAATACTTTATCTGTACTTAACTTTGTCTCTATATCCTTGATATTTTTGCTCACTTAATATCATCTTTTTTTTTTATTTTAAGACCAGATTAAGCCCAACTCATTAATAGTAGAGGATTTCAACACCCCATTGTCTCTATTAGATAGGTCAACAGGACAAAGAATAAACAGAGATATCTGAATTAAACTATACCATACATTAAGTGGACTTAACAGACACCTATCAAATATTCCACCTAAGCACCAATGAATATACTTTCTATTGAGCACCGCATGGAACTTTCTCCAAAATCAACCACATACTGGGGCACAAAACAACTCTCAACAATTACAAAGAAATGAAACAATTCCATGCATTCTATCAGACCACAATGCAGTAAAGCTTAAAATCAACACCAGAAGCACCCCTACTAACTACATGAACACATGGAGATTAAACAACACACTCCTGAATGATGATGGGTCAAAGGAGAAATTAAGAAAGAAATAAAAGTATCCCTGGAATTTAATGAAAAGGACAATAAGACACAACAAAACCTCTGGGACACTTTAAAAGCAGTGTTTAGAGGGAATTTCATAGTGTTAAGTACCTACATTAAAAAATCAGAAAGAACACAAATAAATGACTTAACATTGCAACTCAAGATGCTTGAAAAGCAACAGCAAATGCAACAAACCTAGCAGACAAGAAGAAATAACAAAATTCAGACCAGAAGTTAATGAAATAAAAACAAAGAACACAATACTAAGAATCAATGAATCCAAGACCTGGTTCTTTGAAAAGATAAACAAAATTGACAGATCCTAGGCCAGTTAACCAAAAGAAAGAAAGAGCACCTCCAAATCAGCAAAATCAGAGATGAAAGGGGAAACATTACAACAGACACCAAAAGATCTAGAACATTATAAAGGAACACTTTAAAAACCTATATGCTACTAAATTTGAAAACCTAAAAGAAATGCAAGTGTATCTAAATTCATGGGAACCACCAAAACTAAACCAAGAAGAGATCAACAGCTTAAACAGACCCTTGACACATAGGGAAGTTGAAACAGTAATACAAAACATCCTGACTAAAATAAGCTCAGGCCCAGATTAATTTACAGCAAAATTCTACCAGGCATTTAAAGAAGATCTATATCCAACACTGCTTAATTTATTTAAAAAGAAGCAGTGGGAGAACTTCCAAATTCCTTCTATGAAGCCAGCATCACTCTAATACCTAAACCAGGTAGAGATACAACCAAAAAAGAAAAGTATAGACCTATATTCTTAATGAACATAGATGCAAAATTTCTCAACAAAATAATTGCAAACCGCATACAGATGTACATCAAAAAGATCATCCACCATGATCAAGTCGGCTTTATTCCAGAGATTCAGGGCTGGTTCAATATAGGTAAGTCAATAAACATCCTAAATCGTATAAATGGGCTCAAAGACAAGAACCACATGGTCATCTCAATAGATGCAGAGAAGGCCTTCGACTAAATTCAACATGCATTTATTTCATTGCTTTCATATCACCAATATCTGTGAATGTATCTCCTCTAAGGCCTTTGAGATGCTCTAGACAAAAACCTTTTCATTTTTTTAAAGAGTAGGCAATATGGACTAGCTAGAGGACTTTTAGGTTAAGGCAGTAGCACGCACTGTGTGTATTTTTAGAACACTACTTCTTACCAACCTCTCTATTTTTGTTATTACACACTTCCTGCATTTTATGGATTTTCTGCCTTTTGGTTTTGAGCTCTTCTTGTGGAGATTTTTTTGATTGTTTGTTTGTTTTGATCAACATCACAGTATATTTGTAAACATGTTATGTGTCAATAATCAAACTGACAATACTTTATTCAATTTCATTGTATAATATTAACATAATAACAGAAAACAATCCACTGTAGTGAGTTATAGTTTTGGTACTTTATAATCTTTTAACACCAACTGTATTTGAAACACTGAACATAAATGTAAATGGTAGACAAAACAAAACATCTCATAAGAGAAACTGCTCTTCCCCCCAAACAAATATAAAACCACCTCATCACATACTTAAAAAAAACAAAGAAAAAGAAAGCTGCTAAGGAAATCAGATGATCCTGTTTCTTAAATGATATAGTTGCATTTCTTTAGATCCCTTTGTGATGTGAAACTCTACCCCTACTAAATTTTATGCCTTTTTTGGTATCAGTAGCTCTTTTCCTTTGTTCTAAACAATGTTTGCTCGTCATGGTATGAGCTACAATAAGGGTTAAGGAAAAGAAAGGGAGTAGGTGGTACAAAGCCAAATGAAATTAAACATTTGTAAAATAATTGGGCACAACTTTCATCAATCGTCTTTGGCAAAGAATGAAGGCTAGTTTGTTTGTGTGTCAACTTAATAGATACAGCTTTACTTGAGTTACAGGAGTGGAACAAGCTACATTCATAAAGCAAAACACAAACACCAGCATCTCACATCTGTCAACACAGCTCCAAAAATGCAAATGATCCCTCTCTTAAGAGGATGAGGGGGTCTTCAGCTGGAAATCTGATGGTTTCAGTCTCCCCATTCAACACAAAAAAACAGAGAGGAACCGTGTCTTTTTATTACTTTCCCTGAAGTTCATGATTGTTGTTCGGTTCTTCTTCCTTCCAATCTATCAAAGGAAATGTAGCAGCAAATCACTCCCATATTTTAAGCTCTAAACTCAGCAGTAACTGGATTTGCTGTCAATAACTAAAATTGTTCAATTTTTTATTAATATATGTATATATAATTAGAGTTGGTTTGGACTGTACATACAAAGATAACTCTGTACAACTAATTCAAACACAGAAAATTAAAATAAGATTAAAGAGCCCTGATCAAAAGAAATACATCTTTCAATTGAATACTGTAAAAGTTACATATATATGTAAAAAGTTGCATATATATATATATATATGTAAAAGTTGCATATATGTGTAGCTAATAGCACTAGGAATGTACAGTATCAATTATTGGAAAAATAAATAGGTGATTCAGTCATAAGAAATGATTCACCCCCAAACACCACTAACTGTGCCACAGGTAACCTGGTTCAAAATACTCAGTTCTATAGAGAGGCCATGGTATTAAATGAATGGGTTTATTAACTGTTAATATAGCCACATTCCTTTTTAAGGGTAATTTAGCTTTCTTTTCCTTCAGGTCTCTCTAAAAACACTATGGAGTTAACTTCCTCCACTTTGTTATACTCATGAGTCTCTTTCTGGTGTGTTCTTTATTCTCTAGTTCTTTTCATCAATGCCATGAAGCCAGAAAAATACAGTTAGTGGCACTTACTTGGGTATTTGAAGAGAGATCACACAAATGCCATCATCAATGAGGGAGGGAATTCTGAAGCAGTGGTAGGTGTAGTAGGAAGGCTCTGAGTAAAAGAGAAGGTTCTAGAAAGCACAGTAGATACAGATATATGGGAAATAAGCCATTTGATTTTTTTCTACATTGCAATGCTTTATTCCTAATATGTCAATTTTTGTCTTACATCAAGCAAAATCCTAGCTTAAGAAAGAGGAGAAATTGGGAAATTGCAGGTCATTTTATCCTATTGAGGCTATTTAAAGTATATCTCTTCAGTGCCCTAATATGTATTAGAGGCTCTTCCTTGATCCTTATATTTTTCTAAGAAGATGACTAGAATGTTCTTTAACTCAAACCTGTGAGGTAACCACATCAGAACCATAGGTACTCCAAATAGTACCATAATCTTACAGAAAGTACTATAGTATCCTTTGATAGGCTAGATGACAGACATGGTAACTATGATTAAGAATGACAGTTCTGTGTGTTCAATGGAACATTACTGTAGTAGACACTCCTTGAAAAAGATCTCTGGATGTTTTCCAGAAAAGGTATTTAGCACTATAAAAAAAAAATAAACTTTGTATCTATTATGTTTACAAAATAAATACTGTGGACTGTGGAATAAATATAAGAAAGCTAACAAAATTATATTTGTTCTTGTATTAACTTCCGCAGTAATTGAACGAAATACTAAGCCCCCATATAAAATGCTTCCAAAGTTTGGTGGCAACAAACATGCATTTTATTGACTAATAGTTAATGATTATTTTTGCACAAGTTTATATAGTTAAATAATTTGAAGAAGTGATCATTTTTTCCTGAGAACATACATAATGCATGTAAGTATATTAAACAGTCTGACATTTCACTGGAGAGAAAAGTGTACCACTTTAACAATTATTTTACAGACCATAGTTGACCATAGAACCCAGTTATGAGATAAGTTCTAATAGTATTCTACTGAGCTAAGGGTCTTCCAAAAATAGAAACCGCTGTTGCATGGACTGAAGTTGGACAAAGCAGGTATCCGCCTGAAACAAGCCATTCTGTTTCCAATGTTATGCACAGATAGACATGATGGCACCAGAGATTAATCTTTCAGAACATCTGTTCTTTTAATATGGAACATAAATCCTAACCATCTAAATATAATTCTTGCTTTTATCACATAAAATATTTTCTGTCCCTCCTTGCAGTGCACCATTACTGGTGCTATTTTAATTGCCACTTGATAGCATCTCAGACGCAGCTGGCTCTGTGTTGACTGTGAAAGAATTGACAGAAGTTGTATATGTGTGTGAAATATAATTTATAATTCTCTGTAGTTTTGGTTTTGTTTTTAAACTGTCATTGCCTCAATAAGTGACAAATCACTTAAGAGATTTGGCAGTCTCACAATCTACTATTATTAGATAAAAAGCAAGTAAATTTCATTTAGGTATAAATGACAAGATAAACAAAAAACAATGAAAATTGGGAACTTTCATTTGTTTCTCAATACTCAGTGAAGAACGAGATGATCTTCATGAATTATAACTTTAGATGAAACTTGTGAAAGTCCAATATACATTCTGGATGCCCTAAAATATATGCCTGAAAGAAACACTCTAGATACACTAATATAGAAACACTAATCAAACAGAGGAGTCCCAGCTTTAAGGTCAAACTTCAATGTGAGATATAGAAAGCACATGATAATGACGGGATTTGGAGGTGACAGCACTGAAAAGGTCCTTGGGACATAGATCTTGAGCTGTATCTTCTAGTATAATTTATGGCTTTGTGTTGATTCATCAAGCATTCTATTCCTTCTTGATGCCAAATGTCTGAATAAAAAGAAAGTTGATTGAGATTCAGGGTATGACTACACACAGCACCCTCAATGCTAACTTTCCCAAGCAAGCATTATAATAACATTGATTAGCATAAGCATTTACTTAGCCAAGCTAACGAATTGCAACATGTGGTTTCATAGTGCATGTACTACAGATGTTTTTAGTATCTCTTATTTTTTAAACATCAGATCTAAATAGATACTTGGAAAGCAAAATATACATCCCACTGACCATGGGAGATTATAATGATATAGATAATATGAATTAATGGTTTGTTGTTATTGTGTTTATTATGTATGATGATGCGAGACAAACTATTTTGAATTAACTATTTCAGAGCATCATTAGCTTTGTAACAAAATGGAGAAGAACGTACAAAGAGTTCCCATATCCTTCCTGTCTCCCTTTATGTTTAGCCTCCCTATTCCATTGTTAACAATTCCTGTATGGTTGTTAATTTTGCTGTAGCTGATGAACCTACCCTGACATTTCATCACCATCCAAAGTTAATGGTTTATATTGGCGTTTAATTTTGGTGCTGTGCATTCTTTGGGATAGGACACATGGATTATGATCTATCTTCAGCAGACAGTGTCATTCACAGTGTTTCTGCTATCTTCGGATCCTAGGTGCTCTCCCTGTCGTCTCTTTTTCTTCAATGATCTCTGGCCATCATTTGGGTTTAAACAATGTTATTTTATTTAAAATGATTGGCCTTTTAGTAGTTTCCATAGTTTTGCTTTATCAGAATGTTACATGATTGGAATGATACTGTCTGTGACTATCATGATGACTTTATATTTATTAAAGTGTTTTTAAGCTTCCTTTGTTTTATTATGGCTTCATATTTCTTTCAGTGTTGAAGCCTTACACTTTGTTTATCCACTTATTCACGGAAGTATGTTTTGGTTTCTTCCAAATTTTGGCAATTATGAATAAAGTCAACATTTGTCTACAGGTTATTATGTGTATATAAGTTTTTGGTTTATTCACATTAATACAAAGGAATGTCACTATAGGACCATAGGACCACACTTTTGGAAAGAAAGGTTGAGTTTCCTCTCCAGTGGCTGTAGCTCTTTGTATTCCTAGTAGGGATGCATGAGTGGTACTTTCACTCCATGTCCTAACCCACATTTGGCATTGTCAGTATTCTGAACTGTGGCCTTTTAAACATATTTGTAGTTGTTTTAACTTGCATTTCCTTGATGACATATGATGTGGAGAAACTTCATTTGCTGACTCACTATATGTTTCTTTGGTGAAATGCCTATTTTAGGTCTTTTGAGACTATTTTTCAATCAGACGGTATGTAAACTAATAGAGTGCTCAGAGCTTTAGGAATGGAAGCTCCCCAAGTTGTTTCTGTATCATATGAATCATCTTTCATCTAGTGAAATACTGCTTCCTAATATTTTCTAAACCTTTCTAAAACACTCTCCATTACTTTCTGCTCAATTTTTTAAAAAGCCATCTTAAAACATACCTAGAAAATGTTTTCCTCTTAAGCACACATGACCTAGCACTAAGCCCTCAGAGTCTCCTGGGCTATGACAGTTCATTGATGCATTCTAAATTTAGAAGAGATTTCTTGTTTCAATAATATTGGTTCAATTCAGCTCTAGCATTACTGAAAATAACTTTCATATTGGGTAGATAGGAAGTAAATCTGGATTTTTCTACTAAGAATGTATAAAAAATTGAAACAAATGAAGCCTGTGAAATATTATCTAGACCACTAACAAGCAGCTTTCAGATAAGAGGCACAACAGATTTACTATTACCATGCTCGAAAAACAAACACTGGCTAACTATAAGAAATAGGGAAAATATAGGTTTTCACATTATGTGGTCTTTCTTACCAAAGGCCTATTTTGGTAAAAATATTATCCATCTTAAGATAACAATCCTGCTTTTGAAGATAATAATCTTTATATATACTAGAGCATCTAACGCAAGGCATTACACTATGTAAATTTTAAAGTCGGACCTTCTGAGGCATGGGTGGTATAGACGGTAGCATAGCGGCCTTCAAGCCTCAACCTTATTTCTTAGAAAATATATAAAGTTTTGAGTGATTTTAAATATAGTGTTACTGAAGGTTATTATTACAGTCTCATGTAAACATCAATTACTGCTTTAGACACTTTTCACAGTGAGACTTTTCACCTGTGGATCTTCATATCTTTTCTTGAGCTCAGTATCAGGACTTCAGTGAAACTTGTCTCTCACTAATGCCCCTCCCAAACATATCTTACCTAGTACACCTTACTCCCTCCTGGGGCTATCACTGCAGTGTCTCCCTGAGGCAATTCTCAGGCCCTGGCACAAATTCTCTTGGCCTTATAAAGAGGTTCTTCTCACATGACAGACCTAATAAAAATGTCTTCAACTTAGAGCCTTGTCTTATTTAACTCTTCACTGGGCCACAGCTTACAAAATAATTGCTTTCTTCTATAGTTATTCTAATAAACAACTAGTGAATTGTAGAGTTTAGTCTGACAGCTTTTACTTATTTTATTTGTATTTTTGCTTGCGTGTGTATAAGTGCACCATGTTTATGCAGTTCTCTGCAAAGGCCAGAAGAGGGAGTTGGGTCCCCTGGAACTGAAATTATGGATGGTGTTATTAGCCACCATGTGGTCACTGGGAATCAAACCTGGGTCCTCCTGAAGAACAGCAAGTGTTCTTAACCACTGAGTCATCTCTTTTGTCCTGCAGTCTGACATCTTTTAGAATGACACCTTTTCCTCTAATCCTCAATACCAGACACCCAATATGAGAGACCCTACACACACCACATCCTTCAAGGCTGGCTTAAAATGCTTGGCCATTCCTGCTCAGCATGTGCCTGATTTCAGCCTGGCCACTTAGCTAATAATCATTGTAATGCTCTAACAGTGACTGCTGCTTTATTTCTTCCAGAACCTGAGCCCTTCATCTTGGGAAATCCTGGGTGGTTTACAGTAACGAACTTCATTTCACATCCACTGATGCCTATGTATCATTTGTCCTGGCATCCATCATAAATTACTAGGGGGAGTTTGTACCAGGAAATATTAGTCACTCAAATAAAACAATTCTTATGCATGTATTTATACTCATAAATCTCATCATTGTTATTCAGACTTTTCTTTCAAAATATTAAGGACAAGTCTTATTATTTTTATGCTCAACAAAGCTATATAAACAAAATGCAAGATATAATGTATCATAAATATATTTAGCTACACAAATCATCCTTTTCTTTGAGTAAAATCCATTAATAGCCATTACTATTTAAATATATATCACAATTTCAATGTATGTGTGAAGATGTAGTTTTACCTAATATGGAACTAATGTCACAATCTTTGTATCAATATCTAGACTTTTTATAGTTTACATATTAATATTGTATTTTATATTTCTCCACTGAATACAATATCTGAAAAATAGAACATCAAGTTCTGTTTAGTATGTTTTGCGTCTAATGCCTTATTGGGATTATTTTCAAGACCCCTTTTCCTGTCTTTGTTCTCCTGATGTGATAACAAGGTGAAACACTTGGCATGTTTTTCTCTTATTTATTCGAAGTCATCCTTCATCTGAATTCATAATAAATCTTTCCAAACTCATCTATTTATCCTATGCTAATGTAACTTGCAAACTATTTCCATTACAAAGTGTCTTCTATTGTTAGAATTTATGCCAGCCACACATTATTGCAAACATCTGAAATAGAGTAGAATGTACTTGGATTCTTGCACCTAAATGTCTCAAAGCACAAACAAGAATATCATGAAGCCAAACGAACACTATAAAAGCACAATGGAGAGAGGTGTAGAAACACTAACATTATTTAAAAAGTGGGTGTATGATCAAATGTCCCATTTCATATGATGCATGTACCAATTATCCAGACTACTTTTATTAGGGCTCACAAAATATTTTTTCTTCTGAAGTTTAACCAGTATTTTTTTACATTTATACAATCCTGACAAGCATTTGCACAAATCCAGCATTCAACTCAGATTATTTTCAAATGGCCATGGCAGGAAGAAAATTACACTGGAGCCAGAACGGAATGGGAAAAATGGTACTGGATGCTAGGGTTATGAACCTCTTTCTCCCGTGTATTGTGTAAGCATCAATTTCTTTCTTTTTTTGCTTTTTTGTTTGTTTGTTTGTTTCAGATAAGATCACAATATGTAGCCCTTGCTGTCCTAAAACTCACTATGTACACCAGGCTGGCCTGAAACACACAGAGATAAAGGCATGAGCCACCACATCCAGACTGTTTTTCATTTTCTTAATGGCTGTCATGCTCGGGTTAGATAGAATATTTATGTAGTTTTTATTTACATTTCTCTGATGACTGGTGAGGTTGAACTTTTTTTCTTGTTTGTACTTCACCTTTTGAAAACTGTTGGTTTATTTCATTATCACATTATTCAACTAGGTCATTGTGCTTTTGGTGTTTGGTTTTCTGAATTCTTTATTTTTTTAGATACTAATCCTCTGTCACATACATAGCTAGTAAAGATTTTATCCCATTGTATAGGCTGTGTCTTCAGTTTATTAACTGATTCCTTTCTATACAGAAGCTTTTAAATTCCATTAAGTCTCACGTGTTGACTCTTGCCATAATTTCCTTACTCACTAGAGTGCTATTCAGAAAGGCCCTGTCTGTGCCTATGTCTTGAAGTTTCTTTACTTTCTTTTCCCTAACAGTTTCTGAATCTCAGGTCAGACATTAATGTATTTGATCCATTTGGAGTTGATTTTGTGCAGCATGAAGGGTAGGAACCCAGTTACATTCTTTTAGGTGTAGATACCAAGTTTTCCAACACCATTTGTCGAACATTCTTTTTTATAATGTGTATTTTTAGCATTTTGTCAAATCTCAAGTGGCTAGAGCTGAATGAATCCACATCTGGGTCCTCTATTCTATTCCACTAATCTCTGTGTCAATTTCCTTGCGGATAACATAGAATCAACTTAAAAACATTACCATTTGATTTTAGTTGAAATTCTTGAATATAAATCCAATAACCATATGACTAAATAGATACCTGGGTACTATTTTCTGTTCTTAGCATATGTGTGATAATTGTTTAACAAAAATAACTTAAAACTACTGAAATAAATTTTTAATTGGACAAAATACATACACATATATTATTGACTTCACATGTGTTGGAATATTTAACAACTAGTAAGAGCTGAACTAAGTAGTCTATCCATTAAAGGAAAGATCCTAGATGGGTATAGCTCAGTTGGAAAATAGCTTGCCTGGCGTGCTCAAGACCTTGGGTCGACTCTCCAGTATCAAATTAAAACAAAAAAAATTAGTGAATCACGATTTTAGAAAAAGTGCAAATAATGAATTGGTAGACTAGGAACAACTAATATATTAACTTAATTAACAGGATAAAAATTCCAGTTGTTTTGTGAGGAAATTAGATTAGAAATGTACTCTTGTTAGACAAAAATGAGTCACAAAATATGCTAAGCTTGACAAGCACCCTCTAGTGACTCTCTATCCCACCACAACAGCTAACAGAAGAGTTTCATTCATGTTGTCAACCCCTCAACTCTGTGATCTGTCTTACCCGGAATCCTTCCTCTATGGACACTTACTAGCATGAAGACTCACGTGTTCCTCTTGTTGCCTTCTCCATAAAGTTTCTGATTCATCTTTTTCTTCAGAATCCATTTTTTTTTTTATGGCTTCCACTGATTTCTGTTCTCTACTTCAGCTATTTTCAAATAAACCTTTGATTGTTGTTGCTGCTATTGATGCTGCTAATTTTTTCAGAAGTGGTATTTGATTTTAGTCACTAAAGTGAAACCTTAATTTACACAGATACTGGTATCAAGGATTGATTTCTATGCAACTAATCTTCAGTGACATATGGAGATTTCATAAGGATATTTGGCCAAGAAAAATGGAAATGTGTTGATTTCTTGCCTTGTTTAATCAGTGATGAAGAGGACCCTATAATTCATGAGGACAAAACAAATGGATTGGATTGCTACTGTGATCTACGCCGCAACTGATGCTGGAGCTCTGAGCAACTGGACAAATGACACTGCAGAGCATGCTGGCATTAAATAGCACAAAATTCAGAGATAGATCTCAGTTCTGGACTGATGGTGCCATGGAATAAAATTAGAAGTCCCTAGGTTTCTAAAAATAGGTATTCTGTATTCAGGAACAGGATATTGTGCTAATATATTGATAATTCTATCCAAGATGGGCAATTAGGACAATTTAGAGTAGACTAGTTTGATACCTGTTTTATCTAGAAGAACAAGGGAACAGTGATTAATAGCATCGCCTAATGTTCAGGTTAATGTGAAGAACTGAGGGGAAGTTGGAAGCTGAGTATGTGGGGAAGGCATTTAGAATGGTTCCTGAGCTTGAGGGATCTCTGTGTATGCTCTCCAAGCAAAGACCTGGAGACAGATAGTCTTAACATTTGACAAAGAGTTAGATGATCCATTTTTTTTAAATTTTGGATGCTAGTTATTCTTCTTTGCCACCATGGCTTGTTTTATTTTTCTTCCCCTACTGTTTCCAAAGAAAGCTGACTGGGAAGTGGACTATGCAAAATGATCAAGTTTTTGCAACAAGGTCAGCTGATGAATTCTGCCGTTAATACAGGAACTCCATTTGGCAGCAGAATACATATGTTTTTAGCAATTTGGCCATTTTTGAGACTTCTTTTCAGTAGCATGCACTAAAGCAAGATGCTTCTTTGGCCTGTTCAGAGACTTATTTTAATTTACCTATTTCAGTTATTTGTAAACTTACCAAATTGCTTATAGACCATCATGAAATCCACACAATTATGGCTGGCATAACAAAAATTCTTAATGGAAAAATGATCAAGTTAATGAATGCATGCATTTGATGTGCTCTAGTATTTTCATGTATTCTACCATCTAGAAATGTTGGAAGCAGGAAAATGCCCAATGTAAGTTCTACCAGTGAGTTTAAGTAGATGATGAAATTTCATGAGCTTGGAGTGATCTCACAGAATATTTCCTGTCTTTTCTAATTTGGAATTTATTAGGCTTGAGGTTTAATAATTAAGAGAAAAAATATTTTCAGCAAATATATTTTGCATTATAAATGTAGTGTACCCAATATTCATTCTAAATCACTCCTCAGAACAGAAGATACAAAACAAAAACTTCTGAGTCCAAACTCACTTAAAGGTAAGTCTTACTACAGGACCACCACTTAATTAAAATGATGTGCATACACAAGACTTCTATTCAGAATTAAGTTTTGTGAACATGGCTTGTGTATTTTTCTGATTAGATTGTGGCAGAGTCAGAATTATCTTGAATCAGCAGCTTTACCAATGGCTTTTTTATGCTGTAAGAATTTGTTTAGGGCTGAATTAGTAACATCTTGGAAATCCCCATTCCTCAAAGTTCAAACATGAATTGCCACTTGAGCCTCACCAACAGTTAGAAAAGCGGTCTATAGAGGCTTTCTACTGGGAGATAGCAAAAAGGAATTTATTTTCAGTTAAGGACCACGAATAACAATTGAAAACTAAAATGACCATTTGATTACCATGGGTCATCAGTGATAGGAGAACAGACAGATTTTAAGATCATTGGATGAAGTCTCTGGTATATCAAAGAAAAGCAGGCAGTTAGTAAATATTATAGAAGCATTATTACATCTTTTACTAGGAATAGCTCTGAATTGCTTATGTGCCTCAAAATAAGAATTTAAGTGAATCAGGCAAAGCATGTAAAAGTGCTATAACAGAGCCAAGTGCCGGCAGAGGAAGGCTGATGGCAGAAGTTTATCCCAACAGTGAATCAAGGACCACCCACTGCACTGCTTCACAGGGTGAATTGTGTAAATGAGGGTTTTGACTGAAAGGAAGATTATACAGATTCCTACATCATTTTTGAATAAATGAATGAACTCTCCTTTAATTTGAAAGAAAGTATATTTCTTGTTTTCCCTACCCAGGTAAACTTGACCCTTGAAATTTCACCTTATTGGCAAAGAATCAAAACCACCGACTAACTGTCCAGGCACTATGCCTGTGAATCCTTTTGGTAGTTGATGCTCTATTTTTTCTTGCTGGTTTCCCTCACTGTGGAAAGTGAAATGCTCTGATGGTCATCTTTTTATGATGACGTGTATTTTTATTCATAATAATAAACAGTAAAATAAAATTTGAGAGTAAAATGGAAGAACGTAGGCTGGAATTGCTAACCAGGAACACATTATTTTAAAAATTCTCCTTTATTATCTCTATACATTAAAGTACAGCGATTATTTTCCAAAATGGTTCAATCTCCTAATGAATTATATCGACTTTTAAGAAAGAAAAATCAATCTCAGCCTACAAAATGTTTAATATATTACAACCAAAAGATATTTGCCTCAAGAAAGAAGAGCTCTTTTAATACTTATATGCCACATTAACAGAATAAAGAAGAAAAGTATTTTCATATCAATAAAATTAAATTTCATTTATAATAAATAGGATACATTCTTAGCATAGTAGTTACAGTATGAACTTTATCAATCTAATAAAAAGTTATCATTGAAAAACTTACAGTTATTAATGTAGTTCCCTGATAGTACGAGTCAAGAAAACTAATTACGTTAAAGTCATAAATATGGGAAAGGAAGAAATAAAATTGTCTTAAACTAACAACAGAATTACATATCTTAAATTCAAGGAATGGACAAAATCAATAAGAGCTGAGAAGTGAGCATCGTAAATGACTGCATACAGCACCAAGTGAAAAAATAATTGTCTCTCTGTTCTGCAAAAGAATGAACAACTAAAAAGGAAATATTAAAACCATTTATAACACTAATTAAAGGATATACTTGGGATAAAGGCATTCCTCAGTGGAAGAGTACCTGCCTCAGAAGCTTCAAAGCCATTCAGTACTTAAAACCACATGAAAACAGTAATGATTTACAAAACAGTTAGGAAGTAATTTACCTTAAAATGTATAGTAGCTTCACAATAAAGTTTGTAAAAGACTAGGTGATTTAAATAACACTCGATAATGGAGAGATGTGTAATCTCTCCAATTGCTCTGAAAACAACATACAAATTTAAAGGAGTTCTAATAAAAGTAGACCAAACGTGAGGCAGAATAAAAAGTCCAAAAAATTCTATACATGTAGAGTGGGGAAATAAACACTATTTCATCCAACAATGCTTGAATTACAGATAAAATATCAGTCATTTTTGAAAAATCTCATTCAAACTGATTTCCCTTTTGTTTTATCTTCATGTGTTTTGGCCTGTCCTCGAATTCCTGGTCCTCCCACCACAACTTGCCAAGAGCTCGGATTGCAGGGCTGAACTGCTGTGCTAAAACTGATTTTTAATCCAGTGTTAGTGATTCATATTGTTTGTACAAGGATTAGAAAAATCTAGGGAAATACCAAGTAAAATGTCTCCAAATACAATGGCCACAGTATCCCTCAAGGATTGTGTATGTGTTAAATTGCTGTCAGTGCTGTTATCTGCTCTCTGCTGCACATATTTTCTATGTAGCATAACTATGTCCGTTATAAGAATTATACATTTATTGTAATTAATAACTAGTATTTCATGTGTTAGGACTCAAACAAGAATACAGTGAGGGACAAAGCAAAGTGACCTTTGTTCTCAAAGATTTTTACTTTGTAACATTTAAATAGAGGAGACAGACAGTTAAACACAGTTTTGCTTTGAATATGAAAAGTTCCGACTGAGTCGTGCTGAACTGGATCCCAGATGGCAGTGCTGCTTGGAAGGTTTTGGAAGTTGGGGAGGAAGTAGGTCTGAGGGAGCAAGCCTTTGAAGGCTATATCTGCCCCCCCGCCCCAGTCTCTTCCTCTCCTTTTATTTTCTTCCTGTGTCTTTGTCACCACCATATTCTGCTCAAGGAGAAGGGTCTAAGTACTTATAGACTCTGAAAGGAGTCCAAATCAATCTTTCCTTTCCTTAGGTCATTCTCTCTGGTATTTGGTCACCGCTACACAAAGCAGCTAATACATAAAATTGTGATTATTTTGTAATTGAAATACAAGTTCAGCTTTAATTTTACTCCTTTTGGGATTAGTCTCATGCCAATATGTCAGTTTATTTCCTTCCTATTAGGCTATACTTTACAATGAATTTATCTGTGTTATGAAAGCCCTGCTTATGCTTGTGCTCGTGCTGGAGAAAGGCGATGGGTTTAAATTTCGCTAGCGAATGATGATTGGCCCTTTAAAGAATTCAGGATGTCATGCCCAGGCTGAGATCTGCAGGCTGGTAGGCATAGTTAAGTAGTCAACTTTTAAACTCTGGAAACATGGAAACATTGTGAAGTAGATGAGAGCCTCTGAGATTCTAAGGTGTGATCACACTGACTGTGTACATGGATATGTGGTTGCAGAACTAATCAGTAGTTCTAATGGAAAATTTTTATTAAAATAGGGTACTAGCCAGGTCATGCAGAGCCCTGGGCTATGATGCTGAATTTGGAACTTATCCTAGTACAAAACTAGCAATGTTGACAGGTAAGGAGGGAGGAGGTAGCACTTGATCTATTTCATTCTGTTTACTCTGAGAAGATTGAACCAAGAGTAATCCTCAGACTTTAGGTGCCAGATGCTCAGGAAACATGGTTGTAATCTACAGTTAAATGCTGTGGACAGATGGCAGCCTGACCTTGCAGAAGTCCAATTTACAAAAAGGCATGCTGGACCCAAAATATCTTCATACTGCTTAAATCACTAACTTCCTTAAAGTTCTTAAGCCTTACTTAAACATTTAGGTAATTGATTCATTATGAGTCCAGTATCTATAGTTTACAATAGGTAATCACTTATTTTGATTTGAAACATTTGAAATCAGATTCAAATCACTTAAACTCCAGCCCAAGTCATGTTAAGCATTTGACTTAGTGCCACATCTTCAGAGCCCTGTCAAGGGTAGACTTGCTGCAAATCCCTCCAAGTAGCTAACATGGAGTGCGGGGTGAGATTACACAAAACTGTATTTCTGTCTTAAAGCTTACCTCCCAAGGCAGTAATGTTAGTATTTATAAAATTGATGCCTAGTTACTTATCTAAGAATTATTAAAAGGTGAGCTAGACATTTAACAACTGTTAAGACTGGAATTTAATCTACCTCATTACTCTTCTAAAACCTCTGAGTTGTAGCTATTTGATCAGAGGTTGGAGAACTGTGAAATTTGTCAATGTATTAAGGACTTATTCAATTTAGTTGCAGAAAGAGATTTTCAGTGACTGAAAGGTATTGTAAACACTGAACAAAGAAGCATGTGTTGTGTGTTGTTTTATTTAATGATAGCACAATGCATAATTGAAACTTCATTGTACAGTCTTCAAATACTGACGCATGGTACATACGAGATGGCAGGACTCAGTTTTTCAATTTGAGAAAAATCAAAGGGATATGAAGCAGAGATTTAGACACAAAAGCCTGTGCATTTAACCTTGAATTATGCCACTTTGGATTTCATCTGTAATTTGTGAATATTTAACATAGCTTCTTTAGTCTTTTAATATTTTTCCTCAATGACAGAAGCCATATGCTACAATGTACGACATACGCTCTGGCTCCCTTGCATAAAGCCCTTCATGTACTAGCTGATAACCTCAGGATGGTCTCTAAATTCTTAATGTGATATCATGAAAGAAAAAATTCTTGTTTCTGCCTCCCATCTCATTTTCACTTGCTGTGTAGACACAACAGTAGATTTTGAGCTGTTCAACAGAGTGTAGTACTGAGACCTGTTTGGAAAAAAATTTTATTTTGGCAATTGTTTCTCCAACTTAATCTGATGCAAAATTTATTACGTTGCATTTTCATTGACTGTTAGTCTTCCATATTTATAAGCTCCATGAGCCCTTGTGTCATACAGAAGCTTTAATACAATCACTGAATTCATGTCTGATAAACTGATGAATAGGTAAATGAAAGGATGAAGTAAGATGTTTGGTTATATTCTATAATGTCTGAATGAAAATTTAAAATATATTAGTAGCAATATGGCTCTCTAAAAAGACAATGATACCTAAGAATAAATCTGTACCATAGAGATACACATGACATTTCAATAAGGTAAGTAATTAATAGTTTAGCTGATTTGTGGAACCAATAAAATATATATATAGCTGTTGACTCTGAATGTGAATAGAGCAACACAAATAATGATGTGAAGTAAATGATAGTCATATTTGAAAGTAGCTAAAATAAGTGATGGGCAGTGAATAAGAATATGCAATAAGAGGGTTTAGGATTTAGCTCAGTGGTAGAGTACATGCCTAGCAAGAAAGGGCCCTGGGTTTATCTTCAACTCCCAAAACATGCAATATGTCTATAAATACACGTATGGGGTATGAAATAAATAATGATGCTAAGGAAATGCTGTTAGCAATGAAGTCCTGAGTAAACTCTTTTATAATAACATGTAAAAATGATATTAACTGTAAATAAGGACAATTTTATTTATGTTTACTGCCACATTAAACTCTCTTAATAGCATCATGAACTACTTGGAAGATTGCTGAAATTTTTTTGACAAAGTAGCATGCATTCAGTTTTTCCATTTCTTATTTGACATTTTATCATGACTGCTGAGTTTTTGTTGTAAAGAACATCATTTTGTGGGCTGGAGAAATGGCTCAGCCATTAAGAACACTAGCTACTCTTGCAGAGAACGCAGGTTTGATCCCCAGTACCCACATGGCAGCTAACGACTGTCTGTCAATACAGTTCCAGGGGATCTGATACTTCTGACCTCTTTGGGCGTTACACAACATAGGTGCATTTACGTGCATACAGGCAATACACATACATAAAAATTAAAAAATAAATAGAATATTTGAAAAGAATATTATTTTTTAAATGATCATGCTACTATTTTTTTTTAACATCGCAACATTAAACAATCCTTACCTCCTGTAAAATAATATTATTTTAAAATGTTTCTTTTTGTACTTTGGTGGGATCACTTTACTGATTTTTCTTTAGGATACTTTATATTTTGTGTCATTAAAATTGTCATGTGATTTGCTTCTCTTTCTGAATTGGTATGGAGATTATATTAGGAACATATTAGGTTCATGACTCACATGAAGATGCATTGCTTGGATTTTTGCTCCTGCTGTAACACGTAAGCATACACAGTGATTTTGATCATGATTCTGTTGCCATAGTTCCTCGCTGATGTTCCTCTTCTGCTGTGTTTCTCATGAAGGACTGAGACTGCACTGACTGACCCTGGAAATCTATGGTGTTCAAAGTCCTACATACAAATTTTTCCATGTCAAGTGTGGTGTTCACAGGTTTACAGATTATGATGAAAATCTTCCGAGAACTATCATTCTATCACTACTCCGTATTTCCAGTTTCAATTTTTGTTGACAGAAAAGAATTCTTTTGCATACGGATTATTGAACATCAGGATTTATGTACACCAGGCAAATGCTCTACCACTGGGATATAATTCTAGCACTTTTATTTTGAGACAAAGTCTCACCAAGTTCAGAGTCTGGCCTGAGCCCACACTGTAGTTAAGGAAGTCCTTCAATTGTGATTCACTTGCCTCAGCCTCCCAAGGAGCTGGCATCTTAAGTCATAGCTACTAGGCCCAGATTGCTTTCTGTGGAAATCCTGTTTAGAATTACAGCTAGTTTCTAGCAAGTTTCATACAATTAATTTGTAACATCAACTGTATCTTTTGTTTTATATGAAGACATGTTAATCAAATGACTTAATTTTATAATTAATATTAAGAACTCATGCCAAATCCTTTAATAAATTCTCTGATGTAAGGCTTTAAATTACTTTTTCATTCTTGTTCACAGGCATAATTTTTTTAAGTGTTCTTTCAACTACCTGTTAAAATGTATGATTTTCTTGAATTAATGTTCTATTTAAAAATACAGAATTTTGACCAAGCTTTCTGAAATTTTGTTTATTAGCCTTTTAAAAGGAACAGATTTCCATATTGTTGAAACTATTTGTTCCACTTATATTGATTGAAAACTTTTTTTACCTAATAGCCACAACAATGACCCACACAGCAAACTATATTGGTGCAAAAATGGCACTTTTATCTTGGGGGTAATCAATGGCTATCTAATTCACAATGGAATGGAACTCATGTGTGATACTGTAACACAGCCAATACACATGGCTGGAGAGGTCATAAACTCTAGAGAAAACCCTGTCTATCACATCCCTAGGCAATTGTAGTTTCTAAATATATACTAATTATGCATCCTTGTATTTACAGACAAGTGTACCTGTCAACACTCATGAAAGAAGCTTCTTTTTGCAGCAGATGAAGACTATCACCGAATTCCACAACTGGTCAAACACAGAGAATAAGTACCTGTGAGATGCTCAACTCACTCTAAGTGGCACATCTACAATGGAAACTACACTTATGGCTCATGGAAAAGAGCAGAACGGGTAGAGAGAATACTAATGTATTTCTCAGCTCTCACCAGCAAAGCTTCCTCATGCAACAAAGGGTGATGAACACAGAGGGCCACAACTGACCAAAATGTAGAGAATAAGAGAGTGCAAAAATGTGTATCCCTAGATAGAACTCCTATATTAAACCTCACCTATGCAAGCGTCGGGATCATTCTGGAAGAGGGGGTAGAAAGCTTGCAAGAGTCATGGACGATGGATAATCACAAGGAAACAGTCTTCCAGGCTTCTGGGAACTTGCTCATATGAATTTACAGCACTGTTGACAGCATGCACAAGACCTATGAAAATTCAGACAAAACCCAGCATAGAACTGGGGAAATGGGCAGAAGGCCCCAAACTCAGCTGAGCAACTAGCAGCAGCTGATTACTGCTGGGTGAAGGGGAATTGTTCTTCTCTAAGAGAGTCATGCTAGATAGACTGACGAGGCTCCAGTCGAGGAACTCTCACCAAAGGATATCTGGGTACACAAACTTCATTTAATAGTCCTTAACATATATAACAGAATGCATGAAATCTAGTGAGGGGAAATGAGGGGGGGGCGGTGCGGTTAGGGGAAGGGGTCTAGAAATGATTAAGATTTATTGTGTGAAATGCACAAAAATTCAATAAAAATATACGTGGAAAAAAACTTGCTTTAATTCTTTTGTTTTCCTGATTAATTATATTACTTTTAAAAATTCTTAAGTTTGATACTTTGATAATTAAAGCTTTCAGTTTTTTCAAATATAAGCATTCAAGGTGATAAAACTCCATTTCTACACTTGTTGTTAAGTTGAAAGCAGTTTCTTTTTTACATTAAATTTTCTAATTTGAACAATTGATTGGATATTTAAAGTGTGCATTAAAAGTTTCAAATGTTTAATATGCTAGTTAATACTTGTATTAAATAAAATTAAAATATGATTAAACATAGCAGTTTAATCATACCAGTTTTTTCTCAATATTTAGAATTCATTAATTCTTTTGATTCTCCCACAACTCAGATTATTACTATTATTATCTTACTATAGTTGAGGACACAGAGATACAGAAGAAGTTAAGCAATTTGGCTAAGAAACAGTCTACAATGAATGAGTCTTGAGACTTATATACTCAGCCCCTTTTATATAGCTTTTCTCATTTGAGTAGTGAAGTTGACTTACTAGAAATGCTTGTTGGGTACAAATAATTGAGGATCTTGAACACCATATTAATAAAGCTGGACATGACTTTGCAGGCACTAAGGAAATGTTTAAGGATTTCCAAACATGGAAGTGAATATTTATTAAAATATGATACCCACAGGAAGAAAATTCCTAAAGAAATATCCACATAGAAAAAAAGTACAGTAAGTAGGTTAACACTTGTTTATAGATCCCCTTGCTTTTCATCAAATGTTTTGACTAGAGACATTTCTACTGGTTAAATATATGGAACACTTATGAATTTGTGTGTCATAATTGTTCAGGAGCCATGCTAATCTGCATGAACTGCTGAAGTGGGACTGTCACACCATTTAAAAACGTTCCTTAAGTTTTAAAACGAGTTCATAATCAATTGATTACATTTTCTGCATAAATTTGAAAAACTATATGTGATAATTAAATAAAACCAAACATTTGTGTATATACACACAGACCAAATTTGTACAGATACACCCAGAAACAGCAGATCCTCAGCGCTTGGAAAGCAGAATCTTGCGGATCTCTGTGAATTTGAGGCCAGCCTGGTCTGGTCTACTTAGTGAGTTCTAAGCAACACACTGCAAACTGCAACCCTATCAAAAAAAAAAAAAAAAAAAAAGAAAAAGAAAAAGAAAGAAAGAAAAAAATAGATGTTTCCTTTTTTGTCCTACGCAATGCTAATCCAACTCAATAATAAAACATAAAAATAAAGTACTATAAGATTATCAATGGCTCTTTTCCTCAATGAACTTAGAGTTGTTTAATAAGCCCATTACCAAAGTGGGCTAGTAGAATTAATGAGGTCATATTTAGGCTCTGAAACACAAGCTGGCCATCACTGAAACTGACTTTTTCTACCAATTTCTGCTTGATGTACTGGCAGCAATAGTTGCCCCAAGCCCTCCGTATGGCGATGAAATTGAGTAACAAATCTTCTCATGGCAGGGAGAGCACTTCCTAATAGAGAGAAATTTGTTCTTACAGAAATAAACACATATTCTGTCTATAGTTTTCCTTTTCCTCCACACTTCAAAGAGCAGTAATAACTGTATTCTTATCTTCTGAAATATCTTAGCACTGGGCCAGCTTGCCTAATATTTTTTCTGATCAAGAAATTTATATTCCTGAAATAATACGAAGGCCTTTAAGTTTATGGCTACAAAACTCAGAAGCCTTGTCAAGTACCTCATCCCTTTAAAACTTCCTGAACTATAAAGAAGTGGAAAGAAGTATTGAAAAGAGTTGAGATGTTGTAGATGTTTTAGAACTGTCCTTCAAGAAGTTGTATATGCCTCACCAGCAATTAATATGTGGTGGTGTTTGCTTCTTTCCCAAGAGCAGTATACATGGATCTAGAAACTTCCTGAGACCTCAAACTGCATGTGGTCTTTCTGACTAGGAAAACAACAACAACAACAACACCCACTCACAATGTCAATTGCTGAATAATAGGTTCTTTTCTGTTCAACTTAGTTATATTTTATGTAATAAGTCTGAGAAATATGCAAGTTAATGATATTTTTGTGAATTAGACTGAAAAATGAAATTGACTTCATTGAGAAATGTATTGCACATTTTATGTACCACACATATGTTAATTATTCATATTAGTAAGCCCACTGTTTTGAAATACTTTAATGTATGTAAGGATTTAGGGGTGTGGGAACTATTTCTTGTGTTGAGCTACCGGTTTTGACAAGGTAGAGTGTAATAGACTTTGCTGGAGGTTAGACACCCCGGGCTGGAGTCTACTTGGCACTTAAAATTATTAACTCTGATAGAAGACCAAGAGATTCTGTGTAAGCAAGGGTCTGGGGAAAAAATGTTGAGAATGGAGGAAGGAAAGTTGACAGAAATGTGGAAAACGTGTGACAGGCAAAAAATGAATCCATGAGATGAATAAAATGCCAAGTGGGATTATTAATTAAAATAGTTTCCAAAAGTATTTTGTTACAAACCTTTTTCTCCTTTTTCCTGAATCTGATCCATTTTCCTCCCTGGGAACTAGAAAGATAATTAATTGCCTGGTAACGGGATTAAACTCTGGGGACAATGGTGACATAGTCTTTCAAGGCTGGAGAAAGCTGAGACCATTTAATAGATACAGGTTACACATTCAAACTGTTTTTTTACTCTAAGTGGCATGTGTAGAACATGGTTTAGAAATCTGTGCTTAGAAATTTGGAAAATCTAAATTATATAGTAACTGAACATAAAAAGTTCATTGTAGTTAATATGTACTAAAATTTTTCAATATCTTCATCATTCCAATGTTATTTACTCTTTTAAAACTAATACAATTAATCCAGAAGACAAAATTATAAAACAATTTTTTTCAACATATATTGTTATTGAATTTTTATGCATTTCGCACAATATATCTTAATCATTTCTAGACCCCTTGCCCTAACCACACTGCCCCCCCCCTCATTTCCCCTCACTAGATTTCATGCATTCTGTTATATATGTTAAGGACTATTAAATGAAGTTTGTGTACCCAGATATCCTTTGGTGAGAGTTCCTCGACTGGAGCCTCGTCAGTCTATCTAGCATGACTCTCTTAGAGAAGAACAATTCCCCTTCACCCAGCAGTAATCAGCTGCTGCTAGTTGCTCAGCTGAGTTTGGGGCCTTCTGCCCATTTCCCCAGTTCTATGCTGGGTTTTGTCTGAATTTTCATAGGTCTTGTGCATGCTGTCAACAGTGCTGTAAATTCATATGAGCAAGTTCCCAGAAGCCTGGAAGACTGTTTCCTTGTGATTATCCATCATCCATGGCTCTTACAAGCTTTCCACCCCCTCTTCCAGAGTGATCCCCGCGCTTGCGTAGGTGAGGTTTAATATAGGAGTTCTATCTAGGGATACACATTTTTGCACTCTTATTCTCTACATTTTGGTCAGTTGTGGCCCTCTGTGTTCATCACCCTTTGTTGCATGAGGAAGCTTTGCTGGTGAGAGCTGAGAAATACATTAGTATTCTCTCTACCCATTCTGCTCTTTTCCATGAGCCATAAGTGTAGAGTTTCCATTGGAGATGTGCCACTTAGAGTGAGTTGAGCATCTTACAGGTACTTATTCTTTGTGTTTGACCAGTTGTGGAATTCGGTGATAGTCTTCATCTGCTGCAAAAAGAAGCTTCTTTCATGAGTGTTGACAGGTACACTTGTCTGTAAATACAAGGATGCATAATTAGTATACATTTAGAAACTACAATTGCCTAGGGATGTGATAGACAGGATTTTCCCTAGAGTTTATGACCTCTCCAGCCATGTGTATTGGCTGTGTTATAGTATCACACATGAGTTCCATCCCATTGTGAATTAGATAGCCATTGATTACCCCCAAGATAAAAGTGCCTTTTTTGCACCAATATAGTTTGCTGTGTGGGTCTTTGTTGTGGTTATTAGGCAAAAAAAGTTTTCAATCAATATAAGTGGAACAAATAGTTTCAACAATATGGAAATCTGTTCT
>NW_008341923.1:25549-28259 GCF_000622305.1 Nannospalax galili | reverse complement strand
ACCTGCTTTACTGTGATAGGATGCTAAACCTGTTATGCTAATGAGGTATCCTACTTGCTCTGTGATTGGACCACTATCCTTATATAAGCTTGTACCTTCCTGCAATAAACCAGACCTGTGTCACTGAACCTGGTCTCCTGTGTCTGAATGTGGCTCTGCTGACATAGTTCCTCACCAGCCCTGGGGTCTGGGACCAGGCAGAAGCAGTAATGACAGGAGGCAGCACCAGGCGAGCAGAAGGGCAGCCTCAGCCCAGGGCAGGCAGAAGAGTGGCCTCAGCCAAGGGGAGGTGGAGGAGCAGCCTCGACGCCCGTGAGAATAAAGGAGCAGCACCCACGAGAATGGAAGTGCGGTCGCCACTGGCACTGACCACAACTTCGCATGATATGTTGAGAGATCACCCAGTCACATCTTATATTGTATTTCATGCCTTTTTATTATAACAATAAAATTTTAGTTTGGGGGATGTTATTAAGCTATTCTTCAATTAGTATTTATGCGCTTTCTATTTTTGCATTGCTGTAATCAGGATTCATGTACAAATTTTGTAAGCATAAATGTTTTCCTAAAACTATTTTTAGAGAAAGCTTAAGCCATGATTTCTCATTATATAAAATTTTAGAGAACTGTTGATTGCCTTTCAAAGTGTTCATATAACCTTACATCACTAGACATATATATGAAAGTTCCAGATTGTTTACCTCCTTTCTAGAACACGCAATCATCTGCTTCTTTTGATATTACAGCCAAGTCTATGGAGGTAAAATGCTACCTCATTGTAATTTTGAATTGGATTCAAAACAAATAAAGATTTGAAATTTCTTTTCATATAGTGACTGACCATTTGCACATCTTCTTTGGAAAATGTTTCTTTCATTTTACCATTTGTTATTTAGTTTCTTGAGTCAGAGTCTCCTTGTAGCCCCAGCTAGCCTAGAACCTGCAATGTAGACCAAGTTGTTGTTGATCAACAACAGGCAGGCAGTTGTTGGGATCTGCCTGCTTCTGCCTTCCTGCAATAAAATCTCAAGTTCTGGGATTAAAGGCATGGGTCACCATGCCTGGCTCACTTTTACATTTTAATTTGGTTGTTTGCATTTACTATTGAATGGTGAATTAGTTCTTTCTACATTATGAGCATAATTTTTATAAGACATATGAAAGTAACTATCTACTCCCACTCTGCACATCATCTTTACATTTTCTTGGTGACATAGTTTCAAACTTAAAAGAAATTTTAAAATGTAATTGGATTGGGCGTGGTGGTACATGCCTTTAATCACAGCACTTGGAAGGCAGAGGCAGGTGGATTTTGTGAGATCAAGGCCAGCCTGGTCTACATAGTGAGGTCCAGGACAGCTGGGGCTACAGGGAGACCCTGTCTCAAAAAGACCAAAAAAAAAAAAAAAGAAGTGTAATTAGATGTCCACAAAAAATAGGTTTCCAGACAGCTTGGAAGTTAGTCATATGAACTTACAGCAAGGTGACAGTATGCACAAGACCCATGTAAACTCAAGCCAGACAAAATCCCAGCATAGAAGTGAATAAATGGATAAGAATTCCCAGCCTTAACTGAGAAACTATTGTCAACCGATTTCTGCAGGGAGAGAGAGTTTTCTTTAAGGGTGTGATGCTAGTTGAATTAACCAGGCTCCAGTGGATAGACCCTCAGAGAAGGACATTTGTGGACACACAGTTTACTCAATAGGCCTTAATATATATGACAGAGTACATGAAATCAGGGGAGGGGCATTAGAGGGGCACACATAGAGGAAGAGGTTCTAAATATGATAAAATATATTGTACAAAATTCACAAATAATTCAATCATTAAATTTTCTTTCTCTTTTTGCTTATGCTTTTGTTGTGTTATCTAAGGAACTATTGCCTAAATTATGGTTAACCCTTTTATGTTCTTCCATGATCTTCATAGCTTTTTTTAAAATTATTTATTTAATAGCCATATAATTAGAAGAAGCATTTCAGTACAACAGCATTGACATATTCAATAACAATTTCCAGAGTTAAGATGAATCTATTTCAAAATTGGCTGCAAATTTTTAGGTTTATAGTTTAATTAATACAGTTATACAATATTGTACTCCATATAAACCCTATAAGACATAAAATTAAATGAGCCTTTAAATGTTAAAAAAGATCTCCATTTCATTATTAAAATATAGTTTCATACAGAAAAATTCATTTTTAATACCACTGACACCAAGATGCACATGCGTTTCTAATCTCTATATATCTGATTATTACTAGTCACAGTCACTTGCTTTCTGAACTCCTTGGCATCTGAGCGTGGATATAAAGTCATCAGGTAGATTTCGATGGTAATGTTTTTTACATCTACTATTTATTAAGGAGCAAATTTTTATGCTTTGAAGAATTTTTTTCCTTTTTTTAAATTTATTTATACAACCACTTACAAAGTATCTCCCTCCCATAGCCTCCCTCTCCCCAACTAGAGCCCTTATACTCTGATATCCCTGCTAATGTCTGCTGTGTTGTTGGCAACCCCAGCCCTTCCCCACTACTCGCCCTTTTGGTGAATCTAGTCAGCCTATCTAGAGGTCTTTGTTTTAGGAGGGTCAGCTGTTCCTCGTCTAGCAGTAATCAGTTGTCTGTATTCCTTTGGATAAGATTGGGGTCTGCTGTTCATTTTCCCAAGTCTATGCTGGGTTACTATCTAGGAATCCCTTTGG
>NW_008341923.1:25022-25381 GCF_000622305.1 Nannospalax galili | reverse complement strand
GGGTGTTTAAGGCCATACAGTTGGTTGAGATAAACTGATTTATTTTTACTCTTAAGGTTGCTTGAGGATCTGTTCCTCAGGGGTCCCATGGGCTTGGGAAGAGCCCCTGGCTCCTTTCCCTTACCAGTTCTGACTATGTGAAGATAAGCCAAAGGTCCTGTTTGACCATGGTTGGCTTCGATTCAAAGCATGGAGAAAATGATTCCTCTGTGTTGACCCTCCCCTTAATAGACTGGACACTGGTTCAAGTCCATCTGGTGGGGTCTCCTTGGCCTCCTTGATCAAGAGGACAGGTGACCCACCACCATTATAGGACATTTTGAGAGATGGTCAAGGTCCCCTGGAATAGTCGACCTAGA
>NW_008341923.1:22471-24271 GCF_000622305.1 Nannospalax galili | reverse complement strand
CCATCGTATAAATGAACCACATTTTCATTATCCACTCATCAGTTGAGGGACACTTAGGTTGCTTCCATCTCTTAGCTATTGCGAAAAGAGCAGCAACAAGCATGGACGTACATGTGTCTCTGCAATAGGATCAGTTCTTTGGGTATATGCCAAGGAGTAGTATAACTGGGTCAAATGGTAGGTTCATTTGTAGTTTTTTAAGAGTTCTCTGCACTGCTTTCCATAGGGGTTGAACCAGTTTGCAGCCCCACCAGCAGTGGATGAGTGTTTCCCTTTCCCCACACCCTCTCCAACATTTGGTATCATTTGTTCTCTTGATCTTAGCCAGTCTGACTGGGGTGAGGTGAAATCTTAAAGTGGTTTTAATTTGCATTTCCCTTATTATTAATAATGCTAAACACTTTTAAGTTGTTTCATAGCCATCTTTACTTCTTTTGAGAACTCTCTCTTTAGCTCCTTAGTCCATCTTTTAATTGGATTGCTTCTGTCTTGGTACTCTTTTTTTAAGTTCGTTATAAATTCTCGTTATTAAACCTCTGTCAGATATGTCACTGGTGAATATTTTCTCTCATTCTGTGTGTTTTCTGTTTCCTTCCTTGGTTGTCTCCTTTGATGTACAGAAGGTTTTTTGATTAATGAGGTCCCATTTGCGAATTCTTGCCCTTGTTTCCTGAGCAATTGATGTCCGGTTCCAAAAATCCTTTCCTACGCCTGTATCTTGTAGGTTTTCCCCAATGTTTACCTCTAATTGTTTCAGAGTTTCAGGATTTACATTAAGGTATTTGAGCCATTTGGAATTGACTTTTGTGCAGGGTGAAAGGTAGGGTTTTATTTTCATTCTTTTACAAGTGGAGATCCAGTTTTGCAAGCACCATTTGCTAAGCATGCTGTCTTTCCTCCAGTTAGGATCTGCTATGTATAATTTGTCAGTAGGTTGAAGAAGTAATATGATTCGCTCTGGTTTTCAAAACTAGATAGGCGTTGTTTATCTCTCACATTGTCTCACCCCTCCATCATGGTTTTCCCACTTAAGGTGACACCATTTCACCTTTCTCCCTTACTAATACCCTTCCATTGCTCTTAGTGCTCAGTGTTGTTTTGGCTATCCGAGGTCTTTTGTGTTTTCATATGAATCTTAGGATAGTTTTTCCAAATCTGTGAAAAATCTCATGGGGATTTTGATTGGCATTTCATTGAATCTATGTATGACCTTTGGTAGGATGGTCATTTTCACAATATTAATTCTTATAATCCATGAACATGGGAGGTCCTTCCATCTTCTGATGTCTTCCTCAATTTCTTTCTTTAAAGATTTAAAATTTTCATTGTAGAGCTCTTTAATGTCTTTGGTCAGGTTTACTCTGACATATTTGCAGCTATTTTGAATGGAATTTTCCATGTTCTCTTTCTCTGATTGCTTGTTATTGGTGTATAGAAAGGCTATAAACTTTGTTAGGTTAATTTTGTAACCTGTAACTTTACTGAAAATGTTAATAATTTCTAGGAGTTTTTGGGTGAAATTTTGGCATCCCTTAGATATAATATCATATCATCTGCAAAAACTCCTAGAAATTATTAACATTTTCAGTAAAGTTACAGGTTATTGAATTAACCTAGAAATTCGATAGCCTTTCTATATACCAATAACAAGCAATCAGAGAAAGGGCACATGGAAACACTCCCCTTCACAATAGCTGCAAAAAATATATATCTTGGAACAAACCTGACCAAAGACATTAAAGACTTCTACAATGAAAATTTTAAATCTTTAAAGAAAGAGATTGAGGAAGACATCAGAAG
>NW_008341923.1:15258-21783 GCF_000622305.1 Nannospalax galili | reverse complement strand
TAACTGGGCTAGTGGTCTGTTAATCTTGTTTATCTTTTCAAAGAACCAGCTTTAGGATTCCTTGATTCTTTGTATTGTTTTCTTTGTTTCAATTTCATTAATTTCTGCCCTGATTTTTGTTATTTCTTCTTGTCTGCTGGGTTTGGGTTTCGTTTCCTGTTGCTTTTCATGTGTGTTGAGTTGCAATGTTAAGTCATTTGTGTTCTTTCTGATCTTTTGATGTAGGCACTTAGAGCTATAAACTTCCCTCTAAGAAATGGATTTTATTTCTTAATCCATTCACCTAGTCTGTGTCTTTTGACTGGGGAGTTCAGTCCATTAATATTTAAAGTTATTAATGAAAGATGAGTATTGAATCCTGTCATTTTTATTTCTATTTACATTCGTGATGTAGCTGTACTTTTCCACAGTTATACCTTCATTGGATTTCTTTCCACAATCCCTTGGGTATAGTCATTCCTTTCTTCAGCTCTTTGTATTGCTTCCAGAACTCTCTGAAGGGCTTGCTTTGTCGACATGAATTCCTTTAGCCTCTTTATGTCATGGAAGATTTTTCTTTCCCCTTCGACTATAATAGACATTTTGGCTGGGTAAAGAAATCTGGGTTGGCATCTGTGGTCATTTAGAGCTAGGAATACTTTGGTCCAGGCTCTTCTGGCTGTTATAGCTTGCACTGAAAGTCAGCTGTAATTCTGTTGGGTTTTTCTTTAATGTGACTTGTTGTTTTTCTTTTGCAGCTTTCAATGGGCATGTCTTTCTTTAATTTTGTAAAAATTAAAATTTTCTGTAATTTTTCTTCCACGATTCTGCTGAAGAGCTGGTCCATGCCATTATCTTGGGATTCTTCTCCTTCCTGTATGCCTATGATTCGTAAGTTTGGTCTTTTTATGTTGTCACACAATTCCTGCATATTCCTTTTTTCTGATTTCTTAAATTTTTCATAATCGTTGCTTGTGTGGTCTAGTTCATCCACTTTTTCTTCCAGTCTTGTCTGTTTTCCATTTCATTCATCCTATTGGTGAGGCTTTATCCTGTCGTTTCTAATTGGTTTACTGAGCATTTCACTTCCTTCTTCATTTGAGCCTGAGTATTCTTCAATATTTCTAAATCTTTTTTGAATTCATTCAGAAGTTTATCCCTGTCTTCCTTCTGTTCTTTGATTTCTTTTTTTGTGTGTTCTTCAAATTCACCAAAATCTTTTATTATGTTTATAATTGTTCTTTTGAGTTCCATGTCCTGCATTATCTCTAGGGGGTTCTCGCTGTACTCCTCTAGAGGACTATTGGTATTTGGTGGGATATGTTATTTTGGTTTTTCATGTTATTTTTTCTCTGTGATTTTGACATGTGAATTTCTTTTGTAGTTTCTGATTCTTGTGTGAGACTCAGTTTAGGTCTGCTTCTTTTTGTGAACTTTATGTGTCTTTGTGGTTTACTTTTTCGGCATGAAAGCTGGTTCGTCTAAGCTTCTGTTTCTCTGTTTTGATTTTATATTGGAGTGGCCGGATTGCTTTTGTCTCCAGCATTTCCCACAGAGGCCCAAGTCAGGGGAGGGTCAGATGTTTTCAGGCCTTCTCCTAAGGTCTGGATCCCTCCAGGAACAATTTTGTCCTCAGGAATTTGAGGTTTGGATTGGCCTGGGAGCCTTGCCCAGGGAAGATGCTGGTCTAGGGCAGCTGCTACCCAGATACACAAATGCAGATGGGGCGGGAAGAGTCCCCCAGGACTCCTGGGGACTGCACTGAGGAGCTGGGTTGGTCTGGATGCAAAGGATCAGGAAGAGGAAAGGTCAGCCCCTGTCCCAGAAAGAGGCTGTTGGGTAGTACAGGCCCAATGAAACAGAGGGAGGTAAGGGCAGAGCCAGGCCCAGAAGCAGTGCTCCTGGGGCCCAGAGAAGGCACTACGTTGGTCTGAATGAAAAGGATCAGGAAGTAGTATTGGTTCCCCAGGTGTCTGGGGCCCCAAGACAAGGAATGGGATTTGGGAGAGTGAATGAGGTTGGAGGAGTCAAGGTGCAGAGGGCATGATGGACTTATCCTGGAGAGAGGCCTGCGGGTAGGAGAGATGCTTGGGGCAGGTCTTTCAGGCCCAGGGAAAACGATCTTCATAGCTTTTAACACCTGTGTTTAAGACTATGCTCCAATTTGATCTCATTTCTGTGTATGACACTAGTAGGGATTGGACTTCATTATTTTGCAGGTGGGAATCTTACTGACTTAGGAGTATTTGTTGAAAAGAATGTTATTTCATGTTTCATTATCTTCACATCCTTGTTCAAAATCAGTTGATCATTGGTGGCACTGTTTGTGTCTAGACTCTCAGAATTAGTCCATTTGATTGTTTATCTAATCTTTCTGTTCAGACTGCAGTCTCTTTGTTACATTTGCAATAAACTTTGAAACACAAGGGTGAGTCTTCAGTTTTCTAGAACATATTTTGACTCTTCTGTAGCCTTCAAGTATATACATAGATTTTATTTCTAGAATGCCAGTTTTGGTTAAACAACAAAAATATCTTGGCATTTTGATAGGGATTTCATCAAATCTTTAAGTAAATTTTAGGACTCAAAGCATCTTTAAAATATTATGTATTCTGGTCCACAAACACAATATTCTGGTCTACAATAACACATGATGTCTTTTCATTTATTTAAAGATTGGAATTTTTTTTAAGAACATATTCAGTAATATATCAGTAGACATGTGATGTATTTCTTTTGTTAAATTTTAGTGTTTTGTTCTTCTTGATGTCATTAAAATGTAAACATTGCCTTAATTTTACTTTAAAATATCATTAGTGTACAGAAATTGTGATCTTTCATTATGATATCTACTGAAATTCATTAATTAGTTCTAAAAATTTTAATATTTTTGTTTACTTTATCCTCTTTTATGGTGATTAAATTGTTTAATTTTTAGATATTAAACCAACTTTTCAATCCAACAATTAATTCCATTTGGTCATGGTACAGAATCCTTTTAAAGCTTTGCTTAATTCAGTCTACTCCATTTTTGTTTTATTTATTATTTTTATTTTATGTATTATAAGTATATTATCTGCATGTATGTAAGTATACCTGCATCATGCAATGCTCATGGAAGTCAGAAGAGGGTATCAGGTCCCCTGGAACTGGAGTTATGATGGGAATTGAACCCAGGTCCCCTGCAAGAGCAGCCAGTGCTCTTAATTGCTGAGTCATTTTTCCATCCCCACCATTTTGTTTTTTAACTTAAGCCACTTATTCAATCTAGCAATGAATGCCAAATATTATGTTAGATGCTAAAGATAAAACTGTGGCCAAAAGTCTTGAATATTACCTTTCTTCAAAAGCACCAGGTTTTATCATGGATATATATTTTATTTCAACAGTGGTCCACAAAGTATTACTAATCACTAAGTAAAACAGAAACCATTATCATAAAGTGGGAGAACACGACTTCTTGTGAGTCTATAACAAGAAAATATCTGAGGAAGAATTGTGATGTCAGTTTTTCTGTGTTTTGAAGATATTTTGGTCACTAACTAGAAAAAGGACAAACTAATTAATTCCGTAAGGAAGAATATAATAATTTAAAAAAATGCAAGAAAAAAGTTAAGCAGTTAGTTCATTTTCCAGAGGTCTGAGTTGAGGCTGAAGAATTAGAAAATCATCTTTCCAGAAGTAATTTTCAACTTTCTTCTTCTCGGACTGCTTTGTGGAGAAGAGATTGGAGGGAGGATACAATTGCCAGGGAGACAATCTAGGAATTCTGACCAATATTCTAGGTGAGAGATGTTGGTCCTAGAATATGCTGGCTGGAGAAGAGCTCTATAAAATGAATTGTGAAATAAAGAGGAATTTTACTTTTTTGTATTACTGTAAATTACTAAATGTAACTCAAATCCTTCAAACTTCATTCTTTGTACTCCTGAGAATCTTTACAAAGTACTTCACCCAAGTTGCTCAGGTTTTAGAACTTTACGGCACATGGAAATAATCTTGAATGATAAGTCAGAAATATGGTTCATTTAATACTCCATTAATCCTATATATCACCAGAGACAATCAAGCAGGTTTGTATATAGCTTTAAATTGTGATCAGGTAATGGAGAGCGAGAAATGTCCTTCAACTCCATCTGAAGAAAGAGTACTCTGAAGTTAAAGTTTTCTAAACCTTCCATGTGCTATTAAGATAATAGTGACTTTTGTACTGCATTTGCAGTATTGCAGGCTCTTTTTTTAAATATTAATAAACCCGCTAAGATTTTTATTGTCTTGGAAATTAAGCCTTTTTGTTATACATATTATGGTGTAAATGTTAATGATGACGTAATGTATTTTGTCAGAAATCCTGGCTTCTAATGTTATTTTACAAATCACATGCACATTGATGAAAATTCTAATTTATATAAAAGAGCAATGGAAAATTAATTTTAAAAACACATTTGGTCACACATATGTTTGGAATAAAACTGTTGTTTTAAACAGTTTAATTAGAACAGCTTGTCATCTTTACTGGAAACGGGTGCAGTGGCAGGATTTTAACCACCGAGTTCTAGAGACACTCTTGAGGCTTTCTTCTTTTGTGCCTTTCATAACAGTTTCATCTGGCTTATTATCGCCAAGGTACTTGTCACTATACAACAGAAGGATGTTAAAGTAGAGCAGAGAATAAGATGGTTCACTTCTGTTAAGGAAAACAATATTTATTCAGCATTTGGGACATCCAGACCCTTTTCCACCTCTGAATGTGACATTAATTTGATGAGAATATGATTTCTAGTAGCTCAATAACAACTGTCTTATTAAAAGGTAATGAGTTAAATTTCCAGGATTCTCAAAATGGAAAGAAACAGAGTTTAACATGTGACAGGGGTCATATTTTTGTTTTGGTGCTTATCGCTGTTCCTAGGATGCTGTTCACCAGGGGAACATTTACAGGTTACATTTCTTGTGTCTCTGTGTATTACTCTAAACAGACAAAGTTGTTTTTTCTTACAAAAAAAAAAAAAATCTCTTTTTTTTCTTTATTTCTGTCCATTGGAAGATACTCCTTCCACACTTAACTCTATTTGTACAAGACATTTCTAAACTTCAAATTATAGTTTTTATATGTCCAAGCCTTTTCTTGGCCCACTTTCTCCTAGAGATTAATTTGCTCCTCTCTGTTCCCATAGTAACTATTGTTTTTCTTCATTCTCCCATTGATACACTGTTGTTTATATAGTTGTTTGGTTTCCGTCTTTTATAAAGTCCCCTGAGGCCAGTTCTTTCAATCTTCACATTTTATCACTTCTTTTGCCTCAAATGGATTTCGAACACAGTGTAGTATTGTCAAAATGAATTGTCTTCACAGGTTCGGCCTTATGACACATACCATGGGTGAGTGACTCATAGAACTAGCACAGAGAACCCGCTGCTCTCCCTTTTAATGGAGCCCTGGGGATAGTTTTGGAGAAAGACTTCTTGCAGCAAAGTTTCTTATACATCAAAAGGAAAAAAAAAATAAAAGGAAAGGAAAAATCCAACACCTAAGGATTGTTGACCTAGAAAATAAAAGGACACAGAGAACTTATAAAAAAAAAAAAAAAAAAAAAAAACCACTGAGGGAAAAAGAAACAGCAAGCATGAGGGTCACTGCACCTCCTCCATTAAAGCTCAAAGCTGAGACCAGTATCTTCATGATGGAAAGCTGTGATGTGGAACATATTTCTGGAAACTATCCCCAAAAGTGTGTTTCCTTGATCCATTTTCATGTAAGTGTCTGATACGTGGGCAATGTTTACATGTGTGTGTGGGGGGAGTGTGCATGTGTGGGCACATGTGTGTGTGGGGTGCATATCTGTGGGCAATGCACATGCACATTTGACACATTCATGTGGAGAGCTGAAGGCGGTGAAAATTGTCCTTGTTCTCTTCCTTGCCATATTCATTGAGGCAGGTTTTCTCACTCAAACCAGGAGCCCATTGATATGGCTCATCTTGATAGCCAGCTTGCCCTAGGGAGTCCCTGTCTCCACTTTTGCAGGTGAGATATGCCCTACCTCATTTATGTGGGTTCTGGGGATACACCCTCTAGTCCTCATGCTTGGGTGGCAAGTGATTTCATCATTGAGCTATCTCCTACACCCCCAATAAAGAAATTTAAAACTTTGGATAGAAATATATTAGCTGCTTATTATGTATATATTTATTATCTCAAAAATCAGTTTATCTATTTTTTTCTTTTTTTAAAAATTTTATTTATTATTTTTTATTTCATGTATGTGAGGATTATGCCTGCATGTAGGTAAGTGCACCGGTGTTGTGTAATGCCCATAGAGGACAGAAGTGGCTGTCAGATCCCCTGGAACTGGAGTTATGGTCAGTTGTTAGCTGCCATGTGGGTGCTGGGATTAGAACCCAGGTCTTCTGCAAGAACAGCCAGTGCTCTAAGCTGCTGAGCCATCTTTCCAGCCCCACTTTCAGTAACTTAAAGACTTGAATCAATCTCCAAATTTATGTTAAATTGTTTTGGGAATAAAATGGCACCAAAACACAGTATTC
>NW_008341923.1:2637-14777 GCF_000622305.1 Nannospalax galili | reverse complement strand
ATATCTCCTAGAAGCCCCACCTCAAGTAGTAGCTTACAGATCTTCACTGCTGAGCCTGTCTGCTTTTTGAGTTCTAAACTTAAAGAGCACATTAGTTTTTCCTGTGGTATCTTTTTCTAATAGCCTAAAACATACTGTCCTTGTTTAAGCATGCTTTCTCTGACACTTTGGGCTTTCTTGTTTGTTCTCTGACACTCTCCTTCCACTGTGCTGCTGCTTGCCCATCCCACTGCTGAGCACGCTGGTTTTCTTGGACCCTGATTCAAAAGGCAGTGTTTTCTTTTTCCCTCTGCTCTATCTCCCTCCTGAGCAGCTGCTGAGATTTACAGCTTGCCTGCCTTGTTTTTCTTTCAAACTCTAATAAAGTGGCCCTGAGCTTCCTTCTGAGCTTGTTTTTAAATTATTTTATTAATGAGACTAAGAACCCCCAAAGGAACCCCAATTTCCATGATAACAATACAGAAGACAGCCCTGCTTTCTATTGCATTGTGATACTAGTGTAAGGCAAGGAGATTACCTGTGTAGCTATCAGCACCTGTGTGTCAGTCAGCTGGTTTCTAGACCAAGAGACTGCAACTTGGTGGTCAGGAGCTCTTCAGTGCTGGTCAAAGATAGTCTCCTCCTGTCACTCATGGGAGCTGGAGACCTATTCTTAGAGTCTCATTTCTTAAAGACCTTGATCCTTATTAAAATGGTAATATCCTTGCTGTTTTCAATCACTGACACATCTTATTCCTGTTTGCAGATTAAGACTTTCTGGAAGAGCCTCACAGGAAAGCTCTGAGAAGCTGTAGTCATTCTGCAGGAAGGAGAAAGGAATGCATGGAAATTGGGATGCAAAGGCATCTATGCTGGATAGCTTTAGTGTCAACTTGACACACCTGGGTAGAGGGAGCCTCAAGTGGGGAATTTCCTCTATTGGACTGGCCTGGGGCCATGTCCGTGGGGCATCTTCTTGATGAGTGATGTGGGAGGGCGCAGCCCACTAAAGAAAGAAAGAAAGAAAGAAAGAAAGAAAGCTGAGCAGGGGCCAGGGGGCAAGCCAGTAACCAGCATTCCTCCATGGCCTGTGCTTCAGCTTCTGCCTCCAGGTTCCTTCCCTGAGTTTCTACCTTGGGCTCCCTGATGAACTGTGACCTGGGAGATATAAGCCAAATAAACCCTTTCCTCCCCAAGTTGGTATTGGTCAGAGTGTTTTGTCACAGCAATGGAGAGAAAAACTAGAACAGAGTTTATTTTAGATCTGCTAAATAAATGGAGTCATGTAGTATTTGTCTCTCTCTGATGAGTGTATTTCATTTAACATACTACCCATCTTCACATCTTCATCCATGTTGTCAAGTTTGGCAGGCTTCTTTCTTTTTTTTAAAGCTTAGTAATATTCCATTGTATGTATATGTTGCATTCCCTTTAACTACTCACATCTATTTTACCTAATTTAATAATGTTCCAGTGGTGGAAGAGGGTTTTGTGTTTTTGTATTTTTTGTTTGTTTGTTTGTTTGTTTGTTTGTTTTTGAGAAGTTTAGGTGAATATTTGGGATACATAGCAATAACCAAGATTCCTAAACCACATTTCTTCCATTTTCATTTATTAAAGGAAACTCAAAACTCTTTTTAGTAGCAGCTGTGCCATTTTTTTTCATCCCCCCAAGAGTCTATAAGGGCTTCAGTTTCTCCACATCCTTACATGGTTTTATGGGTGGCTCTTTCAGCAAATGTGAGGTGATTACGCACTTTGTCTTTGACTTGCGTCTTTCTGATGAGTAATGATATCAGCATCGCTTCCAGTATTTTTGAACTTTTGTATATCTTCATTGCGGAAAAAGTCTATTCAAGCATTTCCTTTTTCTGTTGAGTAATTTGGTGTTTGTTGCTGTTTATGTTTGTTTGCTGGGTTTTTTTTTTTCTTGCTTTTGTTACAGGATTCCGGATCTTCACTTGGTCTTAGATAAATGATGGTACTTGCAACTCTTTGAAAATTTATAAAACCTTTTCAAGGGTGCATGCTGTACCAGTTGTACTGATGCAACATTCTTAATTTTACTTTTTAATCACCTTTTGTAACTTTCCTTAACATTCTTTTTTAAATAAAACTTTTTATTCTTTGTGAATTTCTTGCAATTTATTTTGATCAAATTGATTCTCTCATTCACCTTCTAACTCCCCTCAAACTGACTCCCTATCTTCCCCACACCCTCCCAGCTTCATGTCCTTTTCTTTTAATAACCCAACCAGCCCATTTTGGGTGTGGGGCCATTCACTGGAGTATGATTGACCTACCAGGGGGCCATACCCTTGAAACAAGATGACTCTCCCTCTTTCAAAAGTCATCAACTGTCAGTTGCTCCTCACTAGGGATGGGGATTCATGAACCCCACCCTACTAAGTGCTAGAATGTTGACCTGGCTGATCATGTGCAGGTCTTCTGCAGGCAGCCACAGCTGCTGTGGGCTCATGAGAGCAGCAGTCCTGTCATGTCCAGAAGACACTTCTTTGTTCAGTCCTGCCCAACCTCTGTCTCTTACAGTCTTTCCATCTCCTCTTTCCAGGCAGTTCCTGAACACTGATGTGAGGGTGCTATAGACCCTTATACTTTGCGTTTTGAAGAGTTGTGAGTTTCTGCATTAACCACCATCTACTGCCCAAAGAAACATCTCTGATGATGTCTGAGAGCTGCACATAAGAATATGAACATATGACATTTGTCTTTCTGGATCTGGGTTACCTCATTCAGTTTATTGTTTTCCAGTTCCATTCATTTATCTACATATTTCATTTTTCTTTTGTTTTGTTTATCTTAACAATTCTTACTGGGGTAAGAGGAAATCTCACAATAGTTTTAATTTACATTTCCCTGATGGCTAAATATGCTGAACATTTTAAAATATATATTTCTTAGCCTTTTGGGACTGGAGAGATGGCTCAGTTGTTAAGAGCACTGGCTGCTCATGCAGAAGACCTGAGTTCAAATCCCAGTACACCCTCTTTTGGCCTCTGTAGGCATTGCATGATTTGAGTATACTTACATCCATTCAGGCATAACACTCATACACTTACAAAAAAATAAAAGCTTAAAAAATCTTAGCCATTTATATTTTTCTTTTCTGAGAAGTCTCTTTTCAGTTCCATAGTCCACTTTAATTTTTAATTTTTTGTTGTTTCTTGGAGTTTTTGCACATTCTAGACACAAACCCTATGTAATATGTACTGCTGGCAAAGATATTTTTCCATTCTGTAAGCTGTCTCCTGTCAATTTACAGTTCCTCTTGAGTGCACAGACACAATAAAATACTTGAAAGTGATAATCAAGAACACATCCAAAAGACTATTCACTATGAGCAAGTTGACTTCATTCCAAGGATGCAGGGCTGGTTAAGCACATGAAAGTTAATAAATCAGCACATAAATGATTCAAGGACAGAATGGGATTGAGGACCCAGATATAAGTCCACGCACTTGTAGACACCCAATCTCTGTACAAAGATGTCAAAAACCCACATTGGTGAAAAGAAAGCTTCTTTAACACATGGTATTGGGAAAACTGAATATCTATGTGTAGAAGAGTGAAACTTGACCATCCTCTTTCAGTGCACACAAATTAATTCCAAATAGATGAATGATTTTGATGTTAGACATGAAATTCTGCAACTTCTAGAAGAAAGAATAGTGAGTACACTTCAGAATATAGACTCAGGTAAGGACTTTCTAAATAGGACTGTGGGTGCACAGAAAATAAGACCAACAATCAACAAGTGGAGCTTTGTGAAGCATTCTTTTTCATGCATACAAATACATAAAATATTAGAACAAGTAAAAAATATCTAAGTGAACACAGTGTAGTAAGGTACCTAGCAGTACAAGCACTGAAGCATTGGAAGAACATTTTCGTCAAGCTAGAAAGGTGCATTTACAACTAAGATATTTTCAGTAAATATGTCTCTATTAATATTCACTGCACAAAACTTACCTTATACAACACGCTCTCCTCCAGCACAGACATAGACCACTCAACAGCTGTTCTCTATGCCACCGCTTTATGGCAGTTGGCACTTTGCTCCTTCTCACACATTCAGCACATTTACCACGCATCCTTGTTGCCCAAAATATTTCCCCTGACATCACCTTCCACAAATCTGCATGCTCTGGGCCTTTCCTTTCACTTTTTTCCCCCTCATCTCTGTCTATTCTAATATTCTCAAGAGTTCTGAACAAGTAGTCTAAATAACCTGATAAAGCAGTATCAGCTCAAATGTTCTTTCAGATAGCATTTGCATTTTTATTTTAGCTTTGTAAACACTGAACAACTAATAGACTAGCAGTAAGCACAGAAACAGAAGCTTGAACGGGGATATATTTGGACAAGACCACACGCTTGGCATTTTTCAAATCCTAGCCCACAAATGACTGCTTACTTTGGCAAAATATAACACTGTCTCTAGAACTTTTAGGTTAAAATAAATCTCTTATTTCCTCAGAATGAGTGCAATTATCAATTGTCATTCTGACAATAATTAATATAGCCTAACTTTATAAACAAATGATTTATGGTTACTTATTCATTTATCAAACACTTCCTTTTCTTTTGGTCTTTTTGAGGAAGGGTCTCCCTGTAGTCACAGCTGGTCTGGAACTCACTATGTAGGCCAGTTGGTCTAGATCTCCCAGAGCTCCCTCTGCCTCTGCTTGCAGTTCTATAACTAAACGGCTATGCCACCACACTGGGCTCTATCAAACATTTCTTAAACATTACCCTTTCCCCCATACTATTATTCTAGAAGTAAAGTTGAAGTATTGTAACTTGGGTACTATACCAAGTTACAATAGACTAAGCAGCCTTTTTAATATTTTATTTATTATTTTTATGTGTATGTGTGCATTGCCTGCATGTAGGTAAGTGTACCCATGTTGTGCAATGCCTGCAGAGAACAGAAGAGGCTGTCGGATCCCCTGGAACTGGAGTTACGGACAGTTGTTAGCTGCCTTGTGGGTGCTGGGATTAGAACCCGGGTCTCTTGCAAGAACAGTCAGTGTTCTTAACCACTGAGCAGTCTCTCCAGCCCCCATAGACTAAGTAGCTTTTAAATAAGAGAAAAATATGTTTCACTCTCTGGAGGCTAAAGTTCTGGAATCAGGTGTAAGAAAGTTGATGTTCTAGTAAGGATCCTTTCCCAGGTTACAAACTGTTGAATTCTTGTTTTACCTTCATAGCACAGACAGGAAACAGAAGCTACCCTCTTAGGAATCTTATAAGGACACCAGCCTCATTTCTGAGGACTTTACCCCAAAGTCGTAAAGACTCCCTTTCCTAACATCATAGAAATTTGAGTAGCAATTCAACAGTGAAATGTGGAGGACATAAACACTTCATACTTGAAAGCATCAGTGAAGATATTCATGAAGATATTATATGAAAATTGAAGACTGCATTTAACTTTATGTCCAAATAAAACTTTATGCACAATACATTTCATTGCAATCTCAGAAAGTTAAGTAGGTATTAGGATAATTAAGAAAGACTACACTGAGTGTTTAAAAACTGGGTCAACCTATAAAAGATGGGGAACATTTAAATATGGCAACAAAATGGAAATGAACATCTCAATTGGTAAGGACAACAGAGGCTCAGAATATATTTCAGAAATAGCTATACTGAAGAAGAGTGGTCCAACTCAGTGAAGAATTCTAGCTGAGAAGGGAATGACTTGACTCTGGAGAAGTAATGGATGCTTAGTTGACAAGCTGTATGTGTCCACACCAGGAAGAGCTTTTATATTAGAGTACATGGGAAATTTCAGGATGGATATCATCTAAAATATATGAACAAATCATTTTTTCTATTTCACTTTAAATGTATTTTTGCAAATTTCATCTCATTCATCTTGATCATATTTAGAACTTGTTCATATGAACTTACAATGCTTCTTTTAAACATTATGATTTTAATAAATACATGATTAAGTATCAATTTATACTAAAATTTTCTATGAATATGGACTTTGGTAAATTTACAGATGAACTATAATAGTTACTAGACCAATTATTATTAGTAAAAAATTCCTGAGAATAGCATAACATTATTCTCAATAATTCAAAACCTGAAAAGTGAAAAAAAATTGGTAATAGGTCCATCAGTCACAGGGATGTAAAGAAGAGTTGTGATGCCTTGATTAAAGGTATTCATTTCTCTGTAGAATCTACAAGCTTTTTAGTAGGTCAGATTCTGACGACAGAAAGATACATCCCTCCCTAGAAATCATCTTCTCAGGATTCAGGATACATGCATCAGCCTCACTCACATACACTCACACACTCTTTGGGTGGATGTCTTCAAGTTGGACTCTAGTTTCAGAGAATTTCAGGTTAAAATGGATGCTCTTCAGATCAAACACCTTTCTTTTCCAGCCCTCCCTGCCCAATTTAGGAAAAGAAGCAAATTGTTTCTTTTAATATAGCTGGGCGTGGTGGCACACGCCTTTAATGCCAGCACTTGGGAGGCAGAGGCAGGCAGAGCTCTGTGAGTTCAAGGCCATCCTGGTCTACATAGTGAATTCCAGGACAGCTGGTCCTACAGGGAGACCCTGTCTCAAAAAGACCGCCAAAAAAAAATTTTTCAATATGTGTGTCTGTGCGTGCGTGCGTGGGTGCGTGCGTGCGTGCGTGTGTGTGTGTGTGTGTGTGTGTGTGATTTTAGGTGTCTGGGGAGGCCAGGAGAGGGTATCAGAGCCCTTGGTGCTGGAGTTACAGGCAGTTATGAGCCCTTAGATGTGGGTTTTCTGGGAACTGAACTTGGTGCCGCTGCAAAAAGAATCCGACCTTTGAACTGCCAAGCCATCTCTCCTGAAAATATTTTTATGAACCAAATTATCTGGTGTAAGAGTTATACATGGAATTATTATTTTATGAGAAGCTTTGTAGGGCTGTTTTTAATTTAAGAAGACAATTATTAGAGAGTTTGCACCCTGTTTTCTGTAACTTGAATTCCTTTCTCTAGTTTAGTAGTATCATGACTCTATTATAAGGATTCTGTTGATAAATTTATCTACAGGTACACTGTAAAGAAACTGGCCCAGATGTTTACTGAATGCTGTTATAGGAACAGAGTGGAACTCATAAAAACCAGGCAAAGAAGCAGAATTCAGAAGAAAGAATGTTGGTGGAACTTGACCAAAAACAAGAAGCAGACAAGTTTTAGTCATATATGTTAGTCTTAAGGATGGGCAGCAGGTTTGTATCTGAGTATGATCTTTCTCGTTAGGAGAAGGACTAAAGAGGAACATTCATACCTTTGAAATATTAATGTGTATAGCGATATATATAGTGTTACCTAAGACTTGTATTAAGATCAAGGCAAGTGATCTGAATTTGAGGAAACAGCCTTCTGGGTGAGGTTCCACTGCCATAATTTGTTTGTCACTGGTTTTACACAACTGATTTCAATATTTGTCTACACTGGACCATTTCAAACACATGGTAAAGGGAGAAGCATGACACATGTAAGATGTTGCCCCTGCTGTTAGAGGCAATGCGTCCTGTGCTAGTAAAATTAAAAATGAAAGTCAATGAATCAGAAAAGAAGACATTGAGCAAGGTATGAATCATATCCTGTTCTTGTAAAATTTTGTGGTTATGTTGGATTTGCACAATTTAGTTATGGGAATCTGCCCCCGGAAGTTTGTATAAATGTTTTTGTGCAAAGCCAAAAGGACAAACAGTTTCAAAGGGAGGAAATTGCTACATCTTCAGAGTAAAAGTTTGGCATTTACTTAAACTTGTGTTCCAAATGTCAGATTCAACACAAGACAAAGTTTAGTTCTATTTATGATCTAATACTTGAGAGATGCACTCAACACAGAGTTTGACCACGGGAACAGTGTTTAATGAATAAATGAACCAGTGGATGGCCGAATCATAAACATTCTCAAGAAAAGGAAAAAAAAAAATGCCAAATGAAAGAACAAAGACATGAAATTTTCACTTCACTAAAAACATGGTGCTATTAAAATAATTTTAGGAAGCAGACCCATTAAGTCTCTAAAAGCTGTAATTTAAAATTTTAATTTAGCTGTATTTTCCTTACTCTTCTGCTTTTTCATCACAAATATTCTCCATCTAAATCTCTTGCAAATTGTTTTCCCCCCAAAAGTTAGCCCTTCTAATTTTAAATTTCAATGTCTTATTTTGAAGATTGTGTGTATGCATGTCTTGCCTACATGTATGTAATTGCACCATAGGTGTGTAATGGCTGTGGCAGTCAAAAGCGGTGTCAGATCACCCGGAACTGTAGTCACTGACAGTTGTTAACTGCTATCTGGGTGCTGAGAACCAAATCCCAAGTCCTCTGGAAGAACAATAAGTCTTTTAACCAGGAAGTCAGCTTTAATGACATTCAGCCCTAAATGTCTCATTTTGATGGGAAACTGAAGCTATAAAAAGATCTACATTTATTTAATTGAGCATTTAATTAAGAGTAATATGAAAACACCTATGAATAATGGGGGAAAAATTAGAATGGAGTGGAACTTCCGTGTTGTTTATTTCAGTTTGTTTACGATTCTTTGGGAAGCAAATACCAAGCTGAGATTAAATATGAGATGTTTACTGAAAATACATCTGTTAAGGATAAAGGGGATCTCACTAAAATAATAGAAAACCCTTAAGGGCAGATGCAGGTCCAAGTTGGTGAAGTGGGTAGAGAAAGAGGTTCTGCTGTGTAGAAGAGCCTCACATTCACAGAGTATTGGGGGGCCTTTTGGGACCAGATCAGGGAAGGAGAGGGGCTCTTAGCATTATTAACCTGTATGTGATGACTGTGCCTCCCAGAATCCATATGCCAAAATCAAGTTTCAAGGTGAGGTTTTGGGAAGTAATAATGCTGAGAAAGCAGAATTTTCATCAACAGCATCTTAACATTCAAAAGGTTCTGAAGAGAGCAGAGTTATTTTCCTATCACTTCCATGTAAAGACAGAGCAAGGAAGTGCTAATTATAAACTAGAAAGTAGATCATCACTACGAAGAATATATTTCTGCTAGTGATAAGTTCTTCCATTTATACTGGTTTATTTTAGCCACCCAAAGACACTTACACTCCTACCATAGTCACTGAGCAGGTGGGAAGCTGTGTGGGAAAGGCATCCCTGAGATCTTAGAATGAACCACTGAGGTAACAGCATGAGCCATCTTCAACTCTGGCACCCACAGCTGACGGTTCCATGATTTCCATAGAGACAATTGGGAATTGAAACGGTTTTGATACTAAATGTTTCTCATGACAATTTTTAACATTCCAGAGAACCCCTGCTTTTAAAATCATGTTGTAGGTAATACTGCACAATTAATCTCAGAATAAGGGACTTCCATTATTTTTTATGTATCTCTTTTAAAGGAAATGGGAAAAACAAGCATTTAAAAAATTGTTTTTATTATTACTTTTTGTGTATAAGTGTATTGCACCCTTGTCATGCAATGCCTGCAGAGGTCAGAAGAGGCTGTCAAATCCCCTGGAACTGGAGCTAAGGACTGTTGTTAGCTACTGTGTGGGTGCTGAGAATCAAACCCAGGTCCTCTGCAAGCACACCCTGTGCTCTTAATTGCTGAGCATTTCTCCAGCCTCTGTAAAACAAGTTTTAATAGACCATCAAGAGTTATATTTAACAAATTGAAGTTTAAAAACAAAATTATTATTTATGTAACTTCTGTTAGTTATTGAGCAGCTACATTTAGCATGAATATATTTTATAATATAAATTTGTTGTGCTTATTCTTTTTATTTTTATGGATTCTGCTGAATTATTGCATCTCTCCTAATTATCAGGAAGAGCTATGTTTAATATTTTACAGATGGAATCTGTGCAGTGACTGTCACATAGCAAGCTTTTCATAAGTATTTGCTGAAACAAAAATAAAGGAAAAATTAATAATGCTGTATTCTAAGTGGTTGAAAATGAGAAGTCAATCCAGGGGTACCAGCTTGATTACTTGCTTAGTCAAAACAAGCCAGAATCTTTTAAACAATGTTAATAGTAATCCACATAAACTGGAAATTTCCTGAAACAGAAAATAATAACAATAATAAATTCTTGAATCCAGCTTAAATATTTATAGAAATTCCTGGTATATTGGAATATCTAAAGTACCATTCATGGTGCCTGATAGAACATTAGAAGCAAATATAGAAAACATAAATATAATAGCTAAATTAACTTAAAATCACATTGCAAAAGGTACGTGTCAACAAATATGTGAGAATGTATCATAAATTAAAGTTTAGTAATCTGCAGTTCTATATTTTAAAATCTTGGTTATGCAGCATGAGTTAATGTTTAAACCACATACAAAATACTGTTGACCACTTGGGGAAGAAATCTCATCCCCAAGAAAGCCGGGAAATAGAGATGATGACGTGAATCTGCTTTTGTAGAAGGAATGTCATTCTTTATTTTGGATGAGTGGTAATTCGAAACTAGGGACTTATGATCAAGTGAGGTGTGTGTGTGTGTGTGTGTGTGTGTGTGTGTGTGTGTGTGTGTGTTTCCCAAGCTACTATGAGCATAGTTTTCTGTGATCTGCTCATATTTCGTACTCTTTTAATACTTGATTCTAGAGAAATAGTGAATAAAATTGTTTTAAAAGAGTGAAGCAGTATAGGACATTATGAAATAATGGTAACATAAAATGGGCCGATCAAAAGAAAGATAAAAAATTAGAAATGCAAGAGTAGTCTGAATATTTCCAATAATAGGAGCAAAATAAGCCTGGTATTTCTGCATGATATTTAAAGTGAAGATGTTTAAAAACTATACATTCAGAAAAAGGAAATTTTGTGCCAGGAGTGGTGGTACACACTTTTAATCCCAGCACTCAGGAGACAGAGGCAGGTGGATCTCTGTGAGTTCAAGACCAGCCTGAGTTCCAGGACAGCTGGGGCTACAGGGAGACCCTGTCCCAAAAAGACCAAAAAAAAAAAGAAGAAGAAAAATTTGTGCCTGGTATTCATAAAAATGAATTTCTAAGCACCTGAAATTTATTTTAAAAATTTAAAGACGTGGCTCATGGATGTGGTGAAAGGCATCCTGGTGGCTGAGGCCATAACTCCATTTTCTTGATTATTCAAATTTGGTATAATATCTGTAAACACAAGGAGAAGATTCAGCTCTTGACTCAGGCATCTTCATTCCAGTCATCCACTGTCTGTCTAAGAAATACTTCCTGAAATCTAACACAGACTGATTCTGCTGTAAAGTGACTTTAAAAGAGGTGTACAAAATATGCTTGGCTGGCACCGCAATTGTGCTGATTAATTCTTGTTAACTTGACACAAACCTAGACATGCTTGGGAAGAAGGAACCTCAGTTGAGGAGTTTTCTAGATCAGATTGGCCTGTGGCCATAACTGTTAAGCATTTTCTTGATTTCTAATTGACATAAGAGGGCCTAGCCACCTGCAAACAGAGTTATCCTTTTGCAGGTGGGCCTGGGCTGTCTAAAGGTGGCTGAGGAAGCCAGAGGCATTGAGCCAGGAAAGAGTGTTCCTCTGTCTTTTTTATTCATGCTCCTGCCTTGAGTTCCTGCCTTAACTTCCATTGATGATACACTGTAACCTGTAAACAAATAAACACTTTCCTTCTCCAAACTGGTTTTGATCATTGCTTCTATCACAGAAGCAGAGAGCAACCTAGAATGACAACCCAGACAAAGAAAAATTTTAAATCCAAGTAAAAGTCAACAAAATAATGTTTTAAATATATGAATATAAATCTGAAAAGAGAGTCTTGCTAAACAGGAAACCAAAAGCATCTTACAGATGATAGATACATAGAGGGAAGCTGTATAGGACTCAAGAGAGTTAGATGTGTTTATTTTCAAAGGATTAAAAATATAATTCAAAGAACAAAAGTTTCCAACTACATAATAAATTCATGCCTTCCTTGTATAAAGAAATATAAATACAAAATAATTAAAAGGTGCAAAATATCCCTTGAGGGTTTTAAGTGTGAGCCCTGAGGCCAAATTTGACAGTTTCAAATTTTGATGTATTGTCAAATGGGGACAGTAATATCATTTACTTTCTACTAATGCTTGTGAGAGTGTAATCAAACCCAGGACATAATTAAGTACTTAATTATTGCTTGTCAAAGTTTT
>NW_008341923.1:964-2617 GCF_000622305.1 Nannospalax galili | reverse complement strand
GTAAAATAAAGAAGAAAGTCCCTAAACCATTGCAATGACCAATAAACATTAACACAAGAAGCTACATTTTATCTAGTTCCCTGGCCAGATAAAATATAAGTTCAGTGGCATGGAGGGGACTATGTATTCTCATAGATGTTTATAAATGCTGTATGAACATTTTAGCCTTTCTACAGAGAAACTAGCACCATGGAAAAAAAACTGTGAAGATGTGTGTGCACTCCCTTTACAATTTGTGAGTCTAGGAATGACTCTTACAAAATAATCTGGTAAGAACATAAGCGCTCATGTACATGATAGAAATAATAAAAACAACTTACAATAATAGGCACAACAGCAAGAAAATAATATGCTATGATGGTGTTTGGTTAAAGTAAGACACAGTATTGGAAGTAATATAATATAGTTCGAATAAATCACATACACAAGTGATCATACATAAATAAAATAAAATCAAGGAGCAGGCAGATATGTACTGTCTGTTACATTTACACTAAAAGTAACACATTAATCTATCATAGCAGGATTTGAATTTTTGATTCTTCTGGAATATGAAATGTCATACAAATACTGTCTTTATGTATCTATACATATGCTTTTAATTATTTTTATTTTACGTGTATGATTTATTTATTGCCTGTGTGTAAGCGAGTGCATCATATCACGCAGTGCTGCAGATGTCAGAAGAGGGCATCATATTGCCCTGGAACTAGAGTTAAGGACGGTCCATAGCCACCCTGTGGGTGCTGGGAATCGAACCTAGGTCTGCTACAAGAGTAGCCAGTACTCTCAAGCACTGAGCCATCTCTCCAGCCCCATAGCTATGTATATATAATAGAGAAATTGACATACTGAGAAAAAGTCATTTTATTGTTTTACTTATTTTGCTATAACATTCTAATATTACAAAAATTTAATACTGAAGACAATTCAATTGTATAATCAATTAGTATATGCCTCAAATAAATACATTAATTACTTATTGATTACCTTCATTTAACATAATTTTATTTAGCCTAAAAAATTAGAAGGGATTTCAAGAATAACAAATCACAATTGTTTAAATTTTAAACTAAGATAAAAACTTATTTCTACTTATTTGTGAATCCTGATTGATGTCTTGATTGTGATTTTTTTAATATTAATTATTCTATTTGACTCAAAATACAAAGGTCTACAAGTTTGAATTTGAAGCCCAGTTTCACAGAACTGAGAAAAATAAATTCCCTGGTATGACTGAAAGATTAGGATATCTAAGTTGATTCTTATACTCTAACATTCTGCACCAAGATAACCTTTCATACCTGGTAATTGATATTCTTATCTTGTTTTAAGATTGTCTTTAATCACATATCAATGATATAGAACAGTATTCTAAGTCAATTTTGTTCCCAAGAGTAGGTAAACATAAAAAGATATTCCAGTGGTATGAGTTATACCATCTTCTAAATAGGCCATATAAGATGTTTTTAAAAATAATTTATTGAGAATTTCATACATGCATATAAGATATTTTGATCAAATCCGTGCCCACTCCCTCCCCTCCAACTCCTCCCATATCTCTCCATCACATTTTCATGAACAACTTCGTGTACTCTTTTTTATGGGACTGGGACATTTTGCTGCTTTAACATTGGCCCCCCCCAAAGAGGT
>NW_008341923.1:0-883 GCF_000622305.1 Nannospalax galili | reverse complement strand
TCACAAAGATCCACCTGCCTCTGCCTCCCAAGTACTGGGATTAAAGGCGTGGGCCACCCCATGCAGCTCTTCATTGTTTTTTCAATGGGGCTCTTTGCTACTCTAATATTTCCCCATCTGAAGAGGTAACCCTAAAATCTTTTAAGGATTAGATAAAAGCTCTCAAATACTCTTGACATTTTTGGCTTTGGAACAGAGTATGTTGCTAAGGGGCCCAAGGACATTGTGACTTTTAGTCAAGAAACTGGCTATTTTCTTTGGGTTCTTTTTACACTAACTACCTAGCCAATTCCTATCTCCTATTATCACACCGTCCTCTGAAGAGGTTATTCAAATTGCCAATAAGGAATTGGGATGCAGACCACTCTGGTTTCTTCCATGCTGAACAGGCAAGGAGGGTGAGGAAATTGGAGTACCCCTTCAGTGGGTCTATCTAAAAGACTGCCAAATTGCAAACTCTTATCTGTAGGGGGAAAAGAAAGTCCTTGACTGCTGAATAGGAGATGTGAAGGAAAAGTAAAGGCAAGAGTAATTAGCATTACGAGTTCTAGGGACAGGGAACTAGAACAAAGTCAGAACAGGGCAATTCTTAAATGTTCATATGAGAGTCTATTGAAATTTTTGGACAAGGACTTCCAAAAGCATCCCTCTATTGGGTTCCTCCTTGTATTTCTTTTGTTTGCCAAGGCTGGACTCAAGAGTGATGGATTCAGGATTTGCTTTCAGGCATTTGATAGCTGTTGGAGTGGCTAGAATCTGTGTCATTTCCCTCTCAAAGGCTTCTAGAGAGGGGGAGAAAACAAATCTGCCCATCATTTTAGAACAGCAGTGTGTTGTCTCCTTTAGCTACAGGTGGGCACTACAGTATTGCAGACCAAGATTT
>NW_008341922.1:0-289 GCF_000622305.1 Nannospalax galili | reverse complement strand
TCAATGCAATCCCAATCAAAATCCCCATGACATACTTCACAGAATTAGAACGAACCATCCTTGAATTCATATGGAAGCACAAAAGACCCCAGATAGCCAAAGCAATCCTGACCACAAAGAGCAAAACAAGGGAGATTAGTATACCAGATCTAAAAGTATACTACAGAGCTATAGTCATAAAAACAGCATGATATTGGCACAAAAATAGACACATAGATCAATGGAACATCACTGAAGCTCCAAACCCAAGTACATGCAATTTCAGCCACCTGATATTTGACAAAGGTGC
>NW_008341921.1:0-246 GCF_000622305.1 Nannospalax galili | reverse complement strand
AACATGATAAAAGAATTCAGTGAATTTAAAGAACACATAAACAAATCAAAGGACTGAAGAAAGGGATAAACTTCTGAATGAATTCAGAAAAGAGAAATATTGAGGAATACTCAGGCTGAAATGAAGAAGGAAGTGAAACACTCAGTAAGCCAATTAGAAATGATAGGAGAAAGCCTCACCAATAGGATTAACAACATGGAAAACAGAGTATCAAGGCTGGAAGATAAAGTGGATGAACTAGACCAC
>NW_008341920.1:0-807 GCF_000622305.1 Nannospalax galili | reverse complement strand
AGAAACAAAACCCAGAGAGGGTGGGTTCAGACCTACATCAGTGTAGCAGGCCTGGATCTCAGCAGACTGCCAGAGAGTGCCCATATCTTACCATCAGTTCCCTCCAAATTAAACCTCAAAACCTGAGAGAACCTGAACCCTGTACCAACCAGCTTTACATAACCAATAAAGAAAGGACCTAGGCACCTGTGTAATACAAACAGAAGCATACTTCAACTTAATTCTCATATCAGAATCATAAATAACAAAAGAAATTCACATGCCAAACGCACAACGAAAGAATAATGAAATGGAAAGCCAAAATACTATGTCCCAACCAAACTCCACCAATTCTATAGAAGAGTTCTACAAAGAGACCCCTGTAAGGATAAGCCAGGGCACTGAATTTAAAAGAACAATCATAAACATGATCAAGGAATTCAATGAAATTAAACAACATTCAAACAAATCAAAGAGCTAAAATAAGAGGGGTAAACTTCTGAATGAATTCACAAAAAAGATGGAAACATTGAAGAAAACTCAGGCAGAAATGAATAAGGAAGTGCAAAACTCAATAAGCTGACTTGAAACAAAAAGGAAAAGCCTCACCTCTAGAATGAATGGAATGGAAAACAGAATATCAACCCTGGAGGGTAAAGTTGAAGAATTGGACCACTCAAGAAAGACTATGGAAAATTTAAAAAAACACAGGTATAGAATATTCAAGAGATGTGGGACAAAATGAAAAGACCAAATCTATGGATCATCGGAATGGAAGAAGAAGAATTTTATGTTAATGGTGTTGACGCGATCTTAAACAGGATTGTA
>NW_008341919.1:0-721 GCF_000622305.1 Nannospalax galili | reverse complement strand
CAAATGATCAGTTGTGTTCATATTAGTCCTTTAGCATCCCAGGAAGGAAAACTATAGTAAGAATACTTTTATCCTGTGTATTAAGGGTGTATAGTTTGTTAGCTATTTCATTTTGATGTTTGTTTAATAAAAATGTAAAATAAAAATTAAAATCCTTTTGTACCACATAGCTTTATCCAGATTCATCTAGTTTTCATATTTTGGCTGATTTGATCTTGTTCCTTTTCTCCTTCTCTTTCCTCCCTACCTCCTTTTTTCTCCCTCCTTTCCTTCCCCATACAATCTCTTCTCTCCCTCCTACTCTCACTCTCTCTTTCTTACACAACACACTTAAGTTAGAGTTCTGACTGCAAATTAGAGTGTAAGTTGTATCCTTCAATTTATTTAGTGTGTAGTTGCTAAGAAAACGTTATTAGCTTGAATTAATATGGCATAATAATCAAAATCAGGAAATCTTACACTGATACAATTCTATCATCTAATTCACAGTCTACTTTTAAGTTTAGTCAATTATCCAAGTAATGTCCTCCATAGCCAATGTTTCTTGGCCCAGGATTCAGTTCATATGACCACGAATTACATTTAGTTCTCATAGGAATTTGATCTTCTGTAACCTGTAATAGCTCCTCAGCATTTTGATTTATTAGTCTTGACATTATTAAGTAATATGGCTAATTATTTTCTAGATTGCCTATAAATATGAATTTGCCTGATGCTTCTT
>NW_008341918.1:0-410 GCF_000622305.1 Nannospalax galili | reverse complement strand
GTCTCTAAGAGTTGCTGGATAAATAAAGGACTTTTCACACCCTTTCATCTTTAGGGTTTCTCTCCAATATGAATTCTTTGATAATATTCCCCATGTGTTGAGCTTGCAATAAAGGAAATGTCACATTCTTCATATCAGTAGGGTTTCTCTCTATAATTCTTCTTAAGTATTGAGTGCTCAGTAAAGGACCTGCCACATTCTTCACATTTCTAGGGTTTTTACCCCATATGTATTAGCTGATATAATCTAAATGTTGATATACGAGTAAAGAACTTTTCACATTTTTCACGTTGTAGGGTTTCTCTCCAGTATGTATTCATTGAGGTACTCTAAGACTGGATTTTTGATTAAATGACTTGTCACATACTGCACATTTGTAGGGTTTTTCTCCACTATGAATTCTGTAATGT
>NW_008341917.1:0-410 GCF_000622305.1 Nannospalax galili | reverse complement strand
TGCTGAATGGGATTAGCTTCCTCAATGGGATTAGTTTTCTCAGGCAAGGGTGGGGTGGGTGGGTCTGCTGAGGGTGGGGAAATTAATTCATTAGGTGAATCAAATTCCTCAGAGCCTGAGGATTCAAAATCCTCAGCCTTCTCAGGGTTCTCCCACACATCTCCGCCACGTGTCAGGATTCATCTTTTCCTACCAATGCCCGCACCTTTACTGCTGACACCCTTTGAGGCTGAGAATTAAATTTACGTTGTAGGTCAGACAAACATATAATAAGGGCTCCAGCTTGATTTTCTGCAGATTTAGCTCTCTGGCTGCTGGATAGAAGATTCTCTTCCAGGGCACACTTGGAAACTTTTAAGCTGTTGATTTGAATCTGGAGCTTGTCAATTTTATCATTAAGCTCATTGTTT
>NW_008341916.1:0-301 GCF_000622305.1 Nannospalax galili | reverse complement strand
CTGTTATTTACATCAGGCTACTTCCTGTTAAGTTTATGTATATAATTATCTCCTTCAGTTAAGTATATGGGTAGAAACTGGATCTTGTTTTCTGTCTGCTAAAGTGCTAAACATAACGGTCTGCAAGGTAGCTAGAATTTAAGAAATAATGGCTTGAAAAGTAATATTTAGGGGCTGGAAAGACGGCTCAGCAGTTAAGAGCACTGGCTGCTCTTGCAGAGGACCCGGTTCAAACCCCAGCACCATCATAGTGGTTAACAACTGTCTGTAACTCCAGTTCCAGGGGATCTGACGCCCTCTT
>NW_008341915.1:0-384 GCF_000622305.1 Nannospalax galili | reverse complement strand
GTCATAGTTTAGTCAACTAGTTTAGGGAACAAAATATATATCTAGTCAAGGCTTATCTCAGAATATTTGGTTTTTTTATCCAAGCCTTATCTACATAGCACATGACAATTAAAAGTACCAGACTGGTGGAACTAACCTTATTGGATTTTTAACAGTCATAGTTTGAGGTCCATACTAATGTGGTCAGAGGGATTTAAAGGACAGTTTTTACCCCTTGCCCTCCACAGTCGACTAAGTTCCAAGGAACTATGGAACATCTCTCAAAATGTCCTATCACCTGTCCTCTTGTTCAGGGAGGGCATGGAGACCCCATGAGTTGGACTTGAACCAGTGTCCAGTCTAAAAAGAGGAGGGTCAACTCAGAGGAGAGATGTCATTCATACT
>NW_008341914.1:0-1638 GCF_000622305.1 Nannospalax galili | reverse complement strand
GCTGTACTTGCAGAGACTGGGGTTCAAATCCCAGCACCCACCTGGTGACTAACAACTGTTCGTAACTCCAGTTCTAGGGGATTCGATGCCGTTCTCTGACCTCCCCAGACACTGCATGACTCAGGTGCACTTATATACGTATATGCATAATACTCATACTCATAAAATAAAAATAAGATAAAATTTTAAAAAGACTCTGTCCTCTGTAAATACAGCTTATACAAGCCAAACTAAAAGGGTCCATACTCAACGCTGTAATAATAGACAGAAACATCCATCGTCAGAGATTAAGACATCACAGCACACCATTGAATGCGAGGCTGAGAAGCCCTCACAAACCATGAAACAGCTTGATTCTTAAGTGAAAAGAGCAACTTGCAAAGCAGCAGATTGTCAGACGGCTACAACGCAGGTCCGATTCCTTAACTGCAGGTGAGACATTCTTGATTTAAAAATAGGAAATAAAAAAAACCTGAATGCCAACATGACACCATTAATGGAAAAGTCTATACCTGACCTTATATGACTGTGAGCCACAACAAATATGTCCTAAAAAGATTGTGCTGGGCTGGCAGTGTAGCTCAGTAAAATGCTTGCTGTTCTAGTTTGCGTTCTGTCGCTGTGATAGAACCTTGACCAAAACGGCCACGGAAAAAGAAAGCGTTTATACGGCTTTCAGGTTAAGGTCTATCCTCCAGGAAAGCTGAGGAAGGGCCTCGATGCAGGAACCTGGACGTGGAAACGGAAGCAGAAACCATAAAGGAACGCTACTTACTGGCTTACCTCCCCCAGCTTGCTCAGGCAGGGTTCTTATACAGCCCAGGCCCAGTGGGCCAGGGATGGCACCGACCCCGTTGGCGGGGCCCTCCTACATCAAGTAGCAATCAAGAAAATGCCCCACAGACATCCCGATAGGCCAAATCTATGCAGAAATTTCCTCATTTGAGGTCTCCCAAGTGCTTCAAGTTGTTAATTAAGATTAACCATCACATTTGCCTAGCATGAACGGGCCCTGGGTTTAATCCCCAGCATCTCCTACACCAGGTACCTGCCTGTAATCCTAGCAATCAGAAGGTGGAGGCAGAAGGATCATAAATTCACGTTAATCCTCGGCTACATAGAGAGTTCAAGGCTAGCCTGAGATCCATGAGGAGAAAAGAAGGAGAGTATTCTATTTAATATAGATATATTTTAAAAAGAGAAGTAGCCAGGTGTGATAATGCATACCTGTACTCAGGAGGCAGCGGTAGGCAGATGTCTATGGGACGGAGGTCAGCCTGGTCCGTACAGCAAGTTCCAGGCCAGCAGAGACTACAGGGGAACTCTATCTCAAAAACAAAACAAAAAGCAAACAAAAAGGAGAGCGATAATTTGCTCATATATAAGCCACCTCCTTTGTGACCTTGGACTTGACCTTAATTGTTGAGCTGTTGGTTTTCTAGGATAATGCTTTACCCCTGAGCTGTGTCTCTAGTCCTAGGTTTTCTAGCTTGTAAAATTGAGTTACTTGGGGCAGGAGAGATGACTCAGCGGTTAAAAGCACTGGCTATTCTTGCAGAGGACCTGGGTTTGGTTCCCAGCACCCACTTGGCAACTAACAACTGTTTGTAATTGCAGTTCTAGGGAATCTGACTTAAA
>NW_008341913.1:1356-2013 GCF_000622305.1 Nannospalax galili | reverse complement strand
TCTTTGAGTCCATTTATATGATTGATGACGTTTATTGACTTGCGTATATTGTATATTGAACCATCCCTGCATCTTTGGGATAAAGCCTACTTGCCTGGTGAATGACTTTTTAATGTGTGTGTGTATGCGGTTTGCAGGTATTTTGTTGAGAACTTTTACATTCATGTTTATTAAGGATATGGGTCTATAGTTTTCTTTTTTGGTTGTGTCTTTACCGGGTTTGGATATTAGAGTGATGCTGGTTTCATAGAAGGAATGTGGGCATTCTCCCTCTGTTTCTATTGTTTTGGTGCTGGCTTCATAGAAGGAATTTGGGAGTTCTCTCCCTGTTTCTATCATTTTTAATAATTTAAGAAGTATTGGTTGGAAGTCTTATTTAAATGTCTGGTAGAATTCTGCTGTAAATCCATCTGGGCTTGGCCTTATTTTAGTTGAGAGGCTTTGTAATACTATTTCAATTTCATTATATGTTATGGGTCTGTTTAAACTTTTGACCTCTTCTTGGTTTAACTTTGGTGGTTCCCATGATTTTAGATATCCATCCATTTGTTTAAAATTTTCAAATTTAATAGAGTATAGGTTTATAAAGTTTTCCCTTATAATGCTCTTGATCTTTTTGATGTCTGTTATGATGTTTCACCTGTCATGTCTGATTTT
>NW_008341913.1:283-1281 GCF_000622305.1 Nannospalax galili | reverse complement strand
CTTCCCAAAGAACCAGCTCTTAGATTCATTGATTCTTTGTGTTGTTTTCTTTGTTTCTATTTCATTAATTTCTGCTCTGATTTTTGTTATTTCTTCTCTTCTATTGTGTTTGGGTTTCATTTGTTCTTTCTTTTCCAGTGCTTTGAGTTGTAGTGTTAGGTCATTTAATTGGGGTCTTTCCAACTTTTTAATGTAGGCACTTAGAGCTATAAACTTCCCTCTTAGGATTGCTTTTAAAATGTCCCAAAGTCATTTATTTGGGCTCTTTCCAATTTTTTAATGTGACACTTAAAGCTATAAACTTCCCTCTTAGGACTGCTTTTAATGTGTCCCAGAGGTTATATTGTGTTGTATCATCCTTTTTGTTGAATTCCAGGAATTCTTTTATTTCTTTTTTAATTTCTCCTTTGACCCACTCATTGTTTAGGAGTGTGTTGTTCAATTGCCACGGGTTCGTGTAGTGACTAGGGCTTCAATGCAGTCTTGATTTTGAGCTTTATTACTTTGTGGTCTGATAGAATGAGTGGAATTCTTTCAATATTTTTGTATTTTTTGAGGTTTGTTTTGTGGCCCAGTATGTGGTCAATTTTTGATAAAGTTCCATGAGGTGCTGAGTAGAAAGCATATGGGTAGAATAATTGAAAGATGTCTGTTAGATCCATTTGATGTATGTATCATTTAATTCAGACGTCTCTATGTTTATTCTTTGTCTAGTTGACCTGTCTAATGGAGACAGTGGGGTATTGAAGTCCTTTACTATTCCTGAGTTGGGGTTAATCTGTTTCTTAAAGTCCTGTAGTGTTGTTTTTATGAATTTGGGTGCAACAGAATTTGCTGCATATATGTTAAGGATTGTAATAGCTTCTTGGTTAACTGTTCCTTTGATCAGAATGAAGTGATTCTCCATATCCCTTCTGATTAGTTTGACTTTGAAGTCTATTTTGTCAGATATTAGAATTGCAACCCCTGCTTGTTTCTTAGTGCCATTTGACTGGAAT
>NW_008341913.1:0-259 GCF_000622305.1 Nannospalax galili | reverse complement strand
ACCTTAAGGCAGTGCCTGTCTTTGAAGGTGAGATGGGTTTCTTGAAGACAGCAAAGAGATGGATTTTGTGTCTTAATCCATTCACTTAGCCTGTGTCTTTTAACTGGGGAGTTCAGTCCATTGATATTCAAGGTTATTATTGAAAGGTATGTATTGGTTCCTGTCATTTTGATTGCTGTTTGTGTTCTCTGTGTAATTTTGTTTTTCCTGATGGAATCAAATCAGAGCCCCCCAGATTAAAGTGAACTGAAACTAAGTC
>NW_008341912.1:1920-2618 GCF_000622305.1 Nannospalax galili | reverse complement strand
ACCTCCAAATGAACAAAATCAGAGATGAAAGGGAAAACATGACAACAGACAACAGAAAGATACAGAACATTATAAGGGAATACTTTTAAAACCTATCAGCTACTAAATTTGAAAACCTAAAAGAAATGGATGGATATCTAAAGGCATGGAAACCACCAAAACTAAATCAAGAAGAGATTAACAGCTTAAACAGACCCATAATTCAAAAAGAAATTGAAACAGTAATACAAAACCTCCCAATTAAAAAAAGGCCGGGCCCAGATGGATTTAGAGCAGAATTCTATCAGGCATTTAATGAAGATCTACATCCAATACTGCTTAATTTATTTAAAAAGATAGAAATGGAAGGAGAACTTCCAAATTCCTTCTATGAAGCCAGCATCACTCTAATACGAAACCCAGGTAAAATAGAACCAAGAAAGAAACTATACATCCATATCCTTAATGAACATAGATGCAAAAATTCTCAACAAGATACTTGCAAACCGCATACAGACACATCAAAAAGATCATCGACCATGATCCAGTCAGCTTGATCCCAGAGATGCAGGGATGGTTCAATATATACAAGTCAATAAACATCATAAATCATATAAATGGATTCAAAGACAAGACTCACATGGTCATCTTAATAGATGCAGAGAAGGCCATCAACAAAAGTCAACATGCATGTATGTTCAAAGCCCTAGAGGGAATGG
>NW_008341912.1:0-1291 GCF_000622305.1 Nannospalax galili | reverse complement strand
TCTACAATGAAAATTTTAAATCTTTAAAGAAAGAGACTGAGGAAGACATCAGAAGATGGAAGGACCTCCCATGCTATGGATTGGAAGAATTAATGTTGTGAAAATGACCATACTACCAAAAGCCATTTATAGATTCAATGCAATGCCAATCAAAACCCCATGACATTCGTCACAGAATTGGAAAAAAAAAATCCTAAAATTCATATGGAAGCACAAAAGACCTCAGATAGCCAAAGCAACCCTGAGCACAAAGAGCAATGCTGGGAAGATTACTATACCAGATTTCAAACTGTATTATAGAGCTATAGTCATAAAAGCAGCATGGTACTGGCAAAAAAATAGACCCATGGATCAATGGAACATAATTGACCTAAACATGATTGCATGCAATTTAAGCCACCTGATACTTGACAAAGGTGCCAAGAATCCTATGGAGGAAAGACAGCATTTTCTTGCTTTCTAAAAACATTTTGTGGGGGTACATGGCATGGCGCATGGAGGTCAGAGGATTGTGTGCAGGAATTGGTTCTCACCATGTGAATCCCAGGCATCAAACTCTGGCTTAGCAGCATATGCCTTTACCACTGAGTCAGCTCACCAGCCCTTCCCTTCCTATTTTATGAAATGGTTTGGAGAGCATTAGTATTCTTTTTTGAAGGTCTGTTAGAATTCAGCAGTGAATCTGTCCAGTCCCAGGCTCTCCTTTGGTGAAATACTTTGTTACTTCTTCTATTTTGTTGCTTGCTATAGTCTGTTTAGGTTGTTTACATCCTCTTGGTTAAATTTTGGTAGGTGGGTCATACATGCTTAGAAATTATTTTGGTATGTAGGTCATATGTGCTTAGAAATTATTTTGGTAGGTAGGTAATATTTGCTTAGAAATTGGAACATGTCTTCTAGATTTTCCAATTTATTAGAATATATTTTCAAAATATTCCCTAATGATCCTTTGGATTTCAGGACACACTCTTTATCTTTAGTGTTTTTTATTTTGGTCTCTCCTTTGTTCAATTGTTCATGGGTTTGTAAATCTTGTTTATCTTTTTAAAGAACTGGCTCTTTAATTCCTTTTTATTTTCATTTTGGGTTTCTAGTCATTAATATCAGCTCTAATCTGACCTATTTCTTTTCATCTCTTTTGAGTTTGTCATGTTCTTGCTTTTCTGACACTTTGAGATGCACTGATGGGTTATTTATGTGAGATTTCTCTTTAATTTTTTTTACATTGAGAGAGAGGAGGGAGAGAGAGAGGGAAAGAGAGAGAGAGAGAGAGAGAGAGAGAGAGAGAGAG
>NW_008341911.1:0-914 GCF_000622305.1 Nannospalax galili | reverse complement strand
TAGGGAGACAACCAAGGCACACCAACAATACAAAGAGAAGCAGACTTCAACCTCAACAAAAGAAGGCTTGGGTTTCATACCAGAATCACAGAAAATGAAAGAAATCCGTATGCCAGAATCACAATGGAAAAATAATAAAAATACAGAAAAACAAAACATCATGATACCACCAAACTCCATCAGTCCTGTAGAAGAGCTCTATAAGGAGAACCTCCTAAAGATAACTCAGGACACAGAATTTAAAAGAACAATCATAAACATGATCCAGAATTCAATGAATTTAAAAGACACACAAACAAACAAATTGAAGAACTAAAAGAAAATAGGGATAAACTTCTCACTGAATTCAAAAAAAAAATTGAAAAAAACTCAGGATGAAATGAAGAAGGAAGTGAAAAACTCAATAAGCCAACTTGAAGCAACAGGGGAAAGCCTCACGGATAGAATGAATGAAACAGAAAACAGAATATCAACACTGGAGGATAAAGTTGAAGAACTGGACCACTCAAGCAAAGATTATGGAACATTTTTAAAAACACAGGAATGGAATATGCAAGAGATGTGGGACACCATGAAAAGACCAAATCTATGGATCATAGGAATAGAGGAAGGAGAAGAATTTCAGGTTAATGGTGTTGAGCAGATCTTAAACAGGATTGTAGAAGAGAATTTCTCCAAATTAAGGAATGACATCCCCATACAAATACAAGAAGCATATGGAGCACCAAATAGACAGGACCAGAAAAGAACCTCCCCACGGCACATCATAGTAAAAACACTAAATGCACAGAACAAAGAGAGAATACTGAAAGCTGCAGAAGAAAAACAAGTCACATATAAAGGAAAACACATCAGAATTACAACTGACTTATCAATACAAACTATAAAAGCCAGAAGAGCCTGGACCAAGGTAT
>NW_008341910.1:0-457 GCF_000622305.1 Nannospalax galili | reverse complement strand
GTTTCAGAGTTTCAGGCTTTACATTGAGTTCTTTGATCCATTTGGAATTGATTTTTGTGCAAGGTGAAAGACAGGGGCTTAGTTTCATTCTTACGCAGATGGAGATCCAGTTTTGGCAGCACCATCCAGCACCATTTGCTGCCTTTCCTCCAGTGTGTGTTCTTGGCACCTTTGTCAAATATCAGGTGGCTGAAATTGCATATACTCATGTTTGTGTCTTCAATTATGTTCCATTGATCTACAGGTCTATCTTTGTGCCAGTGCCATGTTGTTTTTATTACTATAGCTCTACAATACAGTTTAAAATCTGTTATAGTCATGCCCTCACCATTGCTCTTAGTGCTCAGGGTTGTTTGGCTATCCAAGGTCTTTTGTGCTTTCATATGAATCTTAGGGTGTTTTTTATCAATTCTGTGAAAAGTGTCATGGGGATTTTGATGGGCATTGCATTGAATCT
>NW_008341909.1:0-1267 GCF_000622305.1 Nannospalax galili | reverse complement strand
TATTTAAAGTTATTAATGAAAGATTGGTATTGAATCCTGTCATTTTTATTTATGTTTACATTCTTGATATGGCTGTACCTTCCCATAGTTATACCTTCATTGGATTTCTTTCTGCAATCCCTTGGGTATAGTCATTCCTTTCTTTAGCTCTTTGTATTGCTTCCAGAACTCTCTGAAGGGCTGGTTTATAGATATGAATTCCTTCAGCCTATTTGTGTCATGGAAGATTTTTCTTTCCCCTTCAACTATAATAGACATTTTGGCTGGGTATAGTAATCTGGGTTGGCATCTGTAGTCATTTGAAACTGAGAATACTTTGGTCCAAGCTCTTCTGGCTTTCATAGTTTGCACTGAAAAGTCAGCTGTAATCTTAATGGGTTTTCCTTTATATGTGACTTGTTGTTTCCCTTTTGCAAGTTTCTGTATTGTCTCTTTGTTTTGTACATGTAGTGTTTTTACTATGATGTGCCGTGGAGAGTTCCTTTTCTGGTTCTGTCTGTTTGGTGTTCTATATGCTTCTTGTATTTGTATGGGTATTTCTTTCTTTAATTTGGGGAAATTTTCTTCCACGATTCTCTAAAAGATCTGGTTCATGCCATTATCTTGGGATTCTTCTCTTTCCTGTATGCCTATGATTGGTAAGTTTGGTCTTTTTATGCTGTCACACAATTCCTTCATATTCCACTCTTGTGATTTCTTAAATTTTTTTATAATCTTTGCTTGTGTGGTCTAGTTCTTCCACTTTGTCTTCCAGTCTTGATACTCTGTTTTCCATTTCATCCATCCTATTGGTAAGGCTTTCTCCTGTTGTTTCTAATTGGCTTACTGAGTGTTTTACTTCCTTCTTCATTTCAGCCTGAGTATTCTTCAATATTTCTAACTCTTTTCTGAATTCATTTAGAAGTTTATCCCTATCTTCCTTCAGTTCTTTGATTTCTTTGTGTGTTTTTTAAATTCACTGAATTCTTTTATCATGTTTATAATTGTCCTTTTGAGTTCCATGTCCTGCATTATCTCTAGGGGGTTCTCATTGTGCTCCTCTAGAGTACTATTGGTATTTGGTAGGGTGTTGGGAGCTGTTAGTCTATTATGCACATTGAGCTGTGGCAGGCCTCCCAAGTATCTTTTCTGTCTCTTGTTTTTTTTCAATCCTCACTCCGCCTTTCAGGTACTGTCCATCTTGGCCAGCTGGCACCGGCAAGTGGTGCCCAGAACCGGGACCTGAAAAGTAGGGGAAAAAGTGAAGGACACTGCTGGAGAAATTAAG
>NW_008341908.1:0-268 GCF_000622305.1 Nannospalax galili | reverse complement strand
ATGTGAAGGAGAAGTAAAAGCAAGAGTAATTAGCGTTACAAGTTCTAGACAAGGAACTAGGAAAAAGTCAGAACAGGGTATTTTTCAAATGTTCATATGAGCGTCCATTAGAGTTTCTTGACAAGGGCTTCCAAAAGCATCCCTCTATTGGGTTCTTCCTCATTTTTCTTTTGTCTTCCAAGGCTGGACTAGTTGGCTGGAAAGAGTGGCTGGGCATTCAGGTGAGGGTCCAGTGACCCTGCTTGGCACTCCTTTAATGACTGAGCAC
>NW_008341907.1:0-551 GCF_000622305.1 Nannospalax galili | reverse complement strand
TCTCCCTCATTTGTTTTACTGATCTAGCTAAAACATCAAGAAATATATTGATTAGAAAATATACAACCTTTTTTGATCCTGATTTTAGTAGAAATATTTTGAGGTTTTATTCGTTTAGTATGATGTTAGCTGGGCGCTTGTTGTATATTGTCTGTATTATGTTGAATTATGTCCTCTGCATCCTTGGTTTCTCCATGAGTTTTATCATGATTGGATGTTGGATATTATCAAAGGCCTTTTCTGCAATTAATGAGATGATCATTTTGTTTTAGTCCTTGGGTCTGATTATGTGGTAGATTACATTTATTGATTTATACATGTTGAATCATCCATGCATCTTTGGGATGAAACCTACTTGATTGTGGTAAATAATCTTTTTGATGTGATTTTGCATTCAGTTTGCAAGGGTTTTCTTGATAATTTTTGTATCGATATTTATCAGAGTAATTTTCCTTTTTGTTTGGTGTTTGGTTTTGGTATCAGGTTAATACTGGTTTTCTTAAAAATGATTTGAAAGTGTTCCTTAATCTTCTATCTTGCAGAATTTGATG
>NW_008341906.1:0-236 GCF_000622305.1 Nannospalax galili | reverse complement strand
GACAACCATGTAAGAGACAGTGATGTATTATAAGGTACCAGGCCAATTTTTACCTCTGACTGGATCCATGGAAACAGACTTAGTTTCTTAAAATTGACTGATCGTATCCGAAATCTAATATTCCAGACAAAGCTTTGGCAATACAATATTTTCAGCTGTGTTCTGATACTGATTATTTTTTTATCGTGTGTGTGTGTGCACGCACACACACATGCACACATGCCACCATGGCATTC
>NW_008341905.1:0-433 GCF_000622305.1 Nannospalax galili | reverse complement strand
GCGTGTGTGCGTGTGTGCGCGTGTCTGCGCGTGTGTGTGCGTGCGTGTGTGTGCGTGCGTGTGTGTGTGTGCGCGCGTGTGTGTGCGTGTGTGAGTGTGTGCGTGCGTGTGTGTGAGTGTGTGTGTGCGGGCGTGTGTGCGTGTGTGCGCGCGTGTCTGCGCGTGTGTGTGTGCATGTGTGTGTGCATGTGTGTACGTGTGTGTGTGTGCGTGTGTGTGCGTGTGTGCATGTGTGTGCGTGTGTGTGTGCATGTGTGTGTGCGTGTGTGCGCGTGTCTGCGCGTGTGAGTGTGTGCGCGTGTGTGTGTGCGTGTGTGTGTGCGTGCGTGTGTGTGTGCGTGTGTGTGTGCATGTGTGTGCGTGTGTGTGCATGTGTGTGCGCGTGTGTGTACGTGTGTGTGTGCGTGTGTGTGCGTGTGTGTGCGTGTGTGTG
>NW_008341904.1:5154-6504 GCF_000622305.1 Nannospalax galili | reverse complement strand
TGGCTAGGTTAGGCTTAGGATTAGGGAAAAGTTTAATGTTAGGGTAGAGATAGTTTTAAGGTAATATTAGTGTTAGGTTTAGGGCTAGGGTTCTGGACAGGATTAGGTTTAGCCTTGGTCCTAGATTTTAGATTGAGGGTTAGGTTTAAGGCTAGGTTTAGGGGTGATTTTTAGACTAGGGCTACATAGAGGGTTATGCTTAGTTTTATGGTTAGGCTTAGGGTTGGGGCAAGATTTAGGGTTAATTATTGGTTATGGTTAATTTTGGTCAACAGTATATATTTTGGATTATTATTAGAGTTTGAGTTATGGTTAGGGTTACAGTTAGAATTATGGCTAGGGTTATGTTGAGGGATAGAGTTAGGTTTAGGGGTGATTTTTAGACTAGGGCTACATAGAGGGTTATGCTTAGTTTTATGGTTAGGCTTAGGGTTGGGGCAAGATTTAGGGTTAATTATTGGTTACGGTTAATTTTCGTCAACAGTATATATTTTGGATTATTATTAGAGTTTGAGTTATGGTTAGGGTTACAGTTAGAATTGTGGCTAGGGGTATGGTAAGGGATAGAGTTAGGTTTACACTAATGATTAGCTTTAAAATTGCGATGGACCAGCCCAGACCAGAGCAGTTCAGTCCGACGGGAGCAGGGTCCCCGAAAGAGTGGACAAGGATTCGGCAAATGACCGACAAAAACATGGCAGTTTGGTGAAGGTCTGAGTGTGTTTTTGCAGATGCAGGGCTCAAATTAAGTACTGCAAAATTACATGATTACATCAATAAGCCATTGTTCTTTGGTTAACCATTTTCTAAGAGCTTTGATTTCAGAAAAAAAAGCAAAACACAGGTCGATCAAAATACATTGCCAAAGTATGCTATTATCTTTACAAGCATCAGCTAATGTTAAACAGAAAGTTTCCTGTTTCTCATCTTGGTGAGTTCACATTAGAGACTTTTAAAGTTTATATTCTGTGGTTACGCAGTGAGATGACCTCAATCCAATATGTGCTTTCAATATTAGCTCTGTAATCATTACTATTTCTATTTGAATTCCAGGTGATTCACAATACTGTTTCTTTATATACACTTTTTGTTTTTCCCTGTTCATTATACTGTCGCAAACCCCAAGCAGTATCAGTATCCCATTCTAATCCTGTAGCTCTCATGAAATCCTTCCAAGTATGGGACTTATAAATATAATTATCCCATCTTTCTCTCCAAGAAATAAACACATTCTTCAATTGTCTCTGTATGCTCTCCTTTTGTTCCTTACTAAGCAGGCACCAAGGTGGCCCAAATCTGGCAAGTCTGTCCATGAATTGTAATGAATACCAAGAAATCCTTTTTTCTCCT
>NW_008341904.1:0-1758 GCF_000622305.1 Nannospalax galili | reverse complement strand
TTCCATCACAATATTACAATATGATTTCACAATGTTCCATTGTGACATCGCAATGCTCATTGTGCCATCAATATACACATTTGTGTCATTACAATGTTCCATTGTGTCCTCAACATGGTCAATAAGCAAAGATGGTGCTCAGTGTCCCCAGACAATCCCCCAATGTGACATCCCAATTCTCATATGTGATTTCACAATGCTCCAATGTGTCACCACAATGCTCAATGTGACATCACAATGCTGAATGTCCCCTCACAAAGCTCCTAGTTTGTCATTACAATACTCACTATACAAACATAATGCCCCGATGTGTCATCACAATATTACAGTTTGGTATTGCAATGTTTCATGTCCCATCACAATGCTCCAATGTGCCAACACTATGGCCCCATGTGCAAGTATGTTGCTCCTGTGTGCCAACACAATGTTACAGTATGACTTCACAATGTTCCATTGTGCCATCACAATGCGACACTATGTAATTACAATGATCCATTGTGCTGTCACCTAGTTCAATATGTACAAACTGTGCTCAGTGTCCCCTCACAATCCCCCAATGTGACATCACAATGTGCCATTGTACCATCACTTTGCTCACTGTGCCATCACAATGCGTCTTTGTGTCATTACAATGATCCATTTTGTCCTCAACATGGTCAATAAGCAAAGATGGTGCTCAATGTCCCCAGAAAATCCCCCAATGTGACATCCCAATACTCTGATGTGATTTCACAATGCTCCAATGTGTCACCACCATGCTCAATATGACATCACAATGCTGACTGCCCCCTCACAAAGCTCCTAATGTGTCATTACAATGCTCACTGTGCAAATATAATGCCCGATGTGTCATCACAATATTACAGTTTGGTATTCCAATATTTCATGTCCCATCACAATGCTCCAATGTGCCAACACTATGACCCCATGTGCAAGTATGTTGCTCCTGTGTGCCAACACAATGTTACAGTATGACTTCACAATGTTCCATTGTGCCATCACAATGCGACACTATGTAATTACAATGATCCATTGTGCTGTCACCTAGTTCAATATGTACAAACTGTGCTCAGTGTCCCCTCACAATCCCCCAATGTGACATCACAATGTGCCATTGTACCATCACTTTGCTCACTGTGCCATCACAATGCGTCTTTGTGTCATTACAATGATCCATTTTTTCATCAATAAGATCAATATACAAAGTGTTCAATGTCCCCTCACAATGCCCCAATGTGAGATCAAAATGCTACAGTGTGACATCACAATACTAAAATGTGACATCACAATGCTTCAATGTGCAACACTGTAGCCCCATGTGCCATTACACTGCTCAAATGTGCCATCACAATTCCCCCAATGTGACATCTCAATGCTCTGATATGACCTCATAATGCTCCAGTGTGTCACCACGATTCTCAATGTTGCATCACAATGCAGAAGGTCACCTCACAAGCCCTTTAATGTTTCATCACAATGTTCAGGGTGCAAATATAATGTCCCAGTGAGGCATCACAATATTCCAATTTGGTATTCCAAAGTTTCATGTGCCATATCAATGCGCCAATGTGCCAACATTAAGTCCACATGTGCAATTATATTGCTCCAGAGTGCCATCACAATGTTACAGTATGAATTCCCAATATTCCATTTTGCCCTCACAATGATCTTTGTGCCATCATAAAACGTCATTGTGTCATTACAATAATCCATTGTGTCATCACCATGCTCAGTATGCAAACACTGTGCTGAATGTCC
>NW_008341903.1:0-796 GCF_000622305.1 Nannospalax galili | reverse complement strand
TATTACTAGTCATAATTGGTTGCACTTGGATCCTTGGCGCCTGTGTATGCCCATAAAGTTGTCGGGTAGATTTCAATGGTAATGTTTAACACCTCTACTAATTGATGTGACATAAATTTCCATGCTTCCTCCTCAAATATAATACATTGTTTTTAATTTGTTGATTTATGTGTGTGTGCGTGTGTGTGTGTATGTGTGTGTGTGTGTGTGTGTGTAATTGGTACTACAGGCAGTTGTGTGCTGTGGGACACAGGTGCTGGGACAGAACTTTGGTCCCCTGGAAGGGCAGCAAGCATAACTGCAACCCCGTGTGTGTGTGTGTGTGTGTGTGTGTGTGTGTGTGTGTGTGTGTTTGTACTCTGCTGTGGTGTGCAATGCTTGGCAGTGTTTGCAGAAACTTCAGTCTCATTCTGTGAACTCTGAAGGCAGAATCAGGGTATATACTAGGAGGTATATACTAGGTTGCAAGGCTGGGGCTGAAGAATCAGCTGTGATTAAGAAGAGACCAGAACCTGAAGCAAAACCTTTGCTTTACTGGTTAGCTGGGGCTGAAAAATCAGCTGTAAATAACAAGAGACCAGCATCACTGTGGTGGAGTCTTCTGGGAGGTATTTCCTCAGGGTCAGCACACAGAAGGGACCTGCACCTCTATTTCAAGCTGGAAGCAGGACTTGGTAATGTGTAAGAGTCTCCTGCATGGTTCTGGTGTTGAAAGCATGAAGGGGTCACAGAGAGCAGCTGGGGGTTGGCACGCAGAGGCCAGGAAATGCCATAGGTGAAAGTGCAGCTTCAGTTG
>NW_008341902.1:0-452 GCF_000622305.1 Nannospalax galili | reverse complement strand
TGTCCTCTGGGATCTCCTGGCTTTGACTGTGATGTTTCATCAAGAAAAGATATAAAGGCCTTTCAGTTGAGGAGGAGGAAGAGGAGGAGGAGGAGGAGGAGGAGGAAGAGGAAAAAGGAGGTAGAGGTGTTAAAATAAAACCTTTCCATAACAAACAACCTTCTCAGACCAAAGGATTATCCAGGATATATCAGATGCTTATTCAGTTAAGAGAACACATGATCTAGTTTCAGCTGTCTACACCATCTGTAGGTTAAAAGCATTGTATGAAAAGCCCACCCCCCCCAAAAAGGTGCATTTTAAATTATGTGCTATGCTGAGTTATATATTGAAATCTCAAACTGTTACACTCTGTCCAACTCAGGACCTAAATCGTTCCTTTGTCTAGAGTATGTGTGGAGACTACCTGTCACCCCCTCTTTTAACTCCATGGCCTCTTTGCTATCAGATCC
>NW_008341901.1:0-779 GCF_000622305.1 Nannospalax galili | reverse complement strand
AAAGCCTACTGAAAAATACACATGAAATATGTATGATTGCATGCTTATAGCTGAAGCCTCTGCCATAACAACCACAAAACCCCATAGTACCATGCAAAGGAAACACGTCTTGCGTAGTTGGTTAGGGCATTCCAACATCTAAGGGGCTGCCAAAATAGTACAGGCAATTGCCGAAAGCCTACTGAAAAATACACATGAAATATGTATGATTGCATGCTTATAGCTGAAGCCTCTGCCATAACAACCACAAAACCCCATAGTACCATGCAAAGGAAACACGTCTTGCGTAGTTGGTTAGGGCATTCCAACATCTAAGGGACTGCCAAAATAGTACAGGCAATTGCCACAGATCTTAATTGCATCCTCGAATTTAAAGGTAAGACCTATTGCTGAAGGCAAACACTGGACTCGGAGCAATCTAGGGGGAAATGACCAGAAGCCTCCTCTTTGAAGAGGAGCTCTCATTGTATAAGAAAAGACTATGCAAGCTGCTGAGAGGGAAAAATAACGAATAAGCTTTCCCAGCTGTAAAGCCTACAAACCACAAGGATTGACAACCAAGCAAGTAATGTCTATTCTTGAAGTATTGCCACTTTATCTTTGAGGTAGTCAACAGCTCTCTAATTGTACTTAAGGTCTTCTCAATGAGAGGGAACTCATGTATCGTACTGTAAACATAACCAAATACACATGGCTGGGGATGGCATAGAATCTAGATAAAAATCTAGTTTTTTTCAAAATCCTAGACCAATATAATTTCTTAGTATAATTGAAATATG
>NW_008341900.1:25259-25975 GCF_000622305.1 Nannospalax galili | reverse complement strand
CACAGAACAAGACAAGCACAGACAAATAACATCAACCAGATTGCCATCAAAACCAGGTCCCAAAAGACAAGCTTTTGGGCTCACGGGCAGATGGGTTCAGGGACGTCTCCTCTGGAACCCGACTAGGGGGAGATTTGCTGCATCCAGCTTCCTACCTAGTTTTTCTGATCAAACCAGATGGCGACAGATTGCCAGCTAGCCAAAACCAGGAGAGAAACCAAAAACAAAAGTGGTTTCTCGAGCACTCTCTTACCTTGCCGGTGGTGTCGAGGGGAGAAACCGGAGGTCTGACTGGGGAAGCAGAAGCAGCTGGGACTGATGCAAGCCCCCTTGCAGGGAGTTTGTGGTACTGTCTGACAGCCGAGGCTGATGCAGTTCCCCACTGGAGAGTCTTTAGAATACTGTCAGGCAGCTGCCTTCTCAGAGAGTTTCCCATAAGTTGTTCTTTGGTTAATAACTCTGCTATTTTATTTCCTAAAGATAGCATACCTGGCAAATTAGTATATCCTCTTATATGACCAATAAAACATTTATTTTGCCTGTTAATAATCATACTTTGTAATTTTTGTAATACAAGTAGAATTTTTGAGCTTCCAGATAACAGAGCAGTCTCTAAGGCTGGAAAAAGGTTAACCACATACTTAGAGTCAGTATAGAGGTTAAAAGGTTGTCTAAAGGTCTCGGCTGCAGTTATGACCAGAATTATTTCTGCTTGT
>NW_008341900.1:19185-22332 GCF_000622305.1 Nannospalax galili | reverse complement strand
GTCTGTAGTTGCCTTTTAATGCTCTCTTGTTGATCTTTTATCAAAAGACACCAAGGTGGTCTTAATCTTGCCAATTTATCCATGAATTGTAATGAATACCAAGAAACCCTTCTTCTATCTATATTTACTCATCTATGTCTCTCTTCTAAAAATCTGTTATTCCCTGGACTTTCCAGCATTAATTCTGCTTGACTACTTCTTGTTGCATTTAAAATAGCTTTCATTAATAGTGATGCGTCTGAAGGCAAAATTGTCTTTTGTGATTGAGTTCCTGAGAACGTTTCCTGTATACTAGGATAATTAAAAGATTTCAATAAAGGCATTGACAGCGGTGTCAAGGACACCAGGTGCTTTCTGGGCCCCTGAAAGTCCATGATACAGTGACAGACAGAAAGATAATAGCAAGTAAAAGCATGCCAAGTACACTGCATGTTTTTAGCACAGCGAATTCCAAGAGGCAACCTTCCTTGAAGTTCCAGCCTCAACCCACGGAGGACCTCACGCAGGCTTCATTGGAGATGGCGTGACATTGGGTGTCCTGTGTTTGTTGCATAAATTTAGGATTACATAGCCTTTCAGCGGATTTTTCTTTAATGACTACGAAATGTCCTTTCCTATTACTCCTGACTAGTTTTAGTTTGAAGTCGATTTTAACTTATACCAGAATAGCAACATCTGCTTTTTCCTTAGCTCCATTTGATTGGAATGCCTTTTGCCATCCTTTTATTCTTAAGGTGGTGTCTATTTTTAATGGTCAATTGTGCTTGTGGGGCAGCAAATGGATATGATCCATTTCTAATCCAGTCAATTAATCTGTATCTTGTTATTGAGAATCAAGACAGTTAACATTAAGAGTTATTTCTCACCAATATTTATTAAATCCTGTTATTTTGTTGTGGTGGTTTTGTTTTCTTTTTGGTTAACTGCTCTGGAATTATTATTCCTTGTGATTTCTCGGCTGTGTGCAATCTTCTCATTAGAGAAGACTCATTCCTTCCAGTATCTATTGTAAAGCTGACTTTGTGGACATAAATTCCTGAAGTTTGTTTTTATCATGGAAAGGTTTCCCTTCTCCTTCTATTTCAACTGATCATTTTGCTGTGTGTAATAGCCTGTGTTGGTATCTGTGACTTTTAAGAATTTGTAGAACATTAGTCCATGCCCTCCCAGAGATTTCGGAATATACATGAGGTCTCATAGGCCTCCCATTATATGTGATTTTGACTTTCTCTCTAGAAGCTTTCACTATCCTGTGTTCTGTACATTTAGCATTTTGAATATTTTGTGACATGGGGAATTTATTTTCTGATCCTATTTGGTGATTTGTATACCTCTTGCACATTAAAAAAAAAATTGTTTTTTTTTTTTTGTGTGGGGAGGTTTTTTTTTCAGTGATTTTGTTGACAATACTTTTGGTGCCTTGGACCTGAGTTTCTGCTCATTCTAGTGTATCTGTGATTTGTAGATTTGATCTTTATATACTATCCAAGAGTTCCTGTACATTCTGTTCCTGGGTTTGTTTGTGTTTAATGTAACTTTTTCCTTGATGAAATGATCTAGTTTACGTATATTATCCTCAAGGCATGATATTTTCACTTCTATTTGCTCCATTCTATTGCTTAAACTTTCCACCGAGTTAGATTTTGCAGATTGAATTTCTCCTTTCAAGTTTTATTACTGCTTGGCTTTTTTCCAGAAATTCCGACTGAATTTCTCCTTTCAACTTTTATTCCTGTTTGGCTTTTTTCAGAAATTATATTTCTTTAGTATAGTATATTTTAATATATTGAGTTATTTTCTTTATTTCATTGTTGGTGTTTTCAACAACTTCATTCTGGAATTTAACCTTGCCTCTTTGAGTTGATTCAGCATGTCCATAATTGCTACTTTGAAATCAGTGTCTTCTGTATCACCTAAGTTGGTCATCTCGGGAGACATTGTGATAGGTGTACTGATTGCTGCAGGAAGCATATTTTTTTGGTTTTTCATATTCTTTTTTTTGATGTGACCTAAGCGTCTGGAGTTAGGTTGTTGATAGTATTTCTTGGTATAGATATCTGGTCTCAAATTGTCGAGTTACTGTCTGTATGTTTGATTGCTGTTACCTCACCTTGTAAAGTTATGAATCAACTGAGTAGTGCTTGGTTTTGGATCTTGGAGTAACTGTGTTGATGTTCAAATGAGGTGTCAGAAATATTTCCCAGACTACTTGTGATATGTGCACTTCTTAGACCAGGGGCAAATCATCTGTAGAGTTTGGAAGTTCTCACTGCCAATTAGAGAAGTCTGTGGAGGACTCACAGGGTTCTACATATGCTCCTTTGTTGTGAGGGCTGGGGTTGATCTCCCTTGGGGGACGTGGTCCTGTGAGAGGTCACTGTCTGAACTCCAGGCAGGGCTCTGGAGCTGTGTATCCACCTGGGGTTCAGGTCCTTGTGGAGCCATTCACACAGTCTTGGAGATGATGCATAGGGAAGAATCACTTATGGGGCTCTGCCAGGACTCTGGGGCTGAGTACCTACCTGTGGTTTAGGGTTGGGTTCAGTTTGAGTTTGGCAAGTGGTCCCTGAGTGAGTAGCTCAGAGGGAAGGATCACATTCTGTGCTATCTCTGGGGCTCTGGGGATGCCTATCTTCCTGTAGGTCAGGGTTCTGAAGGAGTTACTCAAGTCATTCTGGCATCTGAGTGGAGGAACAAGTCATTGTCTGGATTGTGAGTGGGGCTCTGGGGCTGCATACTTACCTGTGGGTCAGGGTTCAGGTTTCAGCTAGATTTACTCTGGGTTGGCAGCATGGAGGGATGGTCCCAGGCCTGCATTTTAAAGTGACTCATTTGTTTTGAGTGTTCCCAAGATTTCCATCTCTCCTACTGCCTGGATTCCAAAGTTAGCATTTTACTGGCATAAAAATCCATGAAAATATATTGAAAATGAAATTTATATTTTACAGTCCTCATTTATTCAAACATGAAAATTTTATGTCATAATTTTTGTAACAGGATATTATCAAAGATAATTCAATAAGGATATTAAAAGATAATACAAAAAGACAACTGGAACTTGATCATATTAATGCAAATTTAGATTAATATTTTTAAACCTAGTTAATGTTAACCAATATGTTGGTTGACTGTCTCCCATATATTTAT
>NW_008341900.1:18515-18822 GCF_000622305.1 Nannospalax galili | reverse complement strand
TTAATATTTATTTTACTCAGTCAGAAAAAGGTCATGAACATAGCAAAGAAGCTAGGAAGAAAGAAATAGCAACTTGTAATACTATTTGTGTAGAAAGTCATAATTTGAAAAACAATTACAAAAACTAATAAGGTAATCCAGTAAGTCCTAAGAATATGGCATAACTATAAAAAATCAATTATACTATATATGCTTTAAATAAACAATTTTTAAATGAAATTTTAAAAGTCAATTCCATTCATATCATCATCAACAAGACAGAGTTCACTGAGAAATACATAATATGACTTTTGTGGTATTTCTTTCT
>NW_008341900.1:16446-18307 GCF_000622305.1 Nannospalax galili | reverse complement strand
AGGACATTACTCAGAAAATTCACTAAACTTGAAAGTAGACTGTGAATTAGGTGATAGAATTGTATCAGTGTTAGATTTCCTGATTTTGATTATTATCTCATATTAATTCAATCTAATAACATTTTCTTAGCAACTACACACTAAATAAATTGAAGGACACAATTTACACTCTCTAATTTATAGTCAGATCTCTAATTTAAGTGTGTTATGTAAGCAAGGGACAGAGAGAGAGTAGGAGGGAGAGAAGAGGTTGTATGGGGAAGAGAAAGAGGGAGAAAAAAGGAGGGAGGGAGGAAAGAGAAGGAGAAAAGGAGAAAGATCAAATCAGCCAAAATATGAAAAGTAGATGAATCTGGATAAAGGTATGTGGTACAATAAGATTTTCATTTTTATTTTACATTTTCATTTAACTAACATCTAAATGAAATAGCTACAAACTATACACACGTAATACACTGGATAAAAGTGTTCTTACTATAATTATCCTTTCTGGGATGCTAAAGGACTAATATGAACACAACTGATCATTTCACGGTAGTATTTTCACTCTAAATTAATATACTAATTCTCTAGCTCATAATCCTGCTTTTCTAAAGTTAAATCCAAGAAAATAGCTCTTTAAAGGGATTCTGAATCACATTCTTTCTTCTGCTATTTCCTGAGCATATCCTCCATTCCATATTTTATAGCACTTGGTCTCTGAAGTCTAATTCAGTCAAAGGAATTTCCCATGTTTCTTGGTAAGACATATACTACCAATCTTATCTATCTGCACTAAGAAAATCCGTCTTCTTTCTCCAGTTGTTTGGCAAGGGGTCAAGTGAGAGCTCCAGGACTAGGCCAGATTTGGGCTGGTCCTGAGCACCCATTTACATTACCCAATCAAGTCCCTATCCTCTTGCTCTGGGACTAGGCTATGACAAGCTGTTGTAGAGCACCAGATAAGCCTGACGAGTGTACCTCTCACCATTCATCCAAGAATATTTTTTACAATACCTGGAGTCTGTTACAAAGTTCCACAACTGGTCAAACATAGGGAATACATGTTTGTGAGGTGTCCACCCTTAAGTGACATATATGCAATGCACCTTCTACACCTAAATCTCGAAGAATATTACAGAATGGGTGCAGAGAAAATATCAATGCTGCTCTCAACTCTCACCAGAGAAGTTTCCTCATTCAGCAGACAATGATTAACCCTGAGACCCACAATTGATCAAAGTGCAAAGAATAAGAGACTTCATTTTACTGATCCTTTAGTAGGACACTTATATCAAACTTCACTCAAGGCTCAAGAATTAGGAAAATTGTAAGAGCAAGATGTGGTGAATGACCTCAAGGAAACAGTTTTCCAGATAGCTGGATAATTACTCATATGAATTCATAACAATGCCGACAGCATGCACAAGACCCAAATTTCCAGAAGCCAGACAAAATCCCAGCATAGAAATGGGGATGTGTTTGAGCAAACCGAACCTTAGCTGAGTAACTATTGACAGCCAGTAGTTGTTGGGAAAGGGAGAGCCAGTTTTCATTAAGGATGTGACACTAGATAGGTTTACCAAGCTGCAGTGGATTGAACCACACCGAAGGGCATTTGGGGACAGAAACTTGACTCAGTAGGCTTTAATGTATATGACGGAGTACATGAAATCAAGTGGAAACATTAAGAGTGGTGCAAATAGGAGAAGTGTCTAAATGTGATCAGTATAAATTTATGAACAGTGCAAAAATTGGATAAAAAATAACTCTTGAATTTAAAATTGGCAGACTGATATCTTGTCATTTGGGTATCTTATTCCTTCAAATGATTGCAATATGAGGTTCTCCTAATTGACAACTCTACAGGATCAGTTGTCAA
>NW_008341900.1:8798-16257 GCF_000622305.1 Nannospalax galili | reverse complement strand
ATATATAAAAAATATTTTTTATACATATATGAGTCTGTGTGTGTGTGTGTGTGTGTGTGTGTGTGTGTGTGTGTTTGTACAGATTTGTGAATGTGTAATGAATTTTCCTAATCTAGAATTTATATATGGTGTTCTGTGGGTGAAATTTGTGAATATATTGTTCCCTTATCTTTGGTCCTCTACACACTTCATTCTTTTTATATTTCTTGGCTGGGACTGTGACGATTCCTTGATTTCTACACACTGTATCCAAAATGCTCCCCCTACATTATCATTTACTTTTCTCTTTCTTCTTGTGTTTTCTTACTTCACCTCAAATCTCCTATCAGTATCTGAAATATCACACATATTTGTCTTTGCTCTATTTAGTGGAATAGAAGTTGTTATGGTTGTGATTATTATAATGGCTTGCTTTCACTGTTGTATATCATGACCTAGAGCATCAATGCTTACTGAAGAGTGTGTATATATGTGAAGAAAGAAAGAAATAAAGAATGAAAGAAAGAAAGAAGAAAGCAAGGAAGGAAGGAAGAAAGGAAGGAAGCAAGGAGGGAGGGAGGGAGGCAGCAATAGCTATGTGTTGTGTTTCCAATGTATATTATAGTTGGAAAATATGTCTTGTGGCTGAAAAACTGGCTTAAGGGTAAGTGCACTTGCTGGCAAAGCAAGGTAACCTAAGTTCAAATCCCCAGCATCTTCAAATGCCAGGCATCGCAATATACATCTGTAACCCCAGCAGTTGTGTATGGAGGCAGGAGAATCTCTGAAACTCTCTATCAAATGAACAGAAATGGTGAAATTCAAGTTCAGTGAGAGGTCATGTCTTGGAAAATAAGAGAGAGAAAAAAGGAAGAAGACTCCCAATGTCTTCCTATGGCATCCATATGTGCGTACACACCCACCTAAGTATGTGTGCATACATAACACACGCACGCACACACACACACACACACACACACAAACACACACACAAGCAGGTATTTTTCTAGTACCTTACTGCATCCTTATGATATACCTATGAGATACAGCGGTCTTGAAGTAATTATATTGTCATTTTTTTTCTTTATGTCACTAACATAACCTCTCAAAGCAAATTCAAATAATGAAGTTGTGATGAAGGTGCCATGGCTTTTGCCTCCAATCTGATCCATGGTATTATGGTATGTGATGAGAAGAGACTGGGATCCCTTGGGAGACCTCAGGAGCTTTTCTTTGTAGTGAGTAGTCAGAGTAGAGGCACCTACCATGTTACAGCACATTAACAGCCCAAGAGAGGGGTTGTGAAAACGGCTCTCTGGATAAATCACATGTTGTGCAGGCATGAGTACCCAGAGTTCAGATTCCCAGATCCCACGTAAATACTAGGCAGGTGTGGTAGCCACCTGTCATCCCAGCACTTTGGAGGCAGAGACAAGGGATCCCTGGACGAGATGGCTAGGTAGATTATATGGAATTAGAGAGCTCCAAGTTAGTCACAGATGCTGCCTCAGTCAATAATGTACAACAGAGTTAAGGAATATCCTCCAAAATTAAAAATTGAACCACTATAATGTACATCAAATTCATTACTGATAAAATGTTAAAAATGAAATCAGTGTGTGGACAGGACTTCTGCACATTGAAGTTCAAGACATCACTTTTCACTATAGCTAAGAAATAGAATAAATCTAAGCATACATGGATAATTAAAAAAATATTGTACAGATGCACAATGAAGTACTAGTTAACCTTAGAAGAAAGTATTTTCGTTTGTCATACTGTATGTGAAACTGGGGAACATTATGTTATGTTGAAAAGTCATGCAGAGACATGCAGAGATCACGTAATCTTGGTTATTTTTCAAAAGTTAAAAGGTTAAGCTAATGCAGGCAGAGAAAAGAATGATGGATAATAGAAGATGGGGGTTGTGGGAACTGGAAGATGTTGGTTAAAGGGGTTAAAATATGTTAGGCAGGAAGATATTTCACAGCACGGTGGTTTTACTAACTGTAATGAATTATATACATGAAAAATTCTGAGAATATGTTTAACGGGTTCTCTTTTATGACAAAATTTATAAGTGTATGACATAAAACATTTAACAGATTTATTTAGGCATTTTATGATGAGCACACATGTCAAAACATCCTGTTAAATACCATAAACATATACACATTTTTTAATTGAAAATAGATTTAAAAGTCTTTGCATGGTTGAATGGAGAATGTTGGCTGCTGTTAGAACGAAGTGATTGACACCATGGTGGAAAGAAGGATATATCTCATTTCTGTTGTGGTATGTACTTATAGCCACCCTCATAGCACACTATGTGCTATATGTGCTACATTCATCTATTTTCATAGTCTTACTTTCCTAAATAGCACTAAAGATCCACACACTTGACTTTTGTCCCTACAGTTAGAATGAAATCATGAGCTGCCAGTATAACTTTGCATATCTGTGCCTCATTTTCCTCATTAATAAAATGAGATAAATTGTGGCAATTACTACATGTGTTTTTCCCTTTTCTCCACAACCTAGGTATAATTTATTGTCTTTTATATAATAGGCATTCTAAAAGATATTAAGTGATAGTTCATTATGGTTTAATTTACATTTCCATGGTTATTAATTATACTGAGTAATTTTTGATACACCTATTAACCATCTGTACATCTTCTTTTAGAAATACCTATTCATATGTTTTTTCCCATTTTGTGTGTGTATGTGTGTGTTAGCCACTTTTCTGTTGCTGTGATAGGAACACTGGCCTAAGCAATTTATAGAAGCAAGAGTGTATTTGAGCTTATGGTTCCAGGGGAATTACAGTCAGTCATGGCAGGGAGGCATGGTGGCTGGAGGTGGCTGGAGCAGGAGCAGCAGAAGGGAAGCTCTCACATCATCATGCAGGCACAGGAAGCAAGAAATGACTGGAGGTCTTGCAAGGCTTAAGAACTCTCTAAGCCCAACCCCAGTGACATGCTTCTTCCAGGATAGCCACACCTTCTAAAACCTCCCAAAACATCACTGTCATCTGGGGACAAAATGTCCAAACACTTGGAGGCTATTGGGGACATTTTCATTCAAACCACCACATTCCACCCCCTGGCCCCCATAGTCTCATGATCATATAAAATGCAAAATACATTTAGTCCGACTTTCAAATTCCCCATAGTCATTATCATTCTCAATACTTTTCAAAAGTCCACAGTCCAAAGTGGATTTAGGTAAATATCTTAACTGTAAGCCTCTATAAAATCAAAAGTCATATTACAAACGCCCAACATACAGTGGAACCAAATACACATTACCATTCCAAAACGGATGAATGGAGGCATAGTAAGGAAATACTGGACCAATACAAGACTAAAAACCATCAGGTGAAAAACCAAATCTAGTAGTTCCACATGCAACTTCTGGGACTTTACTTCCAAAGGGCTTAGAATGGCTCAGCCTCTTTAGCTTTGCTGCATACAACATACATCTCTCTCTTGTGCTGGTACCACTCCCTGTGTGCAGGTCTTCTTGGCAGATGCCTCACAGTTCTGGCATCACAAACGTCTTGGGACCTCCATAGGCAACCAGGCTTCACCTTCACAGCTGTACGCAATGGCCTACCAGTGCCTCTTCTAGGCAGGGGATCTTCTGCTTCATGCTACCTGGCCTCCAAGTTTCTCTGGAACCTTGGGGGAAGAATTGACGACCCCATCCCTCTTCCATCTTTCATGCCTGTAAAGCGTGCACCAAGTGAGGAACACTGCCAAGTCTGACGGCAATTTTCATTGGACCCCAGGCTGCTTTATCCTCTTTAGAAGCTTTTCTCTTCAGTGGTCCCCGCAGCATTTTCCTTTCACCAGTTGGAGGCTTAATTGGATGTTGTCTTTCCCTGGAGGCACTCTCTCCATTGTTCAAGTTTGAATCTCTAGGCCCCTCCTTAATCACTTTAATCTCCTTATCAATGGGATCCTCTCCATCACATGCCAAGGCTCCAAAATTTATCTTCCTAAGGCTATTTTTCAATCCGTACTGTACACTCTTTATTTATTTCTGCCCCATTTGCTCTTTTTCCCTGCAAATCTGTATAATATTCACCATTAATAGACACGACACCATTTCTACACTAGGCTCTCTTGAAATATCTTCCACCAGACAAATTAGTCCATTGCTTTTCAACTTAGCGCCAGGCAATCATTTAGGTCGAGAGCAGGGTCCAGCCAGACTCTTTGCCAAAGTATCGCGAGTTCTGCTTAAATCCTTATTTCCCTCAGGAACTACATTGTTCTCAGCACCACTTTCTTCCAAGCCCCTACTAGAATGGTCTGTTAGGCTCCGTTTACAGCAATCAAGGATTTTCCTAGGCCAAACCTCCAAAGTGTTCCACAGTTTTCCAAAACCCCACATGTTCAGTTTCTTCACAGTCAACACCCCACTCCTGGTACCAATTACTGTACTAGTCACTTTTCTGTTGCTGGGATAGACACATTGACCAGAGCAATTTATAGAAAGAAGAGTTTATTTGAATTTACAATTCCAGGGGAATTACAGTTCGACATGGCAAGGAGCCATGGTGGCTGGAGGTGGCTGGACCAGAAACAGCGGTTAGGTTTACACTTTAGGGTTAGGGTTAGGGTTAGGGATTGGTTTCAGATTTGGGTTCTGGTTATGGTGAGGGTTAGGGTTAGGGTTATGGCTAGAGCTAGGGCTAGGGTTAGGTCTAGTGCTAGAGGGAGTTTTAGAGTTAGGGTTAGGGTTTGGTTTCGCTTTCAGGTTCGGTTTTGATTTCAGTTTCAGGCTCTGGTTCAGTTTCTGGTTAGGGTTAGGTTTAGGTTTTATGGTTTTGGTTAGGGTTAGGGTTAGGGTTAAGTTTAGGGTTATGATTTGGGTTAGATTAAAGGTTAGGGTGATATTTAGGGATAGGATTAACATTACAGTTAGGGCTATGTTCAGGGTTGGGGCTAGGGTTATGTTTTGACTTAGGGTTATATCATGGTTAGGCCAGGATTAGGATTAGTGTTAGGGTTAGTGTTAGGGTTAGGGTTAGGTTTAGTGATAGGGTTAATGTTATGTTAATGTTTAGTAGTTGCTTAAGTGTTAGGTTAGGTTTTTGGTTAGTGGTAGGGTTAGGGTTAGGGTTATATTAAGGGTAACTGCTAGGTTAGTGTTTCAGGTTAGGGCTAGGGTTAGAGTTAGGATTAGGGTTAAGTATAGGTTGATTTTAGGGTTGGGGTAGGTTCTGAGTTAGGATTAGGCTCATGGTTAGGGCTAGGATTAGTTTAAGGCTGAGGACTAGGGCTAGGGTTAGGGTTAGATTTTGGTTTAGAGTTAGAACTATGGTTAAGTCTAGAATTATGTGTATGGTTAAGATTTGGTTTATGGTAAATGTTTTGGTTAGGTTTCAGGTTGTTTCTATGGTACATATTTAGGTTTAGTTTTAGGATCAGGGTTACATTTAGTATAAGGTTTAAGTTTAGGTCTAGGGTTAGGTTTAGATTTAGGATTAGTGTTATGGACAGGTTTAGGATTACCTGTAGGTGTTGGCTTATGGTTAGTGTTAGGTTTATGATTATGGCTAGGGCTTGAATTATGGCTAGGTTATATTCCAAAGATTCAAAAAGACTAGTGATTACTTTTGAAAACGTAGGCTACACTAGGTAGCTCCGGAAAATGGTACAACATAAAACATGTAGGTTTTCTTTAGTGGTAGGGTTATGTTTAGGGTTATGTTTTGTTTTAGGGATAGTGTAAGATTTAGGGTTAGGGTTAGGGAGAGTTAGGTTTAGGGTTAGTGTTAAGGTTAGGTTTAGGTCTATGATTAGGTTTAACTTTAGGGCTAGGACTACGGTGAGGCTTAGGGTTAGGGTCAGGATTAGGGCTAGGGTTATGTTTATTATGAAGGTTAGGTTAATCATTCTGATTAAGGTTATGAATAGGGCTAGGATTACTGTTAGGTTTAGTGTTAGGTCTAGGGTTAAGGTTAGGGTTAGAGGTAGGGTTAGAGCTTGGGTTACATGTATGTTTAGGCTTAGGTTTAGAGTTAGTATTAAGGTAGGGTTAAGTTTAGTGGTAGGGTTTTGGTGAGTGATAATGTAAGGGTTAAGGTAGGGTTATGTTTAGGGTTATGGGTAGGTTTAGGGCTAGGGTTTGGGTCAGTGCAAGATTAGATTAGGTGAGGATTTGGGTTTTGGTTAGGGTTAGGGTTAAGGCTAGGCTTAAGGTTAGGTTTAGGCCTAGGACTAAGTTTAGGATTAGGTTTAGGGTTAGGTATAGGTTCAGGGTTATTTCTAGGGTCATTTTTAGAGTTAAGGTTAGGTAAACTTTAGGATTATGATTATGACTAGATTAAAGTGAGTTTGCGGGCTAGGGTTAGGTTTAGGCTTAGGGTTCAGGTATGTTTAGTGCTGTAGTTAGGGTTTGGTTTATGACTAGGACTAGTGTTAGAGTTAGGTTTAGGTCAATGTTGAATAATAGGGTTATATTTAATGTTATGTATATGTTAATGTATATGTTTAATTTTAGGGTTAGGTTTAGGTTTTGGACTAGGGCTAAGGTTATGATTAGACTTAGGGTTAGGGTTGGAGTTAGAGGTAGGCCACATTTATTTTTAGGTTGAGGGTTAGGAGAGGGGTTAGGTCTAGGGTCAGGTTTAGGGTAATGGTTTAGGTTTAGGCCTTGGGTTAGGATTATGGGTAGGGTCTCAATTAGTGTTAGGGTTAGTGTTGGGTCTAGGATTATGTTAAGAGGATAGTGTTAGGGTTAGATTAAGGTTAGATCTAAAGTCAGGGTTAAAGTTAGGACAAATGTTATTACTAAGATTAGGTATAGGGTTACTTCTAGGCTTGGATTTAGGATTTTGATTATGGTTAGGGCTAGGGTTAGGGTTAGGGTTAGATTTAGGATTTGAGGTACGTTAGTGCTGAGTAGGGGATAGGTTAATGTTTAGGGTTAGGGTCAGGGTAATGTTTAGGGTTAGTGTTAGGTTAAGGGTTAGGATTAATGTTATGGATAGGGCTGGGGTTAGGTTTAAGTTTAGGGCTAGGATTAGGGTTAGTCTTAGGGTTAGAGGTAATTTTAGGGCTAGGGTTATGCAGAGGTGTAATTTTAGGATTAGGATTGAGGTTCAGGATAGTTGTAGGATTATGTTGGTGGTTAGGGTTAAGTTTATTGTTAGGGTTAGAGTTAGCTTTAGTGATAGAGATAGGGTTAGGGGTAGTGTTGTATTTAGGGGTAAGGTGAGATTAAGTGTTAAGATCATGATTTTCGTTAGGTTTAGGATTCTCTCTAGGATTAGGTTTAGGGATAAATTTAGGGTTAGGTATAGGGTTAGTGTTAAGCGTAGTGTTATATTTATGCTAGGAGTAGGGTTAGGATTACATCAAAGTTTAATATTACAGTAAGGGTGAGGTATAGTTATAGTTTAATCTTAAGGTTATGATTAGGGTAACAGGATTAGAAGTACCATTACAATTATGTAAGTTTTAGG
>NW_008341900.1:8264-8595 GCF_000622305.1 Nannospalax galili | reverse complement strand
AGGGCTAAAGTTAGAGTTGGTTTAAGGTTAGATTTAGGTCTAGGTTTAGGGTTACTATTAGGGCTGGATTATGTTCATGGTTAGATTTAGATTAGGGTTACATTTATGGTTAGGATTAGGCCTATGGCTAGGGTTAGGTTTTTTTTTATTGTTAGAGGCAGTGAGAGGGATACAGTTAGGGTTAGATTTTTGGGTAGGATTGGGGTCATGTTTAGGGCTAGGTCTAGTGTAAGGGTTAGGTTTAGGATTAGAGGTACTTTTAGGACTAAGATTATGTGGAGGATTAGGTTTAGGTTTAAGGCTAAGTTTATGTTTAGGGCTAGGATTAGGG
>NW_008341900.1:6888-7960 GCF_000622305.1 Nannospalax galili | reverse complement strand
ATGTTTAGGATTGGTTCTAGGGTTATGTTTAGGGTTAGGATTAGAGTTAGCGTTAGGTTTGGGGTAAGGGTTAGGGTTACTTGTACAGTTAGGCTCAGGTTTGGGTTTAGCTTTAGGGTTAGGGCTATGTTTAGAGTTAGGGTTCGGGTAAGGGTTAGGTTAAGTGTTAGGATTTGGGTTAGGTTAGGGCTAAGGTTAGGGTTAGAGTTAGGTTTCAGAATAGTGTTGGGGTAAAGGCTCTGGTTAGGGTTAGGGTTTGAGGTTTGGTTAGTGCTAGGGTTATGTGTATGGTTAGGCTTAAATGTAAGATTAAGGTGAATGTTCAGACTAGGGTTATGTTTAGTGTTTTCATTAGCATTAGGATTAGGGTTAGGGTTAGGGATAGGGCTTGGCTTAGGGCTAGGTCTAGGGTATGTTTAGTGTTATAGTTTGTTTAAGCATTAGGATTAAATTTAGTTTTAAGTTTAAGTCTAGGATTACTTTTAGTGTTATAGCAAGGGTTGTGGTTAGGTATAGAGGTAGGTTTAGAGTTAGGGTAACGTTACAGTTGGGGTTAAGTTTAAGATTAGTGTTAGGTTAAGGGTTAAGTGTTTGGCGAGGTTTAGTTTTAGGATTATGTTTATGGTTATATCTACAGCTAGAACTTTCATTAGGTTTATGGTTAGCACATGTGTTAAGGTTAGGGTTAAGTCAAAGGTTAATATTAGATTTAGCGTTAGGTACAGCAGTAGTTTATGGTTTATGACATGGATTAGCTTTTGGGCTAGGTGAGGGTTAGATTTTGGGCTAGGGTTAGTGCTAGAGTTATGGTTAGTGCTAGGGCTAAGTTCCAGGGCTAGTGTTAGGATTAGCATTAGGGTTAGGATTAGGTTAGGGCTAGGTTTAGTGTTGTTGTCAGGGTTAGGCTTAAGTTTAGGGTGAGTGTTTCAGTTAGGGTCAGGGTTAGGGTTAGTGTTAGGTTTAGGTTAAGGGTTAGGCTTAGGGTTAGATTTAATATTGGGGCTAGGGAAAATTTTATGGCTCTCCATAGTGTTAGAGATAGGTTTAGGGCAAAGCTTAACGTTAAAGTTAG
>NW_008341900.1:455-2317 GCF_000622305.1 Nannospalax galili | reverse complement strand
TAGGGTTAGGGTTAGGTTTAGGGTTAGCGTTAGGGCTAGGGTTAGGGTTAGGGTTAGGTTTAGGATTAGGTGTTAGGGCATGGGTTAGAGTTAGGGTTAGGGTTATTGTTAGGGTCGGTTTACGGTTATGGTTAGCTTTAGATTTAGGATTAACGTTATGATTAATGTTAGGTTTAGGTTTAGGGTTAGTATGTGGATTAAGTAATGGTGAGAGTTAGGGTTAGGTTTAGGGTGAAAGTTAGGGTTAACTTTAGCCTTAGTTTTATTGTTAGGTTTAGGGTTGGGTTAGGGTTTGGACGGTTAGGTTTAGAAGTTAGGGTTAGGGTTAGGGTTAGTGTTAGCATTAGGGTTTGGGTTTGGGTTAGGGTTAATATTAGGGTTTCCTTAAAGTTTGGGTTAGCGTTAGGAGTAGGGCTAGGGTTAGGTTTAGGGATAGGTCCAAGTTTACATTTAAGATTACATTTACTGTAAGAGTTGGGCTTAGTTTAGAGTCAGTGTTGGGGTTAGGTGTGGGTGAAGGCATAAGTTTAGGGTTATAATTAACATTAGGTTTAGGGGTAGGTTTGGGGTAAGGATTGGTCTAGGTCTACTGTTAGCATTAGACTTAGGCTAAGAAGTTGGGCTAGGTTTAGGGTTAGGGTCTGAGTTAAGGCTAGGTTTAGAGTTATGGTTAGGGCCAGGGTTATGTTTAAATTTAGGGTTAGGACAATCATAGTATTTTAGATAGGGTGTGGCTACATTTAGGGTTAGGTTTGTAGTTATGTTTAGGGTTAGGTTTAGGATTACATCTAGGGTTACTTTCAGGTTTAGTATAAGGTTTATGGTTAGGATTAGGATTAAGTTTTTGTCTAGGTGCAGGTTTAGGTTAGAATTTGAGTTCACGATAGAGCTAGGCTTAGGCTTAAGCTAAGGTCAATGTTTAATATCATTATTATGGTTACAGTAAGGCTAGTGGTTAAGGTTAGCTCTAAGGTTAGGTTTAGGGTTATGGTTATGGTTAGGGTTAGTGCAAGGATTAGGGTTAGCATTAGGAATAGTGGTATTTTTAGGGTTAAGTTTAGGGTTAGGGTTAGGTTTAGAACTAGAGTAAGGAGTAGGGCTAGGCTTAGCATTAGGATCCTGCTAGGATTATGTTTAGGGGTAGTCTTAGGTTTAAGACTAGTGTTAGAGTTAGGTATAGGTCTAGTGCTACAGCAGATTTAGGGTTAAGGTTAGATTATAGGCATTATCATCATGTCCTGCCTGATTCTTATAAATTTTTTGTTGTTTTTCTGGCGTTAGTGTTAGGTTTAGGGTTGGAGGTTAGCTTTAGGTTTATGGTGAAAGGTTAGGGTTAGGTTTAGGGCTGGGTTAGAGTTAGTGTTAGGGCTTAGGGTTAAGTTAGGTTTAGGTTTAGGGCTTCATGAAGTATTAGGCAGGGTTAGGATTATCTTCTGGGGTAAGATTATGTTACGGTTAATGCTAGGTTTAGAGCGAGGCTCACACTAGGTTTATTTTTGTGTTAGGGATAGAGTTAGTGTTAGAATTAGGGATAAGGTTATGTTTATGGTTATGGTTAAGCTATGGTTACAGTTAGAGCTAGTAGTAGGGTTAGGGCTATGGTTATTTTTAGGATTAGGGCAAAGTTACATGTTTGGATTATTGTTAGAATTAGGGTTAGGATGTGCTCTTGGGTCAGGGTAAGGTTTGGGCTTTGGAATAGTTAAAGTAGAACCATGGTCAGGATTCAGTCTATGGGCAGTTTTAAGATTAAGATTAGCGTTAGTGTTAAGGGCAGGTTTAGGTTTAGGTTTATGGATATGGCTAGGGCAGGCTTAGGATTAGGGCAAAGTTTAATGTAAGGTTAGCGACAGTGTTAGATT
>NW_008341900.1:0-385 GCF_000622305.1 Nannospalax galili | reverse complement strand
GTTAAGGGTAGGTTTAGTGGTGGTTTTAGGACTAGGGCTACATATATGGTTATGCTTAGTTTTAGGGTTAGGCTTAGGGTTGGAGGAAGATTTAGGGTTAAGGTTTTGGTTATGGTTAATTTTGGTCTACAGTGTATATTTTGGATTATTATTATACTTTGAGTTATGGTGAGAATTAGTGGTAGGGGTATGTTAAGGGATAGATTTAGGTTTACAAATTCGGCTAGGGTTGGAGTTAGGGTTAGGTTTGAGTTTAGGTTTATTTATAGGGTTAAGATTGCGAGTAAGATAATATTAGGGTTAGGATAAGTTTAGGGCTAGGGATAGGGTCAGTTTTATGGATAGGGCTAGGGTTAGGATTAGGATTAGTTCAAAGTTTAATATT
>NW_008341899.1:0-517 GCF_000622305.1 Nannospalax galili | reverse complement strand
GACACGTAGCTATGATGGCGCTACTAGCCATCTCCCTTGAGAGATGAACTGAACAGTCAAAGACCGGTACGTGAGAATCTCCCCTTGTAGCAACCTAAAACAGGAGGGTAGCCTATTGCTGCTACCTTATCCAATGACGGGTAAGCACCTGGGGAAAGATACTCCAACCTAAGACAGGCGCAGTTCCCTAAGGGTATAGCAATCTATGATCCCTAAGCTCTATAAAATAAAAAAGGGGGACCTGTTGGGAGCCTGGGAGCCTGAGGTTCAACTGAGTCTCAGCTACCTCTCAAAACTGCTGACAGGCCTGAGCTCGCAGCTTTCGATTTTGCCTGCAGCCTTGGCCTGGAAACTCTGGCAGGAAACCGGGGCCCACGGCCTTGGCTCGTAGCCAGGGCTTACAACTTTGGCCCAAAACCTTGGCTTAAAGCTGGGGCTAGATAGCCTTGCTAGATAACCTTGGCCGACGGCCTTGCTCTCTTTTCTACATACGGTTCTATTCTTCTATAATCAGAGA
>NW_008341898.1:5359-5862 GCF_000622305.1 Nannospalax galili | reverse complement strand
AGGGATAATTTGATCTCTTCTTTTCCAATTATTACTCCTTTAATTTTCTTCCCTTGTATTTTTGCTCTTGCAAGAGTTTTAAGCATGATGTTAAGAGGAGTAGAGATGGTGGACAGCCTTGTCTGGCTCCTGAAAATGCTTCCAGTTTTTCTCCGTTTAGAATGATGTTGGCTGTGGGTTTGTTATACATGGCTTTAACTATGTTGAGATATGTTCCCTTCAGTCCAATTCCCGCTAGAACTTTGAGTGTAAATACGTATTGAATTTTATCAAAGGCCTTCTCTGCATCCATTGAAGATAACCATGTGTTTCTTTTCTTTGAGCCCATTTATATGATGTATGATGTTTATTGACATGTATATTGAACCATCCTTGCATCTCTGGAATAAAGACAACTTGATCTTGGTGTATGATCTTTTTGATGTGTGTCCATATGAGATTTGCAAGAATTTGGTTTAGATGTTCTATATGCTGGTTTGAGTCATTTAGATTTGCTAAACCCT
>NW_008341898.1:0-920 GCF_000622305.1 Nannospalax galili | reverse complement strand
TGTTGGAGACCTCTGTTATGCAAAGTGGAAGTCCCTTCACACCGGACAGCTCATGCAGCTCGGGATTAATGTGCTGCGGGCTACTTTCATAGCGAGGTGCTTTTCTGACATCTTTCCTGACTCTCCCTTGAAGTGCCCACCGCAAATGCCCTGACATAAACATGGCCTCTGGCTCTAAGCAGACCATGCCTTCCTGTGTGATTTTTCCAGGTGGCCAGCAGTCTAGCAGTGTGGCAGAAATCCACTTCCACATGTAAATAGAATGTCTCACAAAGCATCTAACAGCCAAAGCTTTTACCACTACCCCCATGGTATAAAATATCCTAGTCTTCTCTTAATAGTGGGAGATTGGGTCAGAGACTGGGTCCCAGAGATTGGGTCCCAGAGAGAATAAAGCTGTAAGCACAGACTGAGCCGAGCCTTGAGTCTTGTGTACAGGTGACCTGATCCCCCCTGGGGGCAGCACTCTCCATTACTGACCCAAGGACACACTAGCTTTCGCCATCTCTGTACTTCCCTGTGTGGTTCAGTGGCCAGGAGCCTCGCATCCTGAGGAAGCGTACACGGGTGGAATAGAGAAGGGATTCCAGCTGGACAATGCTCCAGTAGCAGAGTAAGCTCTCAGCATCAGAGAAGTTGCAGCAGCCACCAGCTGTCGCCAGCACCAGAGACGCGGGACCCGAAGCAGCCGCCGGGAAAGCCTGTAGGGCGGCCGCCGCAGCTCCTGGAGCTGCAGCTTCCCAGAGAAGTCTGTGGACCCGCCGTGCTGCTCCCGGAGCCGCCACTTCCCAGAGCAGTCTGTGGATCCACAGGGAGTGAGCACACCCCACGCCTGGGAGCCCAGCACAGTCTCCCCATACTACTCATTGGAGACTCCTCTCTTGGAGAGAAATCTAATGTGCCACTCTCTCCCTGCCCTC
>NW_008341897.1:0-265 GCF_000622305.1 Nannospalax galili | reverse complement strand
CCCACCAATGCGTACCCACTTCCCCAACAAATATAAGAACGATGCCAATATACCCCCCTCCCAAGCCCAGAATAAACACTTACTTGTTCTTTATCTAACGCCTTCAAACCACAATAGCAGCAAAAACTTTAGAGTAAGATCCGTGCTGGTTTAGGTTCTGTCAACGCTGTGACTGTTGAGAGAACGTTATCACCAAGCAACGCGAGTAAACACAAGCAAGCCCGCCGCGTGCAGAACCTTGCTGGCACGCACTGAACATAGTGAC
>NW_008341896.1:0-436 GCF_000622305.1 Nannospalax galili | reverse complement strand
AGCCCTCCCCTGTGGCCACATGACCACACCTCCTAAAACTTACCAAAACAGAACCGCCAACCATGGACGAAAAGGTCCAAATTCTCGGAGCCCGTGGGAGACAATCTCATTCAAACCATCACGCTAACAAACATCTCCAATCAGGCTGGCCCTAGTGATATGCTCTTGAGGTAGGAATATCGGTTGACTTAATGATGAGCCCACCAAGCTCCCATAGGGAGTTTCAGATCCAGTGTCACACAGATAGTCCTGGTTAAACCCACTGGGTCTCAAGAAGGAGCAAAGACATGTGACTATGAAAAGGGACATGGAGGGAGGAGAGGGGCTTAAGGGGTGTGGGAGGGAGACGAAGGAGGTAGGTGATGAAAGTGAGCAGAATGCATCGTTTACAGGTATGAAAGTATCAAAAAACATGGGCTGGAGAGATGCTCAGCAG
>NW_008341895.1:0-367 GCF_000622305.1 Nannospalax galili | reverse complement strand
GGTGTTGCAGGACCAGGGAAGTAGAAAGAGGTGAGGGCGGGGCCAGGTCCATAAGGAGTGCTCCTGGGGCCCAAGGAAGGCACTAAGTTGGTCTGGGTGGAACAAGATCAGGAAGCAGTATTGGTTCCCCAGGTGTCTGGGGACCCAAGACTAGGAATGGCACAGTGCCCAAACTAGGTGTAGAGAACAGCGGGGGAGACAGAAGGGTGAATGTGGCTGGGTGAGTCAAGGCGCGGAGGGCTGCGCTGTAGACTTACCCCAAGAGGCCTGAGGATAGGAGTGCAGGCTAGGAGAGTTAGCCGGTGGTGCAGGTGCTGGGGAGCAGAGAGAGGTGAGGGCGGGGCCTGGTCCAGAAGCAGTGCTCCTG
>NW_008341894.1:0-576 GCF_000622305.1 Nannospalax galili | reverse complement strand
ACAGTCCAGACCCTATTGGGAAGTTGTTTAGGATCCAGGAAACTGAGGCAGCCCATTCCCTGTGTAGATGGAGATTGGGGACAGTGGCCATGCAGAAAGCCAGAGAGCTGTCTTCAGGGCCAAGGCCTTGTGGAGCACCGCATTGTAAGAGCGCACTTCACAGGTGAAGGGCAGCCTTCCAAACAAAGAACTGGGCTGTGACTTGGCACATGGGAAAGAGGAAGATATGAATTAACAGAAATTCTTATTATTCAAAGTGGGGGAGGGCCTGAAAAAGAAAGCCCTGTGTGTTGAATCCCAGGAAATGTCAGTGTCTGGCCGCCTTTTGTTGGGTGAGAGGTGGGTCTGTATGCTGGATAGTTTTAGTGTCAACTTGACACATGTCGGTTGAGGGAGCCTCAGTTGGGGAATTGCCTCCATTGGACTGACCTGTGGCCATGTCCATGGGGTACCTTCTTGATTGTTGAGTGATGTGGGAGGGCCCAGCCCACTGTGGGTGGTGCCACCCCTGGGCATGTGGGACTCTGTTGCATAAGAAAGCAGTCTGAGCAGGGGCCAGGGGAGCAAGCCACTAAG
>NW_008341893.1:0-255 GCF_000622305.1 Nannospalax galili | reverse complement strand
AACATATTAATAAACTTTCTGAGCTTAGAACCTCTATCCACCTCCAGCAAAAAAATTCACAAAACTTCCTCTACAAAACAGGGTTGGCGAGATGGCTCAGTAGATAAAATGCTTGCTGTGGACAGTGATAATGGGAGTTTGGAACCTCTCAGCCCCCTTAAAGATCCCCGCATTCAAGGCGACCTCCAGTATGGGGCGTGCGCCCTCTCTCTGGGCGCACTCCCAGAATGGCACTCCGCCGCCACACCTGGCTAG
>NW_008341892.1:23705-24287 GCF_000622305.1 Nannospalax galili | reverse complement strand
TTATTCTTTCAGCAGTTAAAGGTTTTGATATTTCTTTCACTTGTCCATGATTTATGGTGCTAAATTCATTGCCATTTAAGTCATTTTTCCTATATATATTTTTTAACTGCTTTCGAGCTTCTTTTTTTGTGTTTCCTTTTATATGCTTGAATATACAGTGTCTTGGTGCATCTTCAAGCTTTTCCTGTTCTCTGTTTGCTCATCCTTCTGATGATACAAGAAAAGTCTGCACATCACTTTTTTATTGTATAAATGCATAATTTTATTTATTTTTGTGGCTTTCTTTACATTCTAAAATATTAACAAAAGATGAAAAATTATGCAGATTTTAAGCAAGCTACCTAAGTCTTTAAGTCTACATATATTTCTGCTTATAAAACTAAACAATAATTCTAATAGAGATTGAATTGGTAGTAATTAGAAAATATAACAAAACATAAAGTAAGTCCTGAAAATTTTTGGAAGATTCACATACATACCATATTTATTATTTTATTGCATAACACTGAATAATTCAGAATAAGGTAAGAAAATTATCAAATTCATACTAAAATAAAATATTCTTTCCAAATACACAAAATG
>NW_008341892.1:20715-22522 GCF_000622305.1 Nannospalax galili | reverse complement strand
TGCTGTTCTATTGTTAAACTCACTGATTTCTTTCCTCAGCCCCTTTCATTCTGTTAATGAACACCTGAGGTTTTAAAACTTTATTTTTATTTTGTATGTTTTTTCTGCATAGATGTAATTATACGTGTGCCAAGTGCTTGAAGTGCATGCAGTACTCATTGAGGTCAAGGGTGGGTGTTGCATTCCCTGGAACTGGAGATATAGAAAGTTGTTAGCTGCCATGTAGGTGTTGGGAACTAGACCCCAGACCTTAATAGCAGCCAGTGCTCTTAGCCATGGAATCACCTTTCTAGCCATGAACCATTGGTTGTTTTTGGTGACTATGTCCAAGGTCTAAAATTTCCATTTGATTTTCAAGTATCTTTAATTAGCACTTTTCCAAGCATGCTAAGTGGTCATTGAAATGCTTCCATATTGGCTGCTTAAATTCTTTGTTGCATAATTCTAACATTTGTCTTTCAATGTCTTTACATACTGATTACTTTTTTTTCATGCAAGTTGATATTTTCATTATTTCATGAAACCTGTACATTTTTATATTGTGCCGTGGGATTCTGAATCTTCTTTAGATTATCCAATTTTATCTGACTTCCTTTCGCATTCTTTATCAAGCAAAGAAACACAAAATGCCTTATCACTGCCGTCAGGGTAAAAATGCATGTTTTCTATCTGTCTCTATTGACACCTGGGTGAGAGAAGTATCCTTTGTTCCTTGTGGGTATGTGTAGGAGTTTTGACTTCCTATCAGGCTTCCACTGAGTCTACTATGTGTGAGAGCATAGGACTGATTTTTTACTGCTTCCCATTTGGCTAACACTCATATAGGACTATGTGTGTATGTATGTGTGTGGTCATGTTACTTTCAATAGGTAGTGAGAATTCCAACTTTCATTAGGTATGCAATGCTACACCCCAGTGTGTAATCAGGAATACTTTATTCCCTGATGGAGTTTAAATTCAGGCTCACCATATAACATCCACTAAAAGCACAGAGCAGGAAAAGATCTTTTCTGTCTAACAATGAAATCTGGTGTTTTCTGACCTCCATCCCACAGGAGAGCATGACTGTTCACATGAGAAATGTCCCCCACAGACTCAAGTATTGAGTACTCTGCCCCTATTTGTTGGTGCTGTTTGGTAGCTCATGAGTGTTTAGGAGGTGTGGACTTGTTGGAGGAACTGTGTCACTGGGACCAAGCTTTGAGAGTTCATAGCATTGCCACACTTCCAGTTTTCTCTCTGTTTGGTGATTGCTATTGAACATATGGGCTCTTAGTTTCCACCCTAGCCCTACCTGCTGCCATGGCTTTCCTGTCATTACACATTGTTACTCGGGATCCTTAAGCCAAAAGATAGACCCTCATCTTCATAGCCTAGTGATAATAAAAGTTCCAGCTTCCTACTTTACTTTGCAAGTGTGGATATAGATGTGTTACAGGTTTTTCTGAACTATTTGTCTAAAATAGTACAATTTTAGTTGAAACATTTTCTGTTTCACTAAGCTGCCCCATTCCTGGTCCTTTGGAGAGGAAAAAATGTTAACTATTTTTCATATCTACATCCAGCGGCATTTCTAGTCTAGGTTGCTAACTTCTTCATTTCAAAGTCTGGCATGTGTAAGATCCCAAGAAAATCCAAAGAATTCACTCTCGCACCAATCCTTTGATTGAGATCCCTATCTGCTTTGCCAGCTGTGTCAGTCTTTAAGTCATACATTTTTTTAATGGGTAAATACATGTGAGTTTTAGTTGTATTTTATTTATATTCTTCCTTTTTTCTTTTTTAACTCTCTTTTATTCACAAGATA
>NW_008341892.1:17165-20555 GCF_000622305.1 Nannospalax galili | reverse complement strand
CAAGCTAGTGTATTAATAGAGTAAATATAACCATGATGTCAGGAGGATTTTGGTAGAGAGAAATGTAATATTTTAAATATTTTCGAAGATGGTTTTTCTAATTGATTTCAAGACTTAATGTAAAGTTACATTAGTATGACAATATAGTATTTGCAAATAAATAGGTATGCCCATCAATGAAGTGTAAAAGTTTCAAGAAATAGACCTACACACATATATCCACATATAATCAATTTATGTTAATAAGGACACACGTGATCAATTGATTTTGGCAAGGTCATTCAGTACAGGTTTGTTTGGTAAACAGTACTGGGAAACATACTATTTGAATGGGGGAGAAATGAGCTATTGAACTTATCACATGCTATATTTATAAATCAATTCACCTTGTATGACAGCTTATAAATCTTAAACTTAAAAACCTTCTAGATAAGATGTAGAATATTTGTCTACCTTGAGGTAGACAAAATTGTTTAGGCAGGATGCTAAAATACATAATTTGTAATATTTGGGTAGAAAGGAGGAAGTCACAAAGCTTGCATGTGTTTAACAGCTATTACTAATCGTAGATTGGATCAATTCAAACTGGATTATTTAATTGGTACACCGATAGAGTGACTAATTACTTAATGTACTTATATGGATATAAATACCGTTTGGGCAGAGGCATAGGTCTGATTTTCAGAAAACCAAAATCTAAGTCAATTATTAACTTTATTAAATAGCTTTAATATACATGCATGATGTATAAATTGTAATTTTAGTACCATAAGTGCATCACATATGACCAATAACTATATAATCATATAAATATTGTATCTTCACTTAAAACTGTGCAAGACTACACATCCTGGTAGAATGCAAATAGTAGTATACAGGACAGAAAGGAGAATGCATAGAGGAACTAAACTATCATCTTAAGCATTAAGAAGTCAGTAACCACTGAAACTGACAAAATCAAATAGAAAACTTTTAATCAGGTTATGAGAAGAAACTAGGTTTCAGAGTGGGGAACAAGTCAACTCCACAAGTAATAGTCAAGAGATGTATTTGTTACTCTTACGTTGCTGTGATAAAAATGCTTTGCCAAAAAACAACTTAGTGAATGAAGGACTTATTTTGGCTTATGGTTTCCAGAAGGATATTGTCTATCATGATGAAGAAAGCATGGCAACAGGCAGGACTAGGAAGCTACCTGATCACATTTTCATTCACACACAGAAAGCAGAGAGAAACCAGGATGTGGGGGAAAGCTATAAACCCTCAAAGCCCATCCCCAGCGACATACTTCCTCCAGCAAGGCTCCGCCTTCCAGAGATCCCATAACCTTCACAAACTGCTACACTAAGCTGTGAACAAATATTCAAATACATGAGCCTGTAGAGGATAGCTCTTGTTAAAACCACAGCAGGATGGGTATTAATCACAAAAGTGGACTGACAGCGTGTATATGGATGATGTGCAAGACCAAAGTGAAATGAATCAGTGTGTTTCTGTTTTTAAAATGTTTCTTGGAAGTGTGCCTGAAGTCTCAAACTCTGGAGACTGAGCATTGTTGTGAATTTAAACTATGGTTTGAGACTCTGTCATAAACAAAATCTGTTAGACTTTAGCTAATGAACAGGACTTGCTTTAATAAAACCAAACATTGCATTCAAGTAAAGATGAAAGTAATGAAATAGGGAGGGAGAACACTATAGTATTTGTTTTCATTGTGCAGATCATACAACCTTGTGGGATAAATGAACTCAAACTAGCTAAATACTGTACAAATAGGTATTTATTACATGAGATAAAAACTGCATTGACAACATTTTAGAGTTGTCACTAGCTGTCACTGTTAATAATCAAGACAATGGAGCATAGAGGTAGAGATGCAGAAAGGAGTAATAGCACTCAGCTGAACTTAGTTGGCACTTACTCTGTGCTAGGTAAGAGTTTTTAAAACTTTGTTTGTAAAATGAAATTCCCGACCGGCTCTATGAGGTAGGAACAATCATTATCACAACTTTACGAGTACAGAAATTTATCCAAGGCCATAACTATTAAGACAAAGAACTGGAATCACAGCAGTCTTAAAGTCCATGAGTGTATAGTGAAACAAAACCATATTTCCTAGGTAGTTTCTCACTGAGGGTAATGTATCAAAATGTGTGGCAATACTAAGTCACTTTACAGTGATGCTTATAAAAGAGACAGCCTAACACTTAGCATTTATTTTAAGGCCACGAGTTGACTTAAACTGCCAAACATCACCACAATGTAGCTTAGTAATGCTTTATCTGGTGCCTCTTATGAGGAAGAGGCTCTGTATTCTGAACTCACAGATCAACAGCTAGAGAATTCCTGAGAAAAAGGGGAAATATGGGAAGTCAGGCATTCATTGTAAGTTATATGATATCCAACACAAGGCTTTCCGGATACCTTGGGCCAGAGCACTAACTCATGGATCATTGCTTGGAGAAGTCCTGAAGAAAAGGGGAATTCTTGGGCATTTTCAGTCATACAGAAGAGCAAGTGATGTGACTAGAAACATAGGTTTTACTGCTTGCACAAGAGTACTTTAATAATTCTTTATTCAACATTTGCTTTTATTTCCTTTACTGCCCAACTGTGAGGAACTGTGCTCAAAACTTTCATGTTTATTTTCGCCATTCCATTTTCTCTATGGGAATCTCTTTATCTAATAAATCTTGTGCATATGCATGAAAATTAATGAATTTGCTTAAAGGAATTGGAACTAAAGCATCACCAAAGCAAATTTTTGAACTTTTAAGTGTTATTCAGAAATATTTTCCCTGTTATCCAAATCATGGGACACCTGATTCAGTATCTTGAGAAAAAAAAAATGGTGACCAATTAAACTACTGATTAAAAATAGTTCAATCAAAGCATTTAACATTTTGGAAACAAATTAAAGTAGATATACTCTCTTATAAAGAGAAAAGAGGATACTTACAAGGAAATTACCTCTTATAGACCCTAATGCACTACATCTAACTATTCTGCCTTTCATCCAGCTCCATTCCCAGGGGTATAAAGCAGTGTGAGAAACCAGCAAAATAAGTAATGTGCGTGGCTCTGGCAGCTTCAGGGGCTGATAATACCTAATTTTCCTGCCCTGCATCTTCAGTCCTCTTTTCAAGAATATCCTTTCCTATCTCCTTGTTTTGTTTCTGTATCATGACACTGTTGTATTTATTTTCCAGTTATAGTAACATGGATACTTTAAAGAAACTGAGCATTCTGATACCATCTATTCCCAGGTTATTTAGGTAATATTTTTTTCTGTGTTGGATATTCTCTAGATTATAGGTACTTAATTCAAGAATATATGCAGTAAATTTTAATGTGGCTTTTTAAAGCCAGAATGCTAGATTGATAGCTCTC
>NW_008341892.1:11052-17150 GCF_000622305.1 Nannospalax galili | reverse complement strand
AATTTTTTTTTACCATGCTTGCCTAGAAATTAAAATTTTAAAAAAGAGTATAAGGAAATAATTCAGGGTATATATTAAAATAAAAAACAACTAATAAAGGAGTCAAGAGCATCCTTATCTTTTATATAATCATTAGAAGTTGGCTGAATTCTATAATGTACTCAAGGCCAATATTTACTCCTGTCATTTTATTAATGGTGAGTTCTGCACAGGAAGGATCAGATTAACTAGGCAAAACTAAGTTAAATAAAAGTTCATTAAAGTCACAGTATAATACAGAGTCACATTTTCTAAGAGTGAATAATCCAAATAGACTCTAACTTCTTTAAGGCTGCTAATAAAGAAGGAAGGGAAACATGAAAACTCGGGTCTTGTCAGTGAAAAAAGGGGACTGAATACAAGGCCTCTTTCCTTATGGTTGTTCATGATGGGAGGAAAATAAGAATGCTCTCAAGAGGAAAACGTGGGAGACTTGGATATGTACATTTGTCTTACAGAATAGAAATAGACACCTACAAGCCTGTAATTTTTCACCACCATCTCTAAGATAAAAAAAAGTCTAATAATTTGTTGCATTAAATCCTGTCCAAAGATAAACCAGAGAATACAAATGGCCTCTAATGGCAAATATCAACATAGGAGAGATGATACTAAAGTTTTTAAGGCTATCCATCTCCAGTAACAGACACAAGAAACATAACCTTGGGTGTTAGCTTTTAAGAATCTGTTTACCCCAAAAATAGCCAGGTGAAAACTCAAATTTGGCCACAGTAAAGGCAAATACTTTTGTTGGCTTCATCCTCCTTGATTATGAGTGCTAACGCTCATGTACTTAAATTCTTATAAAATTTAATGATGTCAGAGAGTCACCCTCCAAAATCAAGTGTTTTGAATTTTGTTGCTTTCTGTTCTCAATCCATGATCCAATACATTCAATTTTACAGAGGAAAAAAATGCCTTTTAGGAAAATTGTTTATGTCACGTGCTATTTGAATTCACTGAGAAAGTGAGCCTGGAGATGGGATTCAGCCCACCACATCAGACCCAAGTGTCTTTATCTCAAAACATCCACCAAAACTCCTGAGACAGGCTGGTACCCTGACTCAATGACTGCCAAGAACACAATAAAACATCTCTATCATAAAGGCATTATGTCCTTGAAATCTGCTAAGGGATAAAATATTCACAACCGAGCTTACTATTATTTATCTCATGATATAAACATGTTTGTGGTATCAGTAGCTTATGGGATATTTTATTTTGCCACTAGCAATGTACTTGGGTGGGAACATGTCACTAAAGTTTAAGTCCCTTAGGCTACATGGAAGTGGTCTGGATGGAAAGGATGAGGAAGCAGTGGGGAGTTTGGGCCAAGAGGTCAGTCCAGAGGTCTGGGGTGCCAAGACAGGAAATGTGCCATTCCCCTGCTAGGAAGAGAGATGGGGTGGGGGAGCTGGGATGGTGAATGAGGCTGGGGGAGTCAAGTCACAGTAGGCACAGCAGCCAAACTTACTGGGGCAAGCTGCTGGCTCCAAGAAACTGTGGGGCTGGGGCCTGAATTTCTTAAACATGAGTTTCTTATATATGGCCTTCCAAAGTTAAATCAAGATGAAGTAATGATTTAAATAGACCCACAAGAACTAATGAGATCAAAGCAGTAATTAAAAATCTCCTAACTAAAAAAAGCCCAGGCCCAGATGGTTTCAGTGCAGAATTCAACCCAGCCTTTCAAAGAACTAAGACCAATACTCCTCGAACTATTACATTGAAGGAAAAGAAAAGGAATACTTTAAAGCACTCTTTATAAAGCAAGTATTATGCTAATAACAAAACCACACAAAGACCCAATCAAAAATCATTGTAGGCCAATCTCCCCTATGAGGTAAGGGAGAGATACCTGGGGTGCATTTCACACAGGGCAGACAATTCAGGATCAGCTGAGGAGGTAGGTGGTTATCTGCAAGCTATGAACAAGAGCCTCAATAGAAACTATGTCTAGGCATTCTAGCCTGAGAAACTAAGTGTGTCTTGTTTAAAGACCCTAGTCTGTGGTTGTATTCTGTTATGAAGTCCTAGCAGATTAATAGAGCAGTGCGCAGAAACCTTGGGTTTTATTTTTGCTTGTTTTTTTATTCTCGTTATTTAAGTAACTTCTGGCATCCATACTTATGATGTGCTTATGGGAAATATAATGTAAATTTATGGACCATCTTCCTTTCTCTTTGGTCCATTTTTCTTCTTTTTTGATGTAGCATAGTTTCAATCTCACACACTAAAAAGTTTCAGCCGTTATTTTCTATGTCTTGTCTGTGTTCTCTTTATTTGGAATTTAAATTTATGTATAAGTTTCATATTTCCAAATATCTCATAATTTTTCTACATTTGCTCTTGTTTTGAAAACTTCCTTTTTTTCTAAATCCTATTTTCAGATTGAGATACTATATACTGTACAGTATAACAAATTTTAAATTTTAATTATTTCTATTTCTGAAAGCTTAATTTTCCTTATCTATATGTACTTTCATTTTCATTTAAAATTCTTTTAAGAATTTTTGTTAAAAAGAGCAGCAACAAACATGGATGTACAAGTGTCTCTGCAATAGGATGAGTTCTTTGGGTATAAGCCAAGGAGTGGTATAACTGGGTCAAATGGTAGGTTCATTTGTAGTTTTGTAAGAGTTCTCCACACTGCTTTCCATAGGGGTTGAACAAGTTTGCAGCCCCACCAGCAGTGGATGAGTGTTCCCCTTTCCCCACATCCTCTCCAACATTTGGTATCATTTGTTCTTTTGATCTTAGCCAGTCTGACTGGGGTAAGGTGAAATCTTAAAGTGGTTTTAATTTGCATTTCCCTAATTATTAGTGATATTGAACATCTTTTAAGATGTTTCATAGCCATCTTTACTTCTTCTTTTGAGAACTCTCTGTTCAGCTCCTTAGCTCATCTTTTAATTCGGTTACTTCCTGCTGGAGAGGGAGGATGGGGGTGTGAATGTAATGAAAAGAAATTGTATGACATTCTAGAATCAATAAGAATATTAAAAATCAAGATATTTAAATATCAAATCCCAATATGATATTTCCAAATTTATCTGTACTTTTCAAACATATCTTTTGGAGTCTTTTTCCTTTCTACTTTTTGTATTATAGGTTTGGAAGAGAGTTAAAGGGGGTTGGCCAATCTCCTTCTGCTTAGTTACATTAACTTGATTTTAAATCTGTTTATGAGTTTAAAGGTTACCATCAACAAGAAGTTTGAACATTATGATAAAAGACATCATAAACCTCAGTATATTGAAGATATATATGAAGAAAACTGTTTTTTAAATTCAGGGTACAGAGAGACAAGCATGTATCTGAAATAACTTCTAGAGCTTGGTGACTAACTTAAGTATTAAAAGTAAGATTTATATTGCTGAACTGTTAGCTTAACATTTGTATTCTTCACTAGAACTGTTCATACTCCTTTACTCAACAGATGCTTAATAGGCACTTTTGACATTTTTAAGTAGTTGCCTTAATTCACTCCTCAATCCTTATCACAAGCCTTATCACTTGAGTGTCTCACCTTCCTAGTTTTCCCATTTGTTATTCTATAATTTACTTCATCCTGTAGACTAATTTCAAGCTGGTATTTTCCTGGGCATAGCTTTGACATTGTGCAGCAGAGCGACTCTACCCTTTGTGCAGCAGAGCGACAATGCTCAGGCACTCTTAATAGTCTAGGTCTAAACTTTGCCACTAGGGAACACTTTACCTGACCCTTCTCCTTTGCTAAATCCTCTACCCATCTACAGTATATTCATAATTAATACTCAAACACCTAAATCCAAAACTGCAGAAATCAGAAAAAAAATCTTCCTTTCAGATCCAGAGCATGTAGCAATATTTTAACTTTGTCAGGAAGGTGGAGCCTCAGGAGTCCACTGCTGGTTGCATGATCTGACTACTTTATCTTGATTCAGAACCATAAGAGCTGTCACAAAAAGTGCTGACAGCAAAAATACATGACTTCAGCTGTGATCTAGAACTGAGTTAGCTGCTGCTAGAGCTGTCAGCCCTTGTTACACTGTACCTGCTGGTCCCACATGTTGAGCAGAAAGGCTTGTTACGAGTGCTTGTTCTCATGCATTATCTGTGAAAACACGGATGGTTTATTTGCGTCATCCAGCCTTAATTTCTTCATTTGTAACAAGTGAGTTGTTATAACTCATCGGTGAATTATGAAGATGAATAAATTACTAAGCACAGAATCTGATGCATAACAGTTACATCTAAATAGCTGTTGTCTGTAATTTGGGCAATGCCTTCATCTTGGTGTTTAACTTTCAGTGAAGCAGTCTACAGGCACTGATAATCAGTTTTCATATTTAAAATGCAATTGATGATACATTTTTGTTCTTCTCACAGCATTATTGTAGGACTGTGATAAAATGACATGTTAATATATGGAATTCTGTGGATTCTTAGGCAGTAATCTCTATTTTACAATTGATTGCACTGATGTCATGGATTTGAACTACCAGCTCTGAGGCTATAGTGGAATACTTTACAAAATCATCTGTTTGTCTTTCTTTCAATTGTTATAAATTAAGTCAGTCAAGAATGTACATATGTCATTTTGCTTCTAAACAGGACACATAATAAAATAGTAAGATGCTATATATGAGGAATGCTTAAAAGTAAGCAGATTATTCAGCCTGTAAAGATGATTTATGATGGTTCTTCAAGCATAGGGAGAAAGCTTGCTTCATGAAAACTCAGTATCTGAATTCTAATGTTGGAAAACCCAAATGAGGGGGTAATCAATCACTTCAAAAGAGGATTTCTCACCTCTCTTTTACATAGGGAATTTCCAAATAGAAATCAATTAAGTTTATAGAATTTAATTTGCCCAAAACATTTCAGAAAAGGAGACCCATCTGTCTAAATGCCCCCTACAGAAAAGATGGTCACCATCTGTTTTATAATCCCCTCAAGTCAATCAATAAAAGATTGAAACTTAAATTGTAAGATTTATTTTGATTTAAGGAAGACCTTCATATCTACACAAATAATCATTTCCTCCTAATAATGAAAGCAAGATTCAGACTTTGTCTCACTTTCAAAGTGAGATGACTTTCTCTGCTTTTTACCTAAAGATGGATTAGAGTGTATGTGTCTGAAATCCGAGGTTGTAGCAATGCTCTCACATGTCTCTGCAGGCCTTAGAGGCCAGATCTTTCCAGAGAACAGATAGTATTCATAGCTATTTGTGGAAAGCATTAGGGGAGATCTTGCTACATAGAGCTGATTCACATCTTGAAATTTTTTATGTAGCAGACGAAATGAATAGAAGGTCAAAGGAATGGAAGGTAAGTCTCTAGCAACACTCCATCTGAAATCCAGAATGACTGATTTGTGTAATTGAGTAACATACCTAAAGAGAATATCATTTCATGTAAAGATTTTCTTGGAAATTTCCACCACATCTCATCTTTACATCTGTCACAGCCCTACCAGTATATACAGAGATAGAGAGATGAAAGGGCAGAAGTGTAAGGTTTGAAGAACATTGTGTGTTTAACCACTCAGCTCAAATTCAATTTTGTTCATTTGTTATTGTTTGAGGATCTATCATATATCTATCTATCTATCTATCTATCTATCATCTATCCATCCATCCACCCACCCATCCATCAATCCATCTATCATCATCTATCATCTATCTATCTATCTATCATCTATCTATCTATCCATCCATCCATCCATCCACACACCCATCCATCAATCCATCTATCATCTAGCTAGCTAGCTATCTGTATCATCTATCTATCTTTCATCTATCTATCTAATCTTTCATCTATCATCTATCTATCTTCTATCTATCACCTATCTTCTACCTATTATTAATCTATCTATCATCCATTTATCATCTACCTATCAATCATTTATCTTCATCATTATCATCATCATCTCTGTATTTCTAGTACTATGGTAATACATACTCAATGTCTAGCTCTCTGAAGGGATTTTTTTAAAACTCTGGTTTATAGCACTTGCCAATTTTGTGATGTAAGATATCCATACAACTGTTTATTATTACCAAAAGGGTGGGG
>NW_008341892.1:7310-9615 GCF_000622305.1 Nannospalax galili | reverse complement strand
ACTTATGCAGCAAGAGTTTGATATGTGGGCAATATTTACTTTATAATATCTCAGCGCAGAATCAAGATACTTCACTGTTTATTTTAAACTAAATACTAAGAACATAAATTTAAAAACTTAGCAGATGAAGAGTGAGAAAATCTTTGAAATTTCAAAGGTAAAAATTGTTGAATAAAAGAAAGTTTATTTGTGGGTTCTTAGGTGGGAAGGACTCGGGACCCTGCCTCGCCTTCTCACAATCTCATGGCAAGTTGTTAGATCTCATAAGAATCAAGACTATGGAGATTCAGGAATATTGGCACCCACCTTCCTCTAAAACTCCCATGACCAATTTTCACAAGAGAATAACAGAGTACTGTGTCTGACAAGGACCATGCCATTTGGTGAAGTAAGTGTTTAAAAGTGAATGTTGAGGAACGAACATGAGGATGATTGTCCTGATGTTCCAGAAGGTAGATATCACTCTCAGTATCTAGATACCACTTATGTGATTCTGAAATGTAGTAATTCTGAAATGTAGTTCATTGTTCTACCCACAGATGAGAGACCGGAGGTATAGGATGATTAAAGAGTTTGCTGGAGTTATTCATCTAGGGGAGAGAAGTGGTAAATTCCTATCATGGGCTGGTGATGAATGTTTTCTTTCCATCTGGAAAGAAAGACTGAAAGCAACAGAAAAAGAAGAAGGTGCTTTTCTTGTATAGATTCTGAAGTTCAGAGGAGGCTGTAGGAGGCATCCCTAGAATGGAGGGAGGGAAGCATACAGCATGCTGAAATTCCCTCAGCATTCTAGCCATACTTTGGGAAACCAGTTCCAGCAAATAGCCACAAACAGATCCCACAGTCCCCCAAATCCATCCTGCACTGATTCTTCAGAAAAGCAGCTACTGATCTCTTCCTCGGCAAAACTGGAACATGTACTTACAGTTAATACTGTTAATAGAAAAATAATTTTCAGCTTGCCACAGACATTTTATCCTAACCAAACCATCCCATTTTAAGCCAATTAGAGTATAGTCACAGTCATTCCAAGAGATGCCCTTAAAGACACGATGGAATAACCTTGTTAGAAACAACTTGATAAATTAAGAGGACCTATATATAGGATAGTAATAACCTTCTTTGTCAAGTCATTTCAATAATTCTAAAAGAGCAGACAGCTCTCAATGCAATAGGCCAATATATAAAATCGTGAGCTCTTCCCAAGTGACTAAGAAATGTTCCTGTAAAAGAATTTTATGCAGTTATGTTCAGGAGATATTAAACCGTAATTAATGTATTGGTGATTTCAATAATAAGATACCAAGTGTTGTCCAAGAACAAATGGAAAGCATTAAACCAATGATTAGATTTATGACTGAATAAATCAAACACATTGTAATTTTCATCAGGGAAATTTCTCCACCTATGTGTCCTTGGTTCTAGAGAGCTCCCTCTCAGATCACCAGACATTTTCTTAATGACACTCTGCATACAGGAACAGTGACAATTGCATGTGACTTATGGATGGGGCGTTTCCTGGCTGAAAAGTGACCAGAGACACAGCATCCCCTCATTTGCTTAGTCTAGTCACTTGTGTACATCTGTCCGTGTGCTTTAGGGGTTTGAGACTGGAGACGGGAGGGAACAGAGGCTGTGGATGCTGAATTTAGTGGAGGAGAAAAGCAGCTGCATTGAAACATAGGAAAAACAAAGCATCAAAAAAAAAGATTTTTTTTCTCCTGAATATATTTAATGTGTTAAACAGATTCTGGCAATTTCCTGATGGCTCCAAAAGAAGACTGAGCTGAGATTTTCACAGAGAGTGTTCCAGACTCTGAATACTGTACCTCGTGTATTGAATCACATCTGCTACAGAGAGGAAGCAATGAATAATTAACTCAGCCTCCACATTACCACCATAGATTACAGTCGTCTTGACTGCTGGACTGCCGTGCACACATAAACCACTTAGAAAACTCAGTTATTCTCTTTCCTTTTAAATTTGTCTTGCTATCACTTACCACTTAAAAGGGTAAATCTTTCTTTGGTTTTAATTAAAGCATTTAAAATAATTTACATTGAAATCATATGTGCTCGGGTCTGTCAGAATTGATGCTTTAATAACATGCCATCCCTTTCTCCATTGCCCTGAAATCTGTTAAATTACCACTAATCTAATTGGGAACAAAGTTGTCAAATGCATGCAGCTCTGACAGTTTGTCTTTCTGCAAACTGCTGACAGATTGCAAGTTACGCATGTGTTGAGCAGATGGGTAAGTTAAAAGGAACACCTCCCCCCCCCAAAAAAAAAGCATTTAATTAA
>NW_008341892.1:5294-7069 GCF_000622305.1 Nannospalax galili | reverse complement strand
CTTCATCATAGAAGACAGGTACATTTTTCTTCTTCTCCCAGTCTCATAGACAATAACATATATCCACCTACACCTATGGTACATATGACACGTTGGCATGCATTCATTCACACATTCATACTTATGCATATGAATACATTCCTCTGTGACTCTCTATGCAAAATTTCTTGTGCACATGTACGAATATATGATCTTGTGTGTTTCACACAATTATGAAACATATATTGCAAATATATCAATATCTACTTCTCCATCTACCTACCTACCTATGATGAAGTGCATGAGGGATTGCCATTTGAAGCAAGGTCTGAGTAAGATACCCATGCTAGTTCCATGACTGTTTTCATGTGTTCTACAGGGAAAATCTCCCAAGCATGAATTGGGGTGAGTAGTGGTAAGCATGAGGGAGAAGTATGAGGGGGAAGAAACATCAAATGGTTTCACTTTTGTGGGGCTCCGTGCAGGTGGTCTGCATGATCAGAACCCTTGAGAGGTGTTCTTTGAAGCCTTGTGTGGATAAATGCCCTAAACAGTAAGGCCAAATCAAGAGGGACTATTTTCTCTAGTATTTGTCTTATCTAAGCAACTTGGACCTGTACGAAATCATCAATTCAGTTTTTAAGGGGCAATAAATCAAAATTAAAGATTTTTTTCTGGATCCTGACAGGCCCACAGGCTTGAAAAATTAACTGTCTTTCTGTCTCTGGGACAGGCAAAGACAATTACTTCAAGGAGAATGCCTTGCTTGGAATTTGGGCAATCAGAACAAAGCCAAGAAACAAAACTGGGCTAGGTCCCAACTGTTGGGCAGTGGAGTCAGACAGTAGTGCCGTTCTTAGCTATACTTGCCCCTCCCTTGACATCACTCACTTTTGTGGCATTAACCACCATGTCAGATTCACTGAATAAAAACAAAGTATAATAGCATATACTTATGACAAAGCCATAATGAAGTCCATCACACTGTATGATAAATAAATAAGTAGAATCTAACACTTGCCAACTTCCCCACTCCCCTGGATGTTTCCCTCACTTGCCCAACATGTGTGCTCCATGTATGTATTGCTTCCCCTTTCTCTGCCAATGTCCTTTTGCCTCAAATATCCTTTCAGCTCCCAGATCCAGTCTTGTTCTTATCTCTGTTTACTCTCTCTGGTTCTCATTTTACTTCTTTTTAATACAGTTGAAGTGCAAACACCCTCCCCACCCCACCCCCACAAAATTCCCCCAATCCCCTGGTGTCCCCACCTTAAGTCATGTTCAAAGGCTTTGGTAACTCATGATGAATGTTGCCTATTAAAGGCTTTAGCAAGTTGTTTGGTAAGGTGTTTGAACTATAAAACTTTTCAAAGGTTTTCCCTCTTCCTTCCTTGTCTGCTTCACAGATCTAGGAATCGAGCTCAGGACCTCCCAAAGGTAGGCAGATGCTCTACCATGGAGCTACATCTCAGACCTCTCATTATTTTTTTTAATTTTTTGTTAATCAGTTTACTGATTAAATGTCCTATTCACTGGCCAATCCACTAGAACCAAGATTTGAAAGTGGAGTTTCACTCTAGACTCAGTGACATTAGAGGAACTGGATCTGTCAGAACATTACTTATGCTTAGTATGTGTGTGAAAAAGCATAAAATTCATTCATAAATAATAATATAAACTTACCACAGATCAAGATATGGTGCACACCTTTTATCTTAATAACTTAAACGTACCTTGTAAGCCAGGGTTAAACCAGGAGCTCTCAATGCGGTACTTAACATTCTACTAGTTCCCCT
>NW_008341892.1:2289-5047 GCF_000622305.1 Nannospalax galili | reverse complement strand
AGTGCAAACACCCTCCCTGCCCACCCCCACCCCCCACAAAATTCCCCCAATCCCCTGGTGTCCCATGACCTTAAGTCATGTTCAAAGGCTTTGGTAATTCATGATGAATGTTGCCTGTTAAAGGCTTTAGCAAGTTGTTTGGTAAGGTGTTTGAACTATAAAACTTTTCAAAGGTTTTCCCTCTTCCTTCCTTGTCTTCTTCACAGATCTAGGAATCGAACTCAGGACCTCCAAAAGTAGGCAGATGCTCTACCATGGAGCTACATCTCAGACCTCTCATTCTTTTTTTTATTTTTTGTTAATCAATTTACTGATTGTATCATTTTGACTTGACAAAAATTATATAAGGTAAATCCAATTACAATGCCTACCTATAAACTATAGAAAGTGAAACTTTAAATGTCCTATTCACTGGCCAATCCACTAGAACCAAGATTTGAAAGTGGAGTTTCACTCTAGACTCAGTGACATTAGAGGAACTGGATCTGTCAGAACATTACTCATGCTTAGTATGTGTGTGAACAAGCATAAAAATTAATTTATAAATAATAATACGTTATAAACTTACCACAGATAAAGATACGCTGCACACCTTTTATCTTAACAAGTTAAACATACCTTGTAAGCCAGGGTTAAACCAGGAGCTCTCAATGCGGTACTTAACGTTCTACTAGTTCCCCTTTGATCAGGCATTCTGTTTCCAAGATGGTAGTTTCCTAAATACCGTGAGAGCAAAAGAAATATTAAAGCCCCAGATAATTATTAGAGAACTACAGAAATATGAACTACATGCATCCCAATAAAACTCAAAAAATACACATTATAGTTCTACTCAGAAAGCTTCTGTTGTGCATTATAAAAATGACAAATTATACCAAAAAAATGCAATTATTCCCAAAGTTTGTAGGACAAAGCTCTTCCACCAGAGTGTCACCCTCAGGCACAGCTCACAAAAAGAGCATTTTGAAGGAATGCATAATGAGTAGTGACAATGCAAGAGGATCTACTCAGTGAGGTAGATTAGTGGTTCCAGCTTGCAATGCATTGATAGATTCATGTCTGTATGTGAGAACTTATTAATTCTTTACTAAAGAAGAACTGAAGAAAAGAGCTTGTATAAACTGAATTGTAATATGACTTGTGTGTTTTTATGATCTTTCTCCTTTCAGGTAATATGCAGTTGGAAGTATGTATCAAAGAAATTTTATTACTCACTTTTTCACTCATAGATGGAATCTCCAGTGAATTCTAAACAAGACATCCATCAGGATCAATAGAGAAGCTTCGTGAGAGCCCACAGATCTGCAGTCGTGTCAGAAGATTCTGATTCAGTAGTTCTGGATGAGCATCAGCTTCTGTAGATTGGAAAATCTCTCTAGATGAATCTGACACTTACCCATCTATTCTGTAAGATAGGTTAGGTGATGCTGCAGTAACAAAAATGAACACACTAAGACATCAGAAGCATAGCTGCTTCCCACTATGACCATAACAACAGTGAGAAGGAAAATATTTAGATTATAAACTGTATTTTTTCGGGGGGTCTTTTTGAGACAGGGTCTCCCTGTAGCCCCAGCTGGCCTGGAAGGCACTATGTGGACCAGGCTGGCCTCAAACTCACAGAAATCTGTCTGCCTCTGCCTCTCAAGGGCTGGGATTAAAGGCGTGTGCCACCTCTTAAAACTTCTGTCCAGAGTAAGATTTCTGACATTTTATTAGCTGAAACAAGTCATGTGAACATGTTTAATGTCACAGAGGTAGGGGTTGTCATATTTTTATCTACTCCAAATGATGTAGATCTGGAAATGTATGTGTGAACAACTCTAATGACTGCCCAAATCTCTAAGAACTAAAGGTTTCAGTCCCTTTCATTAAAAGGAACACACAGAGACATTAAGTGAATTTATGAAATCACACAGATAATTAGTAGGCTTGGAATTAGCATGATTTTCTGACTGAAAACTCATTTCACAAAGTCTTGTAACTAACTTAAGTCCCTTGTCTCCATTCTACTGTCAGAAAAAATTTCAAAATCAGAAAATTTTCTTTTCTTGAGAATAATTTAGGATTTTTTATTTATGTGTAGCAGCTTTTAAAAAGATATTTCTAACCCCACTTAGACATGAGTCCACACTCATGATTTAGTACAACTTTCTTTCCCTCTTTAATTAAGCTCATTTCTTAGGAAATGACTCATTGTTAATCACACTAAGAAAAAAATAGTTATATTGCCCTCTTTGTTATAAAATGCGTGTAAATAACTTTTAAGGCAATTTTTCTAAAATCAAAAAAGCATGTAATAGTTCCTAAAGAAACATCACTCCCAGATGTTTGGAAAGTGCGACTTTACTTACTGGACCAATATTGCTGGCGCTGCGGGTTTTCTGGGACTTAATGATTATTATTGGATGTTGAGATGAGAAAGGAAAGATAATCTGCTGGATTTTCTCAAACACACTCGCATCTGTCCCATCTAACCAGAGGGTACTAGATAAGGACATTATGGCTTCTCAGCAGACAAGAGAGTCAGGGAAGAAGCAGAAACAAAGCCCATGAACATTAGCTTTACCTGTTCCTACAGCTCCAGCTGAACCCCAAATATCATCAATACATGACTCTGGAAAAGAAGGAAACTGTCAATCTGGATGTGGTGGCCTGCCAGCAGTCCCAGCTACACTGAAGGCTGAGTGAGGGGAAATTCTTAAACCCAGGAGGTCAAGACCAGCAACATGGCAAGACCCATTTCAACAACAGCAAT
>NW_008341892.1:0-1175 GCF_000622305.1 Nannospalax galili | reverse complement strand
TCAACCTAAGGAAATTGTGTTAAATGATGACTGCTGAGGGTGGGGGACAGAGACATCCTCCTTCAAGCATGGGACTCTTGATTAACCAGGCTCCAGTGGATGGACCCACACCGAAGGACATTTGGGGACACAAATTAAACTCTATAGGCCTTATTATATTGATAAGGGGAGGTGTGGGTTGGGGGGATCTAAATACCATCTCATGGTTCCTCCTTCAGTGTAGGAGTTGGGCTAGAAATGGGTCCCTAAATCTTTGTGTGTGTCTGACTGTGTGTGTAAAAATGTATTACAACATCCTGTGTTGCAACAAAGAGCTGGAAGCAGCCTAAATATTTTTTCTTTTTTAGTTTTAATTTTTAATTTGTATTGAGTTTCTGTATTCTCATATAATGGTTCTCAATCAAACCCAGATCCCCTCCCCCATCCATGCCTCCAACATCCCCCAACAAGACCCCATGCACTCCACCACACCGGGTAATTCCTGTCCAGCTGCGCATTTGCACCCAGATACCCGTCAATGTAAATTTGTCCACTGGAGTCCAGTCACTCCACCCAGAAATCATGTGCAAGGCGTACTCTCCCTACCCACTGGCAACCAGCCTCCAACAGCTCTCAGTCTAGGGCTGGACTGCCACCTGTATCTCTCCTCCCCTCTGGGCCCTTGTTCAGTTGAGTTGGCATGGGTCCTGTGCTCGATGCACCATTGCCATAAGTTCACAGGTGCAAGCTTCCAGAGGCCTGAAAGCCTCTGCTTCCCTGTGATCATGAACCATCCCTGGCTCTTACAATCTTTCCACCCCCTCTTCTGAAATTGTCCTGACGTGTGTGAGGTTCAATATAGGAGTCCTATTCAGGGGCACACTCTGTAGTCCCTTATTCTTTAAAAGCTGGGCAATTGTGGCCACTCAAAGGGAGATCTTTCTGTCACTGTGGCCCCTGCCAAGCAGCTCCCAGGTACACATATACACCAATGCTCACACTGTATGTGTACCTTCCATGGGGTTCTTAGGGCATCACACCCCCCCCTCTGGGTTTCCCAGCACCCCAAGACTCACCCATCTCCACTCTCCTTCCTCTCCCATTCTGTCCCCCTCCTCCCTCCCCATTCCCAGAGCCCCCATTATCCCCACCCTCCTTCCAGTAACATCCACCTAAATCTTCAAGTTTGATTTAAA
>NW_008341891.1:106123-106849 GCF_000622305.1 Nannospalax galili | reverse complement strand
CAGTATGGTATTGGAGGGATTTAGCATTTAAATGATATTTAGCATGCAGGCGGACAGCCTTATCCTCAGGGGTAGCCAGAAATATTTGTGTATGTATATCTGCTAGCTGATTACCTTCAGCTAGGGGTCCAGGTAACCAGGTGTGACTTCAGATATGACTTACAAAGATGGGGTCATGCCTGGACCATATCAAATGTTGCAACTTACAAAGATGTTGTTGTGTGTGTGATGTAGGAGAAACAGGGAGCAGTTTCCAGTTGCAGAAGGATCTGGGATAGGTATACACTGTCAGTATACAGATTGAATGGCTCCTGAGAAAAAATTTGTAGAGCTAGGATACAAGCGATAACCTCAGCCACCTGCGCTGATATATTGCCCATGGGAAACTTTGAAAGTGTATCATAAGAGATTACTACAGCATTACCGCGAGGGGATGCGTCCGTGAAGACAGTTCGAGCGCCGGGTATAGGTCTGGTCTTAATTACCTGGGGAAAAATTACCGGGTGATTTTTAAAAAATACCAACAATGGGTGCTGAGGATAATGATTGTCAAGAGCGGCCGCAGTGGAGGTTAAAAATAGCGTCCAGTCATCATTATACTGCTGCAGATGTGCCACCTGTTCTTTGTCATAAGGAAGCACGATTCTATCTGGGAGCTTTCCAAACACTTGTATGCTGGTGTGCCTAGCCTTCCAAAGTAACTGCAAAATCATGTTATAATAAGGC
>NW_008341891.1:100906-105443 GCF_000622305.1 Nannospalax galili | reverse complement strand
TAAGGCAGGCTTAGAAAAATTGGTGGCAGGTAGACTAAAAGCAAATTGACAGCAATTGTCAGGATGTAAAGGGATTGTAAAACAGCAATCTTTTAAATCAATAACTATCAACTGCCAATCTTTGGGAATTGCTACTGGAGAAGGCAAACCCTGTTGCAATGGTCCCATGATTTGCATCGTAGCATTTACCGCTCGAAGATCCTGCAGAAACCTCCATTTTCCAGATTTTTTCTTTATGATAAAGACAGGGGTATTCCAGGGAGAGGTACAAGGCACAATATGTCCAGCAAGCAATTGCTCTTGTACTGGAGCATGAGCTGCCTGCAATTTCTCTGTAGTTAGGGGTCACTGCTTGACCCATACAGGTTTATCTGAGTGCCATTTTATAGGTATGGGTACGGGCGATGGAGCAGCGACCTAAACTAAAAATGTCCTAGGCCTGTTCTATCTCCGTGGAGGTGTATAATTTGATCCTTAGGGGTTATGGGGGTCACCCTGCCTTGCATGTGCATTCCCAAGCCCTGCTCCGGATGCCATCCCCTGGTTTGCATCATCCTAATGGCCTTTTCTGAGTCCACAGAAGGGGGTTGTGTAGTTATTACTGTTCCAATCTCAGCTAAAAGATCCCAGCCCCACAGATTAACCGGCAAGTCAGTGAGAACATAAGGCTGGAAAAACCCTGTATGTCCTTCACAATCCTCCCACTTCAGTATTTTAGCACTCTTGTTTGGGGTCGCTTGTCCTATGCCCTGTAGTCGAGCATTACCATCCTCCAAGGGCCACGTCTTAGGCCAGGATTTTAAAGACAAGACTGATACATCTGCTCCTGTATCTAAAATACCTTCAAATAATTTTCCTTCTATTTTGATTTTTAAGATAGGCCGATCAGTTAGCTGAGCCACCCAGAATGCAGCAGGTTCCGAGGAACCAAATCCCCAGTCACCGCGGCCTTGTCTGCTGACTGCATTGTTGGACTTTAGATAGAGGATCAAGATTAATTGGGCAATGCTCTCCCCCTGTGGAATTACCATAACTCCTTCTCTGACAAATGTCATAATTTTAATTTCCCCTTCATAATCAGAATCAATTATTCTGGGATGTATTTGTATGCCCTTGATAATTGTGCTGCTCCTTCCCAAAATTAAGCCCACGGATCCTGGTGGCAAGGGACCATACACATTTGTGGGAAGAGCCTGAACTCCCATTTGGGGAGTTAAGACTGCTCGGGCAGAGGGACAGAGGTTCAATCCTGTGCTTCCTGCTGTCGCTCAGGTGAGGTCTGCAACATGAAAGGATTGCTCTGCAGAAGGAATTGTATGCGGCCACTGCCCGGGAAAGTTCCGCAGTAGCCTGGTGCCATTGCTCCATACACTGTGGTTCTGTGGCCCTGGAGTGGTGCCCACCACCCATTTTCCTGTTGTTGACTAGATAGGGGCAGCAGGGATATTCCATTTATATCAGTCTTGGAGCGACAATTGTTAGCCCAATGTACCCCCTTTTTGCATATTGGACATATACCAGGTACTCTTCCCTCTCTCTTGTGCTGGGGACAGTCTCTGTAGAAGTGGCCTGGGCGTCCACAGTTAAAGCAATTATGGTCACCGTTATTTAAAATTCTAGGACCCGTTGAGTTTTGTGGACACAGGGCAGCTGCTAGGACCTGGCCTTGCACGAAGTTGCCATCTATATCCCTGCATTATCTGATGTAGTCATTTAAGGGTTTTGACCTATGTGACCTCAGGACTTCCTTACAATACTTATTAGCATTTTCATATGCAAGTTGTTTGACTATGGGCATGGCTGTAGTTACCTTTCCAAACATCCGTCCCGCCAATTGCAGGAGCCTGTCCACAAATTCATGGAATGGTTCTGATGGCCCCTGTAGTACCTTTGATAATTGATCTCCAGCGACTTTAGTAGGAAAAGCCTTCCATGCCTTAACGGCACAGGCAGCTATCTGGGCATATACTACTGATCATATTTTATTTGCTGTTGTAGTGGGGCATAGGCCCCTGCTCCAGTTAACATGTCTAGATCTCACTGAGCCAGCCCTGCCTGAGCATTTAATGAAGCCACTTGTAGACATTGTTCTTGGTACTCTCCCTGCCACAAGAGATAATCTCCCAACAGGACTGCGCGGCATAGCTGCTGCCAATCACTGGGTGTTAAATTTTGGGAAGTATATGACTCCACCATGGTCATAGTAAAAGTGGCCTGGACCCCGTAGGTTGCCACAGCCTCTTTAAGGCTTTTTAGGTCTTTAAACTGCAGTGCAAGATGTTGTCGTTGTACCTGACCTTGTTGGTTAGGTTCAGGAACTTCTATTACTGGTGCTACAATACGCAGCCCAAAACGCACTCCGACCCTTGGCTCTACATCATTTTTATAGTCTGGTGACCTCCACCACCACTCTTCCATGGGTGGAGCCAAGGGAGGAGGATGATGTGTCTTTTCCTTTAACCTGATATGTTTTAATTTTGTTTTTAGTTCCTGCATTTCCTTGTGAAGCATCTCCTCCTCCTCTTTCTCTGAGCTTCCCTCACTACTTTCAGGAGATTCAGGGTCATAGGGACCCAGTTTATGTGGTCTTGTGGCAGAGCTTAAGACTCCTGAACCTCCACATGCCCCTCTTTCCTGGTCTAGATCATCAGCAGATCCCAAAGAGCGGTGGGTTTCCACCTCCTGTATTTCTTGCAAAACTTCCTTGACCACCTCAAGTTCTTGTCTTACTTTCAATTTGTCTGTTAATAAAGAATCTAGAACCAGGCGCCACAAAGAAAATGTAGCTATTGGGAAGGTATCACTGCCTTGCTTTTGCAACTTCTTTTGACAATCCCGTCTTACCTGTTCCCAGTCAGGGATATTTAGTCCCCCTCCAGTTAGGAACCAGGGACTGGCCTCTGCTACTGTTTTAATGAATGTGTCTACTGTCTTTGTTTTTACTGCTGTTCCTTGTTCTTCTAGCAGTTTCTTAACCTGATATTGCAATTCCTGTTTACTGCTAGTATTACCCATGGTAACCCCAATACGCCCCTGCCAGCCTGGGATGACCCTGCCGGCCTGGGACGACCCTGTCTGCTTACCTCTCTTTCTCAGATCTCAGTGGAACCTCCAATTGCCATGCCTGCACGGCACGAAGCTGATCTCTGAGCGGAGGACATCAGGATTGAAGAGACAATCACACTTTTAGTGTAGCAGAAGAAGCTTTTATTTCTCAGCCCCAGGTTCCAGGTTGCTTTTATACCCTAGCCCAGAAGGCAGATGACCAAACGGGGGTGGGGGAGCCGTCGCATGACTGCAGGGTCAGTGCCAGGTCATGGTGTTCTCAGGACCTGATACTGGAAAATGAGCTGGTAAGCAATTCTGAGACTGAGGAACCACAAGGCCCAAAAGGTCACTGCGGGGGAGGTGCAGATGGAGGCCAGGACAGCATGTCCCAACACTTAGGGAAGATTTTGAATACATCCTATGTGTTTTCATTAGTTAATATAATTTCATTCATTTCAAAATACATTCAAATTTATCTTGAGACTTCCTTGTCACATATGATATTGGGATTATGTTTTCTTATCTCCAAATACTCAGGTATTTTGCAAGCATTCTCTCTTTTATTGGTTGGAGTTCTAGTCACTGTTGTCTACGAATATATATTGTATGTTTCTCAAACTTTGTATTTGATTTATCTTTCTATCTGTCTCTCTGTCTCTTTGTCTCTACATATTTCTCTCTCTCTCTCTCTCTCTCTCTCTCTCTCTCTCTCTCTCTCTCTCTCTCCCTTCTCTTTCTCTCTCTCTGTCTGGGCCATACTTTTCAATGCTCTGCCTAAGCTTAACTTGAAAGAAAAGTGGCATAATCTGCTGTTTTGGGATGGAGTAGTCTATATCAGTATTTATATCAAATACATCTTTGCTGATATTCTCTGAAATCATTCATTAGAGAAATGTATTTAAGACTTTGTCTTATCCTGATCAGATTGTTATGATTATCTGGGTAGAAGATTCAAAAATAAAAGGTTTGTATGTCTTATATAGATAAGCAGGGTTGTATGTATTATATTTATAAGTCCATGATAAAAGCATGAGTAGATTTTGTGGTCCAAAAGGATCTGCTTTCCGACCCATATACAGCATCATATCACTATGTTTATACATGGGCAAAGGACAGAATTTTTTTTTTTAATCAGGACAGTAATTCTACTCAGGAAGTTTTTGTTGACTTGGCACTATCACCTCCCATGGACCCTAGCTTCTAATATTGCCTTCTTAGAAGGTAAGTGTTCAACATATAAATATGGGGGACATAAATATTCATACTCTATACATCACTGTTGGGCCCCCAACCCCAGTCTGGGGTACCCAACGTCCACGGAAGGTCGCACCCCAATAACTCAGTCCTCAGACCAGAAGATGCAACAAGCAAGAGGATTTAATCCTTTGCGCAGACAGGCTCCTGCCTCACTCGGAGAGAGCAGCAGCCCAGAGCTCAGCTTACAGGCTTCTTTTAAAGGCAAAAACCACAAACCACAAGCAGCAGAGTG
>NW_008341891.1:98157-100836 GCF_000622305.1 Nannospalax galili | reverse complement strand
ATCTGTGAAGTTTCGGGTATGTCCGGCTTGTGTACGGAGCATGAAAAGGTTAGCTCTTTCTCAGCAGTTAGAATTTTACTTCTTACTTCCTTTCCCAAAATATTCTTCTTTGGTCTGGGGGACTTGTTTTGAATCCACTTTGACCTGGGGGGGCTTTAGTTTGATTCCATCATTCCCCCCTTTTCTTATAGCAAGATTTTAATCATAAAATCTATAGGTTTTCTGTTTTTTTCAGAGCATGGTATTGTTGGGTAAGGACCAAGGCCTGAGTCACTGATATTCGATCCCTAATAAACTGTAGCAGTCTATTGATGATGCATGGTCTGAAGGTTAAGAGAAAGAGAAGAATGACTAGGGGGCCTACTAGGGTGGATACTAGAGTAGTTAACCAGGGGGTTTATTAAACCGTCCTTCGAACCATCCCTGCTTGGATTCACGGTCCCTTTGTCTCTTATCTAACCTTTGACGGAGCTTAGTCATAGAGTCTCTAACAACCCCTGTGTTGCCAGCATAGAAACAACATTCTTTGCCTAGAGCTGCACAAAGCCCTTGAGGAAAAGCAGATCTAGTCCCCTTCTATTTTGCAATACCACTTCTGAGAGGGAGGTTAGAGATTTTTCTAAGTGTGTAATTGACTGTTCTATCTTCATCTACTGCCATCTGTAAGTCTGCATAATATTGTGGTCCTTGTATTAGGGCTGCTGTTCAAGTTCCTACTCCCGCAGCTACCCCTACTCCCAGAAATATTGCTAAAGTTAGGGACACAGGCTCTCTTTTGTACCTTCTTGGTTGTTGTTGTTCAAAGAACTGTTCTACAGACCCTGTGGGGTGATAGAATACTCGGGGCAGGAGCTTAATCATGACATAGTAATCTTGAGAGGTTCTAAGGACCATACTAGCTGCACAGGGAGTCAAACCAGAGTTACATGCCCACCAAGCCCCTTGAGGAGGCAGAAGATAGTAATTTCTTTCTCCTGAGGGTACAGAAATAGTGGAGTTGCAAAGGCGGGCATGAGTTGGAGGTGGGTTTCCTAAGCAGAGCCCAGATCCTGAGACTTCCGTGAGGGTTAGGGGGTGAGTGGTCTCTCTATGACATAAGTTGACTGAAGTGGCATTATTGAAGGCCCCTTGGACTGCTATGCCCTCGTAATAAGGGGGTGCTGCTGCTAAACATAGCCAACAGGATTCAGTTAGGTTGGGGTCTGTCTGTCTAATGGCCTTATATGCTCCTTGGATCAGATTAAACAGTCGGTCCCCCGTGGGTGAAACCTTGTGACTCGGGGAGCTAGAGTTCTGTTTTAACAGGATATTTGCAGGGGAAGTTTCAGAAAAAGGGGTTGGGAATCAAGGCTGGCAGGGGATTCAGGTGACTGGGGATGGGATTCTGAATAGGTAAAACGGGGTTGGGGCCTATAGCTATTGAATAGGGGGAGGTGTCTCTCTTAATAGTAAATAAAAGGCCAGGATCTGTCCCCTCCTTATATATCCTAATTCCCCAAGAATGTCCCTTATCCCAATCTGTGACCTCCCTGCTGTTGTGAATTCTATCTGGAGAGGGTGGCACCATTTACCTTGACAATCCCAATTAGGAGCATTTGGGCTCTTGTGGGAATAATTTGCTTTTACAGTAATATAATCCCAAGATGAGGATGGGGACCACCAGGTATCCCCAGTTGTTTCGCATCCCCAGCTTTTACAGTAAAAATAGTCTCTCCACATTGGGAATTGAGCCACTTAGCTCGATGGTTACCTGGGCAGACATAGAAGGTTAGCTGATGCAACATGGTCCTTGCTTGTTCATGACACCCTCCCCATGTTAAGTGGGGTCCTGCAAACAGGGGATAAGCCTCCAGGCTGGGTACTTTATCAGGATCCATGAAATTTGGTATGTCCCAGGGCGCTGGTGCTCCTAAAGCTAATTTACACAAATCTGGATACAGGGTAGGCCACCAAGTGCCCTTGGGTACCATTTTGTGGGTTTCAAATATCACAATACCCATTTGATTAATCACCCGCCAAGTGGTTAGCACAGGGAGATGGGGACTCCCTTGACTGAGGGCAAACCTACAAACAAGACTTATCAAGTATCTCTGGAGAGTCTTATTTTTAGAGGGGTGGATGTCTTGTGTAGATGTCATTTTCCAATGTCATCCTGGGCTGGGGCTCTCTTGACATGAGAAGCGTGGATCCAGGCTGAAATCCTGTCTACTTTGAGGGCTGTAGGTGTAGTCAGGAGAACCGTGTAGGGTCTTTTCCACCGTGGTTCAAGAGTCTTTACCTTGTGTCTTCTCACGTACACCTGATCTCCAGTTTGGTAGGAGTGGGGTGTTCATGTACTCCCAGGCCAGTAGACAGCAGCCAAGGGCTTCCAAACCTGGTTCTGGATGATCTGAAGGGCTTGGAGTCTTGTTTTCAAGCTGGGGTTATCAAAGGAAGAGGGCAAGGGGGACAAAGTTACATTGAGAACAGGAGGTGGCCCTCCAAAAAGAATTTCGTAGGGGGTTAGACCATGTATAGCAGGAGTATTCCTAGCTTGAAATAGAGCTAGAGGTAGGAGCTGCACCCAGTCTTTAGTGCCAGTCTCTAAAGCTAATTTGGTTAAGGTCTCTTTAATAGTTCTATTCATTCTCTCTACCTGTCCTGAACTCTGGGGTCTGTAAGCACAATGTAATTTCCAAT
>NW_008341891.1:95129-97870 GCF_000622305.1 Nannospalax galili | reverse complement strand
AAAGTGTCTATGAACACTAAAAGATATTTATAACCATATTTTCCTGGGAGGCCCTCAATAAAATCTACTTCCCAGTTAGTTCCTGGTCGTGTCCCTCTTTCTCTCTTACCAGATAGGACCTTTGATCTGGTAGCATTCACCAGGGAACATGAGACACAATCTCCTACTACCTTCTGGACCAGTTGGTTGAGGTCTGGGAAATAATAGATTTGTTCTTCCCTTTCCAGTAGTGTCTTTAGTTTCTTGTGTCCTAAGTGTGTCCACTAGTGGAGTTGGGAGATTAACTCAAGGGCCACCTTTCAGGGCAGTATGATTCAGTCCTGATATTTCCACATTTTAGATTCTGGGTCCAAAGTAGCATTGAGCTTCCGAATGAGTTCCAGATCTTGTTCAGTATAAATGAAAAAAGCATCTCCCTCCTTTGTGCCTCAATTTCAGCCTCAAGGTCTGAATGGGTGTAGAGAATGTAAGTACCTTCTGCTGCCCGACGGGCAGTTTCATCTGCCATCCAATTGCCTCGAGCAATCGGCCCCTGGTCTCGCTGATGTCCAGGGCAATGGATAATGCTGACCTTTTTAGGCAAATACAAGGCTTGCAGAAGGGCCACTATTGTTTCTTTGTTCTTAATGTCCTTACCAGCTGAGGTGAGGAGTCCCCTTCTCCGGTAAATTTCTCCATGTACATGAGCCGTGGCAAACACATAGCGGGTGTCAGTGTAAATGTTGACCTTTTTGCCCTCTGCTAATTTTAGGGCTTGGATTAGGGCTTCTAGTTCAGCCCGTTGGGCTGATGTTCCAGCCGGCAGGGCTTGGGCCCAAATTATTTTCTCCCCATCAATCACCGCCACCCCCACCTTACGTTCACCATTTCGCAGAAAACTGCTCCCATCTGTATACCAGGTGGCATCTGCATCTGTTAGGGGCTTGTCGGTAAGGTCTTCCCTGGTCCCATGTGTCTCCGCAAGTATTTGCTGACAATCATGGGGAATCTCAGTGTCTTTCTGGGGAGTTGGTAGCAGCGTGGCAGGGTTTAAGGTGACAGGGCTACCAAACTTGATCTTTTCTGGATTTAATAATAGTTCCTGGTAATGGGTCACTCTGGCATTTGACAACCATCTGTCAGGTGGCTGTCTAATGATAGACTCCACCGCATGTGGTGTTATAACAGTCAGGGGCTGACCCATAGTAAGTTTGTCTGAGTCTTTTACCAGGGATGGTATTGCCGCCATGATTCTCAAACATGGGGCCCAGCCAGCGGCCACATTGTCCAGTCTCTTTGAGAGATAAGCCACTGGCCTTTTCCAGGGTCCCAAAGTCTGAGTAAGAACTCCTTTTGCCATACCATTATTTTCATCTACATATAGGATGAAAGGTTTTGTCAGATCTGGCAATCCTAACGCTGGAGCCGTCAGCAGCACTCTTTTTATTTTGTCAAAAGCTCTCTGGTGTTCTGTCCAGGCAAAAGGGGTCCCATTCTTTGTTAAAGGGTATAGAGAAGCCACTATCTCGGTGAAGCCCGGTATCTATAGTCTACAGAATCCTGCACTTCCCAAAAATTCTCTGAGTCCTCTGGCCTACGTTGGTGGGGGAATAGAGGCTACCACCTGCTTTCTACTTTCCGTTAGCCATCGTTGCCCTCCCTCCAGCCGGTAGCCCAAATAGTTTACCTGCTGTAGGCAGATCTGGGCTTTCTTTGCCGAGGCTCGGTATCCAAGTTCCCCCAGTCTCAATAGGAGAGCCTCTGTACATTGTAAACAGTCAGCTTCCATCTCGGCCACTAAGAGGAGGTCATCTACATACTGGAGGAGCATAATCTGTGGGTTTCTTACCCGGAAGTCAGCCAGGTCACGATGTAGAGCTTCATCAAAGAGAGTAGGGGAGTTCTTGAATCCTTGGGGAAGTCGCGTCCAGGTTAGTTGTCCCGATATTCCAGCTTCAGGGTCCTTCCATTCAAAAGCAAAGGCTAACCGGGCTCAGCCTTAGGGAGAAGAATGCATCCTTCAGGTCAAGTACAGTATACCACCTGTGACTAGGAGGTAAAGAACACAGGAGATTATAGGGATTAGGAATGGTGGGATGGATATCTTCTATCCTCTGATTGACTTAAGTCTTGAACTGGTCAATAATCATCCATCCCTGACTTTTTCACGGGGAGCAGCAGGGTGTTCCAAGGGGATTGGCAAGGGTGAAGTATGCCCATTTGCAAAAGTATTTGAATGTGGGGCCTGATTCTCTCTCGGGCCTCTTTGCTCATAGGGTATTGTTTGATTGAAACCGGAGTTGCGGATGGTTTTAGTGTAACCACTATTGGAGGCTGATTGTGTGCTAGTCCTGGGCCTCCTGTCTTGGCCCATGCCGAGGGGATTTTACTTAGCCAATCAGATATACCAGGAGTTCCTGCTATCGGTCCCTCATATAACCGATGTTATCTTCCAGCCGCAAGGTTAATACCTGTAGTGGAGCTCCATCTTTTCCTTTTACAGTAGCTCCCTTTCTAGTGAAATGGATGTGGTCTCCCAGCTTAGAGAGTAAATCTCTCCCAAGAAGGGGATATGGACAGTCTGGGACCAGTAAAAACGAGTGGGAGACCTGTCCTGTACTGAGGTCCACTTTTCTTTCTGTGGTCCACCTATATGTCTTTCCTCCAGTAGCCCCTTGGACCCAGGCTGTTTTGGAACTCATGGGTCCCTTGGTTGTTGTCAAAACTGAGCGTTGAGCTCCTGTGTCTACCATGAAGGTAGT
>NW_008341891.1:87029-95058 GCF_000622305.1 Nannospalax galili | reverse complement strand
CTCGGGGTCTTCTTTTGTCTCCCAGGTCCCTACCCGGTCCTGTTCCCTGAACTACTGTGGCCAAAATTTGACTCAACTCTTTGTTTCTCTTTTTCTCTCTCTTATCTTTTCTGGCTTCCTGTTCTTTTCTAATTCTGTCCTCTCTTTCCTCTGAGGTCTCTCGCTCATTGTAGATTTTCTCAGCTTTCCTTACTAAATCCTGTAAAGAGTACCCCTGAAGGCCCTCCAGCCGTTGGAGCTTACCATGGATATCAGGAGCTGATTGTCCTATAAAGGCCATAATAAGATCTGCCTGACGCTCCTGGGCTGTGGGATCAAAAGGGGTGTACATCCGATATCCCTCTGTCAGGCATTCTAGAAACCCTGCAGGGGTTTTATTTTCTCCTTGGGTTATAGCACATACCTTTGCCAAATTGGTTGGGCACCTTCTGGCCCCTTTAAGACCCGCTAACAGAGTCTGGCGATAAAGATGGAGACGCTCCCTACCGGCCACGGTTTCAGGGTCCCAGTTGGGTCTGGTCAGAGGAAAACCTGCATCTATTTCATTTGGGAGCAGAGCGGGTCTCCCATCCTGCCCGGGGACATTTTTCTGGGCCTCCAGGATGACTCGCTGTCTTTCTTCTGTGGTTAGAAGGGCCTGGAGGAGTTGCTGACAATCCTCCCAGGTGGGATGGTGGGTGAGGAGAATAGACTCTATTAAAGCAGTTAGAGCCTGAGGATCCTGAGAAAAAGAGGGGTTATGAGTCTTCCAATTATACAAATCAGAGGCTGAAAAAGGCCAGTACTGGATCTGATCCCCTATAGTTCAGAGGGGAAAAACCTGGGCAGTCTAGGTTCCATCAGAAGGGCCCCCTCTATCCCTCCTTAAGCAGAGTCTGTTAGGTAGAGGAGGGGATTTGTCAGGTTCAGAAGGTTCTGTGGAATCAGGAGAGGGATAAGGTAGTTCTTGGGGTGGAGGTGCCTATGCAGGTGGATAAGGAGGTGGAGGATCAAGGAGGCTTAGGGAAGCTTGGTCCTTGGGGAGGACTGGATTTTGCTTCTTCTTCTCAGGAGAAGACTGAAGGGGCAGGAGGGAAGAAGTAGGAGGCCCCTGGTCTGTCTCTCCAGTTCACCTAGGAGGTAGGAACGGCTAGGAGGCCCCTGGTCTGTCTCTCCAGTTCCCCTAGGAGGTAGGAATGGCCGTACCAAGATGTGGGGTTCCGGGCCAGGTCTTCCCAGGTGACTATGTAGGCCACCTGGTCCGGATGTCCGTGTTGTCTTGGGTGGAAAATGTATTCCTTAACCTGCAAGATAGTAGCAAGGTCAAAAGTCCCATCCCTTGGCCATCCTTTTACAAAAGAGGGCCATACAGAGGAACAGAGATTCTGCCATTTCTTCTTCTGGACCTCCAGTGATAAATTGTGGGCCTGTTCCACAACCTCCTTCCAGTGTTCCAGAGTTAAGCTTAAGGGGGTAAGCGATTGATCCATAGTGGAGGTCACAGACAGGAGAGGGGGAGAGTAAGAAGGAAAGAAAGTGAGAATATGCCACTCCAAATAATAATGACCAGTGGGTGTGCTTATGAACAAGTACCTAATGTTGCCCAGTTTTTCTTCTGCAGGGGACGTGAATTTATCTGGGATTCATGTCTGGGACCCCCTTATCCTTCCACGGGAGTCTTTTAGCGGCGAGCGCCCTATGGCTATTATTTGCTCAACCCGTGCCCACGGGACTGTTTCAGTGGCCAGAGAGAGAGAAAAACAGAGAGGAGAAGGAGATACAGAAGAGCTGCCTTGTCTCCACCCGTAGATTCACACCTGGGACCCCCTTATCCTTTCATGGGAGTCTTTTAGCGGCGAGTGCCCTATGGCTCTTATTTGCTCTACCCGTGCCTGCGGGGCTTTTTCAGTGGCCAGATAGAGAGAAACGGAGAGGAGAGGGAGATACAGAAAAGCCGTCTTGTCTCTACCCATACAGGCAGTCGGGGTCTGCTAAGAGGGCTAAGAGCCTTTGGCTTACATCAGGGAGTAGCCCTGACCAGAAAGCCTCAATTGCTCTTTTGCCTTTAACGGTCCCACGCGAAGACTCAGATTGAGAATAAAAGGAAGGAAAAAAGGAGGAAAGGAAAGTTTAAAATAAAGAGCATTGAGAAAATTACAAAACCAGACCTTCCTCTACGTAATTAACACAACCATCAAGCATACATACCACATTAAATCACATTCGTGTGGAACGGTCCTTCTTTCACTCAGACACACGCTGCACCCACCATTTTTACTTTTGGGATGCCTAAACACAGACACAGACAATACACAGAACAGAGAATCCTTGGCGCGCGCTTCTTAACTCAAGAACTGAAAGTACAGAGTGGGAGGGGAGTAGCCAAGCCAAGCCAAGCTCCCTTCTTCTCTCAGGGGAAGGAAAGCTTCACCGTCCTTCCCACTCCAGACCACTCCGGTCCCTAAGGCCAGAGTGTCAGAACCAGGGGTCTCTGGGCATGTCTGCCACTCCCACTGGTTTCCAAAATACAGACTTACAGGTCCTGCACAGGCACAATTGTTCAGACCCTCCTGCTGATATGAGGAAATGGGTCTGAGGGCAACCGAATCCCGGATGAGCCCCCAAATGTAGGAACCTCCCCCAGGCTGGGGTACCCAATATCCACGGGAGGCCGCACCCCGATAACTCAGTCCTCAGATCAGGAGGTGCAACAAGCAAGAGGATTTAATCGTTTGCGCAGACGGGCTCCTGCCTCACTCGAGAGAGACCAGCAGCCCAGAGCTCAGCTTACAGGCTTCTTTTAAAGGCAAAAACCACAAACCACAAGCAGCAGAAGTGGGAGGGGGTAGTTTCGGGTAAGCGGCAGAAGTGGGAGGGGGAAGTTTCAGGTGATTTCCAGCTTGTGCACGGAGCATGAAAAGGTCAGTTCTTTCTCAGCAGTTAGAATTATTTACATCTTACTTCCTTGTACAGCTTCCCAAAATATTCTTCTTTGGTCTGGGGGACTTGGTTTGAATCCACTTTGACCTGGGAGGGCTTTAGTTTGATTCCATCATCACCAGTTTTGTCTAATCATTTATGTCTATTTCAGCTCCTTCAGTTTTGCATTACATATTTTTAGCAATATATGCTTAGGATTAATAGGTTCATATATATTTAATAAAATGTCTTCTTGTATAATTGATCTCATCATTATTTAATGCTATAATTTATCCTTTGTAAGTTTTCTTGCTTTGATTCTTAAACAATACTGTTTTCCTTTTCTAGTATTTCTAGATGATAAAATCTAGATTTTACTATATGATAAAATACTAAATGTAACCTTTAGCCTATCTAAATCTCTAGATTGATCTTTTATTATTGTCTGTATGTTATTGTGGAGTATTCTGATGAGAACTTTTGCATTTCTGTTCTTCAGGGGTATGGCTCTATAGCTTAATTTTTTTGTGTTTATTAACCTGGTTTTAGTATTAGAATAACAGCAGTTTAATGAAAGTAGTTTTGGAGTACTCCCTCTGTTTGTATCATTTTAATAATTTAATCAGTATTGGATGTAGATTCTTTGAAGTGCTGATAAAATTCTGCTATAAATCCATCTACACCTGTGCTTTTTTGTATTACAATTTTATTTTCTTTCTTTTTCTTTCTTTTTCTCTCTCTCTCTTTCTTCCTTTCTTTTCTTTCTTTCTTTCTTCCTAATGGTTTTTTTTTGAGACAAGGTCTCCTTGTAGCTCCAGGTGGTCTGGACCTTGCTATGTAGACCAACTGGCCTCATTCTCATAGAGATCTACCTGACTATGCCTCCTGAGTACTGGGATTAAAGGTGTGTGCCACCACATGCAGCTGGTTTCTATATTTTTTTAGGGATCTGTTTAAGTTATTGATCTCTTCTGGGATTAACTTAAGTAGTTACATTGAATTTAGTAAATTGTTTATTTCTTTTAAAGCCTCTAATTTAATAGCATATAGGTTTTTAAAGTATTACCTTCCAATGATTTGAGGCCATTGATATTTAAACATATTTTTGAGAGATATGTATTGTTTATTGTCATTTTATTTTCTCTTTGTGTTCTTAGTATTGTTTTTCATTCCTTTAACTATGTCTTCATTTTTTTCTTTTTTTCTGTAACCTCTTGGATATGATTATTTCTTTCTTCAGTGCTTTGTATTGCTTTGAATATTCTCCTTTTTGATCAATTTGTAGACATGAATTCTTTTGGCCTATTAGTATCATGGACGATATTTCCTTCTCTTTTGACTATGATAGGCAGCTTTGCTGGGTTAAGTGTTCTGAGTTGACATCTATGGCCATTTAGAACTTGCAACACTTTGCTTTAGGCTTTTCTGACTTTTGTAGTTCGCATTGAAAAGCCAGTTGTAATTCTGATATTTTTTCCCTTATATGTAATGATTTTTCTCCAGTAGCTCTCAGGACCCTGTCTTTGTTCTGTACATTCATTGTTTTTACTGTGTTATGCCTTCGGGGGGTTTCCATTCTGATATTGTTTATTTGGTGTTCAACTTGCTTCTTATATCTGTAGAGGTATGTCTTTCCTTAATTTAGGCAAGTTTTCTTTTATTCTATAATCCTGTTGAAGATCTGCTCAATGCTATTGACCTGACAATCTTTATTTTTCGTGTCTATAATTCATAGATTTACTCTTTTCGTGTTGTCTCACATTTCCTATATATTCCATTCATTTGATTTTTCTTTAGTTTTTCATATTATTTTATTGAGCAGTCCAGTTCTCCAACTTTATTTTCCATTTATGATATTCTGTTTTCCATTTGAATCTTTCTGCTGGTGTAGCTCCCACCTGTTGTTTCAAATTGGCTTGTTGAGCTTTTCAATTCCATTTTTGTTTCAGCTTGAATTTTCTTCTTTCATGAATTAACTTTTCAAGTCCTGAATTGTCTTTGTCATTATGTGCTGCCATGTATTTGTATCCTCTTGAGCGTCAGTCTGAAGTTTATTCCTATCCACTTTGAATTCTTTGTGTTGCTTGCTTTTGTATTCTTTAAAATCCTTGAATTCTAGCCAGGCGTGGTGGCTCATGCCTTTAATCCCAGCACTCAAGAGGCAGAGGCAGGCAGATCTCTGTGAGTTCAAGGCCAGCCTGGTCTACATAGTGAGTTCCAGGACAGCCGGGGCTACAGGGAGATCCTGTCTCTAAAAAACCAAAAAAAAAAAAAAAAAAATCCTTGAATTCTGTGGTTGTGTATATAATTATTCTTTCAAGTTCTAGGTCTTGGGGTTCCTCTGGTTACCTCTCATTGTTGAACAGTTCTATAAGATTAGTGGTATTTTCTGGGAACATATTATATTTGTCATTTCATATTTGTGACCTGTTCATACAGACTTCCTTGTTTTGTGTGTCTGATACACAATCCTTACTTAACTTTGTTGAGTTGAAGTTTGGTTCTGTTTTTATTATTTTCCTAGCTTGTTTGTTTTCTGATCAGGTATGAATAATTAGTTGGTCTGTGCTCAGGTTGTCATTTTTTTTCTTTTGGTAGGGAAGGCTGGTATACTAGTCAGGAACTCTCCAGTAGCATGAAGGGGCCTAGTTCTAAGCAAGTACAACGGGAGCTAAGCGATTGGGTTTTGACAAGCTAAGTAGGGCAGATGGGAGCCTTTGAACAACATGAATGAACAGGGAAAGTCCCAAAGAAAGGCAATGTCAACTGAGTGGGCTAGATCTGACTGACTTACCAGGCTAGTTAATAGTTCTCTGGTAAGGCATAGGGGCCTAGTCCCAAGGCTGGACAATGAGGACCAAGTGGGATGATTCTGACTAGCTAACCTGGGTAAATAAATGTAAGATCGGAAGCATTGCTAAATTAGTTGGTCCCAAAGCTGGGCTATGGTTCCTGACTTCACAGTGTCTGACTAATTAATCAGGCTATTTGGGAGCTCTCCTGGAGGGCAAAAGTACAGTGCCAAGGCAGAATGTTAAGGATAAAGTGCTTATTGTTAAAATGTGTGGTGTCCTTTAATTGGTAATATCACTGTAAAGCAATCTATATATGCTTTTCAATAGCACTATGGTTCTTCATGTATAACAAAATTAACTTATAACACATAACAATCCTAATTTCTTTTTGCCCCTTTAATGTTATTCATTTAACTATCAGTATGCTATAAATAACCTATAAATTATAATATTATTACAGTTATGTAGGTATTTCCTTTCCACAGGGGGTGAGGGAAGCTCTTGAAACTCACAAGACTTGTGAAATTACTCCACAAGGTTTCCCAAGCACTAAACAACCACTGAGGCAGAGACCCTGCAAGTTTCTACAAGTTTCCTGCAAGTTCTACAAGTGTATAATTCTACAGCCTTTTTGAGTTAACATCTGTACTGAGGTGGGATTTCTGCTATTGTTGCTGCCTAAGTTGACCATGTCTTCTGAGTAGCCCTCAAAATTCATTGGTTCATCAAAAGGGCACTTATTCTCTAGTCTTGCGCTATCCTCTCTGTCTGGGGAGAATAGGCGTAAGCTCTCTGGGAAAGGAATACAACAAATACTGTAAAATTATTTCTGAAATCCAATATGGGAATTTCAAAAACAATACCATATGTTCCTTCTTTGATAATCATCATTTCTTATGTAACTCTTTGCTCTGACTCATGGGATTTTTCATTAAATTCGTTATATTATTAATCATAACTATTTAAAATTCTTTGATAATTCCAACATCTATGTCATATTTGAATCTTGTAATGATGAATACTCTGTCTTTCCCAAATGTACTTTTTCTTGCCTTTTTGGCATGCCTTGCAATTTTGTTGAATCCAAATTCAATGTATCAGATAACAGGAATTGGGTTCTCTACACTAACTAGCATGAGGATTTATGTTACTCTGGCTCTAACCACGGTTATATTTAATGTGCTTTCTAGTTGTATGTGCCAGAGGATTAAAATGTCTGTCTTGTTTTATTCCCACCACAGCTCAGTGAGGATCTGTACCTAAAGCTTTTACCAGTTACAACTCAGTGTTATACACTGGAATAATACTTTTGAAGTCCTAAAAGGCAGAAAAAGTATTACAGACTCTTATGATGAAACCTCATCTTTTTGGTCTCCCTGTAGTCCCTGCTCACCTGAACTCACTATATAGCACAGGCTGGCCTTGAACTCACAGTGATCCACCTGCCTCTGCATACCAAGTGCTGGGAATAAAGGCATGCACAACCACACCCAGCCAAAAAAATCATCTTTTTATTGGATTAATGATCCTGACCTTGTTACTTATTTCTTACCTCTTAACTCCACCCAGGCAACCAGGAAATCTAGAGTTCTAAACTCTGTAGAGCAATTCCCTAACGTGCTTACCCTGTATTAGTTTCCCCTAACCTTTGCAGATGATGGTCAACCTTCTGACTGTACTTTCCAATGCCTATTCTTTCCTTTCCTCTGCCAGAGTCAGGAAAGTGTCCTTCCTGGCTTTTACAATGAAAGACTTGAGCAATTTTTAGAGGTATTATTCATTTGCACTGTGGTTCCAGGACTAGCTCATTCATCTTATTCATAGTCAGTCAATGGCTTTCATGAAGATTACCTGTTCCATTGTGTCTAGCAGCTTCTACTGCAGTTAAGCAGAACCTGGCTCTGACAACTGGTGTGTCTGCCTCTTTTTCCATTTGTGTTGCAGTGTCATTTCTCTTATGAATTCAAAAAGGTGGTGATTTTCAGTTCAGTATATTTCAACTGATAAATCTGAAAACTGTGAAAGGAAAAATTAGACAAATGGTATTATTTAAAGTAAAAGGAGTAGTGGGGCTGTAGAGGTAGCACAGTCTTTAAGGGCACAGACCGCTTTTGCAGAAGACCCAAATTTGATTCCTAGCACCAACATAGTGGCTAACAACCGCCTGTAACTCCAGTTTTAGGGGATCTGACACTGTTTTCTGACCTCCACTGTCATTGCACAGCAAGGGTGCACCTACCTACATTAAAGCAATACATCAATACATGCATACACATAAAATAAAAACAATGAATAAAATATTTTTAAAAAATAAAAGGAGTACCTTAAAATGAAAC
>NW_008341891.1:65666-86210 GCF_000622305.1 Nannospalax galili | reverse complement strand
AACAGTGGCCCAATTTTCAAATCGGTTTTAAAAACATTGATCTAGAGTGATCTAGAGTGATTTGTTCATTCTTCCATAGTACTTGTAGATATATTTTATTCATCCAGTATTTGAATAAGATTAATAGAAAACACAGCACAACATATATTTAGGGTTCTACATTTGTCTCTGTGTTGGCAATAAGGCAATACATTTCTCTTAAAAGTAAAGTGCTGTAGCAGTCCCCCAAAAGAATGCTATAAATGGTAACTCATAATTCACAATATTGTCATAAAAATATACTTTAAAAGGAATGGAGATCACTCAAGCACTGGGAGAAGCAGTGCCATATCACAGAAGGTAGTACCTCACTCTGCTTATACTAATGTTCCCTCAGTTTTCACATTGATGTTAAGTTAGTCTATTCTGTTTTCACTGGAAATTCCTTGTTCATATCAGTTAATTTCCAACATGCTTGAAACAGCAGTTTTCTCTTTAAAGACACGCAGTATTATAAAGGACCTCTGATTTAAATCCATGAGACTTAGAGGAAGAGTCCATGTGGGTCAGTCTTGTCTCAGTTACCATTATTGTGAGCTGTTCATCAATGCTCTGACCTGTTTTGAGGGATAAAAGCATTCCAAAGCCCTGGTTTCTAAAAAATTCTTTTAGCTATTCACATTGCTAAAAAGAAAAGGATGCAAGTTCTGTCTCTGATAAAACATCATACACCTAAAATTTGTAAGTCCTACAAATCATTAAAAAATGAATTCTGTCTGCAGAATGCTGGTCCATGGACAGGACTCATATATTAAACTACACCCACCCAGGATTCAGGGACCATTTCATTAGAGGGAGGGGGTAGATATATTATAAGAACCAGGGAGGAGATACATGACCATATGGAAATAAAGTCCTACAAGCTCCTGGCACCCTGCTCATATGAACCTATATCAAGAGTGTCAGCATGCACAGGACTCATGCAGACTCAGACAAAAACACAGCATAGAACTGGGGAAATGGACAGCTTATCCCAGACTTACCTGAAGAAATATTGATATCTGATTACCACTCAGTGAGGATGAGCTGAACTTCCTAAAGTGAGAGACTCTAGATAGACCTACTAGACTAGATGCTAGTAGATGAACTTGCACTGAGAGACATCTGGGAACACTAACTTGACACAATAGGCCTTAAAACAAATGACAAAATATATGAATTCCAGTAGGGGGCTATGGGAGGGTTCCAGCGGGGAAGGGGTTATAAAGATGATTAAGATTTATTGGAATAAAGTATGAAATACACAAAAGTTCAATAAAAAAATGAAAACTGAAAGAATATAATTGAGAGACTTTATGATAAAATTGCTATGAAATTTAAAGAAATAAGTAGATATGATTGGATGTGAAGATTTAGAAATTTCTTATTTAGATTCTAAAATAGGTATTTCATGAATTCTGCATTGTATAGCCACTGCCACCCTCAAAATGATTCCTGTCTCCCCCACAGTAATGAGAGCTGTAATTATAGGACATATATCCGTGTTGAAAGGGCAGACTCAGCACCTGACTGTGCAGATTTCTTAACACTGAGGCTGCCTTCCTTAAATGCTTTTAGTCTACATACTGCATCCAACTTTTTACAAGATTAAGAACTGTATTTATAAGTTATTCTAGTCAAAAAGTAAAGGCAAATTAACATCATCAGTTTTCTTCTATTTCAGTGCTTAAAAATATTTAATCTGGTTTAAATAATTCAATTTTGCTTTAGTTGTATTTCAATTGTACAATGAAGATGATAACTTTTCAAAATGTATTGTTTGGCTTCAGTAGTTTCAAAAACATCAATTAATTCTTCTAAAAGATATCGAAGAAAATTTTATGAAGAGGAGAAAATTCAATTTTGATTTGTGGTAGCAGTTTCCATAATTAAACACTAAAGTTTTATGAGTATGGCGAGATGGCTCAGAGGTTAAGAGCACTGGCTGCTTTTCCAGAGGACCCATGTTTGAATTCCAGCACCCACATGTTGGCTAACAACCTTCCACAACACCAGATTCATGCGATCTGACACAGTCTTCTGACCTCTGTGGGCATTGCATGATCATGGCTTATACTTTATACATAAAGTTTTTTAAGAAACAAAAAATGTTTAAAAGCAAAAGCTTTGCTTCTCAGCATGCATGCTAAAGAAACGAATGTGTAAGCATGGTAGTCTTTTCTTAATATTGATTACATTTTGAGTTTAAAGGACCTATGATTTTTACATCTAGTGGTCTTGTGGGGGAAATAGAGCAATCTAGAGATGAAGATAATCCTCACAGCATGTTGCTCTTTAAAGTTCTGCTTCTATTTTCCAAAACAGACCTTAAAGAGATTATAATTTTTTTTGTAATTCAGGTAAATTACTATCACTAATCTAATAAGTCATTCTTGATTACAATTTTTTTAAAGTAACTTTTGTATTTGAGAGCTGATCTCTCTGCTACTCACTTACTTTGATGTATTTCTTATTATATGATAATCTTTAGTGAAATATGATGAGAGAGGTGACCACAACTGCATTTAATGAGTGAAGTTAATATGTCTAAATCTGAAGATTTTTTTCAGCTGTATCTGTATTTTTTTCTGTACTTTGGATAGTTTCACTTTAGCCATAGAGTTTTATAAATGATTCAAAAATCACTATTCCTATGTGAAGTAATTTTATAATGCTCAACCCAAAGTTCGTAGATAAAAATAGCAGTTCTGTGTTTAGAACTGTAGTCTGTGACTCTGTAGTCTAGCCTGGATTTATCTGTTTAATTTGTAAACTGTTCTTGACAAGATTTATATAAAACTTGTGGTCAGTGTCTAGGCTGACTGGTGCCTGGCTGAGTAAGAGAGCTGTCTTCTTGGAGGATGTATTTCTGTTCCATGCCAGAAGCCTGAAATGTACTGGCTCATTGGAATATCTTCCTTTTTATGCTTCAAATCCATATTTTGTTAATTGTCTTTAAAAATATTTAATCAAGTTTATAGAAGTAAAAAATATAGCACTGAAACTGGTAGATTTTAAGATATAATTTGTGTTTCTAAAAACAACACACACTTGTGAAACCATCACTTTACAAGAACAGGATATTTCTAGAAATCCTTCAAACTTCTCCCATGATCTTTTCTTGTCAGATTCACAGTTTCCAGACTACTGTCAATATGAATTTGAGAATAACAATTCAGATTTATGTAGTTGTGGTCTTTAACATAAAAAAAACTAGATGATTTATATCCCTTTGCATTTCCTCAATTCATTTCAGAATTCTTATGTGTTGTGCTGTTTCTCTACTCCAATTCTAGAGAACTACCTTATTTGCAAGATATAAAATTTACAGCTTCCCTGGGGGAATTCTCATTGTTGCAATTTCCTCATCAGTAAAATCCAGAAATCATAGGGAAATGGAACTAGGACCATTTAAGATATCTGTGAGTAAATCCTCATCTTTTGCAAGTGGATGTTCAAGAATACAAGTTACTCCATTTTTCCTGTGAAGTTAAATTTCTCAGAATTTTCAGTGGAATCCTTCCTCATTCCATTACCTGTAACTCACTTCTCAAACACTGAGGCCTGTGATTATTTGCTGATACAGTGCTACTCACCCATCTCTCCAGAGATGGCTCTAAGCAGTTGGTTATGAGCACCGGCTGTTCTTTCACAGGGCCTGGGTTCAGTTCCTAGTACCCACATGGTGTCTAACAACCATCAGTAACTTCAGTTCCATGAGATCTGACACCCTCTTCTGACCTCCACCTGCAGTGCACAACATGGGTACACTTACATACTGGCAGGCAATACATTCATACACATAAAAAAATAAATAAAATAAAACATTTTAAAAATACATTAGGAATATACTGGATGTTTAAAATCAACATGGGTAAGAAACTTTCAATGAAGGAAGTGCCAAAGAATAAGTGAAAAGTGTTAAAGACATGCAGCTATTGATATTTCAAAACTGATCTACTCAAGAAGAGGGGGAATACTTGAGGTTAACTTGAAATGAAATCAAGGGAAATACAGTAATACCATAATCATTCCCATTTTGAACTTTAAACTACTCTGAAATAATGACATAAGGACATTAGCTATATTAAATAATGAAAAATGCAGTACTTCTTTCAAAGTACTTTATGAGCACATTTTTACAAATTTTAGGCTTAAATAGAGAAAATGTGTTTAACATATAGTGCCACAATAAGCAATCTTATTTTAAGTACTTTATAATATTAAACAACTTAAGCCTCTTCATGTTCTTATTGATGGGTAATATTATGATCACCTATATTTTAAAGAAAGTATAATTGAGGCACAGAAACACTTGGTAAATTCCCCAGTCTACTCAGAGTAAGTAAAACTCACTACTGGGTTTTCCTAGTCCAAGACTAGAACTATCTAGTGAGACACTGATCTATGGCTCATGATTTGTCTGATAGGACAATTATTTCTATAAATAGTAAGTTAAAATATATGATTGTGACAGATTACAAAAATCTTATAATTAGCCAGCTGTGGTGAGGTGATGGATTCAGTTAATCCATCCCACTCTGGAAGGCAGAGGCAAGTGGATCTCTGTAAGGAAGCCAGTATGGTCTAGAAGCAAGTTCCAGGCTAGTAAGGCCACATAGTAAGACCATGTCTCAAAATGCCAAACCAAACATACGAAACTAAAATTGCCATAATATTGTGTGGTTCTTTTGTCAGTAAAGATAGATCCTATCTCCAGATTATGAATACAGGTACATTCTGTGGCTTATTCAATCAAATCAGTAAAATTGGACAAATTAACACTGTATGAGTTCCTGAACATAGTTGCAAGAATTCTTTTTTATGCATTTTTTCTGTTGTTTTATTTACTGTTTCTGTGATAAAGTACTTGATAGACGCAATTTAAAGGAGATTTTCTCCTTTTTATTTAGTTCAGAGATACAGTAATTTCAGATAAGTCACATTGATAGGAGTTAGAGAGAACTGGTAACATTATATCCACAGTCAAGAGAGGAGAGCAATTAATTTATGCATTTATTCAAGTGTTCAGTTAGTTTCTCCACTCTTACTTCAGAGTCCCCTGCCTAGAGATTGATGCCATCCACAGAGCATTAGCATTCTCACAACAGCTAGCATGATCAAGGAATATTTCCCACAGACTCGTGCATAATCAACCTCCTGTTGACAATGTTCCTTGTTCCTTGTGTTCCTTGCACCAACCCTGGCTCTCACAGTCTTTCTACGCCCTCTTCCACAATTGTCCCTGAGCCGCACATGTGTGAATTTTGATATAGGAGTCCTATCAAGGAACACTTACTCTGTAGTCTCTTATTCTCTAAAACTTGGCCAACTGTGGCCCTCTTGTGCATCGCACTATGTTGTAGGAAGAAGTTTCACTGGTGAGAGTTGAAGGATGGGTGATAATCTCTCCAACCCCTCCTGCTATGTTTTATAAGTCAGGTGTGTCACTTAGAGCTAGGCATCACTCAGACATATATTCTCAATGTGAACAGATGTGGAACTCTGTAATAGCCTCCATCTGTTGAAAAAGAAAAAGAAAAAAAAAAGAAACTTCTCTGATTAGTGGTGCAGAGTTCATTTGTCTGGAAATATAAGGATCCATATTTAGCCTACAGTAAGAAATTTCATTTGTCTAGAGATATGACAGTGATAAGTTGTCTCTAGGATCTGTGACCTCCCAAGTTATGTATATTTGGTTATATTTAATGGGAAATCATGGGTGGCACTGTAATAGAATATTCTTGAATCCAAGGGCTTATTACTGATTTTCTTACTGAGTCTCTGGATACATAGAACTTTTCTAGAATCCTTACTCAATACATAGCTTTGAAAGCATAAAGAAATAAAAATAGCTTTTTTACCAAACCCCTCTTTGGTGTTGGACTGCATGAAAACCATTTCATTTTAGTAGAAGAGCTTGTCAGAATGTAAGTTTATTTTAATGTATAAAAATATTGTTTAGAATTGACAAACAAATGTGGGGGCATGCTGAAATTGATTTCAGGAAGAGAACATATATATGCAAACAATGAATTTTGTTGAGAATGCAGATTTAATGGGAGACAATTTTATACTTTACAGAAGAGCCTGCTAGACTTTGCAGTGTAGATATTTTTCATTTTCATGTGTAGTGAGAGGGAGAAGCCAAATTAAGAAGAGTGGTCCTGGCAAGGTCATAGTAAGAGAAGACACGGACTTCTACTCATGACACTTCCTCGTAGAGTAAGGACAGTATTAAACCCTCTTGTGTTCCTTTCCAGATACAGAGTTTGGGATAAAAGTATAATGATGGTAGAATTAAGAATTTATCTGATGCTATTATCTTTAAAAATTGCCTATGAATACTGATTAGCATGTTAATCTATATGTTTTTCTCCTAGAATGTCCTATGGTTAAATATGATGTGTGATGTATGTTATTACAGATTGACTTTAAAATATAAAACATATGTAAATATGTTGCCTTCTTTAATTTTAAAGGATTGACTGTTCTCTTTTACAAACCTGAAATAATGTTTAACCCTACTTTGCATCTCATGCAATCTCACAAGATCCTTTCTTTAGCTAGAATAATAATTGCAGAGCTATGCCTTACTTTGTCATAATATATTTACAGTGAAAACAAACATTATGAAATAAAAATATACCATAATGATGTTAGGTGCTTCCTTTAGGTTTAGAAGTATGTATGACATCTATTTCTAGGATTTAGAAAGAAAGAAAAAGCAATTAAAAACAGAGCTTGCAAATGAACAGAAAAATCAGATTTCAATAGATCTTTTATATACATTATTCATCCAAGGTCACAGGTAAATGGAAGAAATGGCAAAGAGAGTCAAAGAAGTGTCCATAAAATAATCTTGTTGATAGCAAATATGTGTAGTGAAACCACCATTTTTTATGTGATCCTTTACAGTACACCTTTAAATATGTTATATAAAGTAAACAAATTCAACAATATTTAATGACTGTAATAGACATATCTCCAGTCCAACGACTAAAGTAGTTTTTTGAAATATCTCTGAAACTCTCGAGTTAAACGTCACCACAGTCTCCTCTCTGCCAAGCATCAATCAAGTTTTTCTTTAAAGAATATGCTAATGTTTTAGATTTTGTGGGCCTTATAATCTTTGTCAGAACTATTCATTTCTTCTATCATAGCACAAAAGCAGCTATAGGAAATATTTAGGCAAATGAGTCCTACTAAAACTCAATGAAAATTTATTTCCAAGACTATGAGGATGTCAGATTTGACCCAGAAGAGTTTGTTAACATCTGTTATATGATATTTTAGACATGTGCCAGTGCTATTTTTTTTTGCCAACATAGCTACCAATAGATGAACAAAGGAACCCAACTTTTGCCACTTTCTGGGTAAATTCTTCATTAAATATTCCAATGTGAAATAAAATTTTATTAATAATGTATCAGAAATAAAATTTGTGAGGCTTGCCTATAGGGAAGAAATCTCCTTTCTATGTATAGCATAAGGTAATTTATCACATCAGTAAAACTGAGCTGCTAATTCACTGCAGTATATGAGAATAAATATTGAATGAGCAGATGCCAGCACATATTAGTTTACACTCAACTTGTGCACAGATTTGTTTGAAAAGGTATGAAATTCTGATTACCCTATTTCTTTCTATGCAGCTAAACTAAAGTGAAGGTTAAATCCTCCAAGCATTAGATCTTTGAGCCGGGGTTAAAAATCTCTGACACACAACAGATGGAGCATCCCCAATGTATAATTTGAATTGGCTAAGATGCATTTTAGATTGACTAAGAATTGAATATATTTGTGGCTTTTCTAGTTCTTGACTGTTCCTTCCTATCAGTTTTGTGCACCAGCTTGAAACAATGAATATGGACTGTTTTCATCAGAAATGTCTGGTGGAAATACAACTGTTTCCAGTGAGACATCTTGTTATTGTTATCTGAGTGGTACTGCACCCTGACACTAAAATTCATTGCTTTAAATATCACACAATAGGAAAAAAAAAAGTTCTCAGCATGAAATTTTGTAACATAATTGACTATTTTTAGATCTTTCATCAGGTATGTATGAACACTTAGAAAACATTTTCTCAATCTGATGTACATGTTGATCAGTTTGTACTTTTCTTTTTCTCTTCTGCATTTGTATTTTTTGTGGTGTGTGATACTGTGTGTGTAGTGTTTTCATGTATGTGGTGCACATTTTGTGTGAAGTGTGAAGGTGTTGGCACAGACCTATAGTTGATATTAAGTACCTTTCTTGACTGGTCTCCATTTCCATTTATTGAGATAGGGTCTCTTACTGTATGTAGCACTCCCCAATTTCAGCTCTTTGAACTAGCCAGCTTTCCATAGGGATCCTTACAGCGAGCAGTTGTCAAGATTGTTCAACTTTTAGGTGGGCTCTGCATATCTGAATTCTGGTCATCAGGCTTGAATGGCAAGCTCTTTACTCTACTGAGCCTTTCCCAGGGCCTTAGATTATGCTTTCTTGGGGAGCTCTGCTGCTTTTCCAATTATCAGTTAGCTATCAGCAAAATTGATTTCTTGGTTGTAGGACTGACAAAATCTGTATCTGGCTAGTGGGGGCATCTTTTACAATAAAGGATCACTCTACTTTATTCAAATCCTTGAGATGAGAATTGTATCAGATTTTGAATTTTTTGTGATTTAAGGATATTTCATAGATTTTACTAGACAAGTCTCACTAATCGAAAATACAAAATCTATAATGTCCCAAAGTCCAGAACAGTTAGAAAATTATGACAGATGCCCAACCTCTAACAGAAGCTTACTTCTTTGAGAAGAGTGGGAGAATAGCTCTCTTGGGAAAGGGCCTGTTCCTTGCTTTAAGAGCATTCACCTGATTAAATAATGAGTCCCCTGCAAAATTTCAGTTTTGATTACCTCTAGAACATCAGATGTTACTTCAAGATTACCTAAGGAAACTCTTCAAATTTAATCTTATAATGTGACCTAATTATGGTGATATATCACATTCAAATATGCCATCCATACTCAAGTGAAGGAGACTATATATGGCAGGGATACAAGTGACAGGAATATAAGACATCACCTCTAGAATTTTCTTTACCTTTTTAGTAAAGAATTTTGCTTAGTGCAGAATCTGATAGAGTGTGTGTATATTTATTACCTGCTATGATACTGCACTTATTATAATTTTTATCCAGAGTATGGACTCTCCAAAGAATAACTTCCATGATTATTATTATTAGGACTTCTAAGTGAATAAAATGTGATTTCCTTGTCAAAACATAAGCATTCAGTAATATTTATGCTGTTACTTTACCAAGACTCAATTCTTTTCTCAATAATCAATTCACTTTATTTATTCACATCAATATAGTTCACAGTAGCAAGAATAATCCCTATAGTCACAAAAAAATTAATGTCCAAAGTAAAACATACCTTAGCCATTTTTACTACATTTCTCATGAGAAAAATGATCTTGTGGGTATACCTGGACAAAAGATGTCATTTCATAGAGTGAAGTTCATGAACATTAGATACAATAAGTATTGTCTCGACTCAATATTAGAATGTCGTATGCTAAATCAATTGACTATCTATGTACTATGTCTCTTGCCCATTAGTATTCAATTTAATTACAAGGGCAATGAAAATATTATTTTAAAAATAAAAATTCTACTGAATGGCTAAAATTTTAATTTATAAATATAGCTTTTGCTTTTTGTGCTTAAAATCATTAAGAAAATTTCCTGTATAGGGTTGTATTAGATAGGTATTAATTCTTGAGGAATTAAAAAAAAATTTCCTTAGTCAAATAAACACCATAGAAAAGAAATGTAACCCTAAGACTCTCCTTCAAGGTTTTTTTCATAATTTATATATTATACATGTTCTGCCTAAAGTGTTGGGGAAAGACAATCTTGGAATTCACACCTCTATGTAATTTAAGTGTGTTTTCTAATCTGTGATGAGTCCAGCAGCTCTTTCAGCTCTGTGCTTTATATAAAAATTGCTATCTCTATAAAATACACTTCTTTTCATTATTCAATTCTTACATTTCTTCAAGAAAACATAAGGCCAATAATCTGATAATGTCACCTATCAAGGTTAAATATCAAGAAAAATCATCTTACAATAAAGCTCTTGCTCTAGGAGCAATGTCCCAGAAGTAGATAAAGCTACATCATAATAATGTGATGGACTGCATGACCTGAGGGCCTGCTTTCATTTTACTTCACAACTTTCAATGCACATTTAAAATGCAGCATTACACTGATACAAAGACATGATAGACTCTTTGACTTAAGAATCAGCAAACATCTTTAGGGAAAATAAAACATAACATCAAGCTTTGTACTTAGGCTGTCCTAAGTCTATGCTTGAGTGTATGTTTGTTTAATTGACTGTTGCATATTGCTAGTGTCAAGATAATGATGTGTTCACAAAAACAACTGTTTCACAATGCCAATATACAGTGCCTTTTTTCTTACCACTTTGTTTTATAATGTTTACTACTCTGTTTGTATTGTTAGTATTATCATTTAATAAATAATATATACACAGAAGTTGCATTGCTATCAAACATAATCAGCAAGAATATGAAAAACAGTAAAATGAAAGGCAAGAAGGAAAAAACCAAATGAATAAAACTAGAAGAAAAAAATAAAAATTTCCATATTTAATGTTTCTCCCAAACAGCCTGGTTCCTCCACCGGGCCAGGCCTGTTGCAGAGAATTGACAGCCTAGAGTTAGCCATGGAGGGAGGAGTTAGACTGCAGGTGAGGAAGAAATCTGGAACTGTTGGTGGAGACTTGCAGAGCTGGGTGCCGGGAGCTCCTTTCTTTGTAAGTTACTCCATTTACACCTTTGCTACCCAACATATAAAATGAAAAATTCAGATAAAGGTATGTTATGTGGTTTGTTCAAGAGCACCCTGAGCAAGGGACCATGAAGAAAGTGAGGGCAGTCAAACAGAGAGCAGGAAGGCAAAATTTAGTGGGACAAATTGGTGCAGCCAGCAGGATGACGGTGATAAAAATGACAAGCCACGGAAGTTTGGAAAAAGCTAGAGAGTTGATGGCAGCACTGATATGGATTTTACAATGGATTATAAAATATGTAACTAAAAAGAGGCCAGTGTTAGGGAAAGAGGAATTTACTGCTAGTTTGAATTTACTGCTTGTCTGAATTTACTGCTTGAATTTACTTGTTTGAATTTACTGCTTGTAACCAATTAACTCAACTGGAGACACAGGCATCCGGAGATAGGGGTAAGTGCTACAGCCCCCGGAGCCTGGCCTGTCTGATCTGTGTCATGTCACATAGGCATGTCTGCTTACACAAGATAACAGGGAAGGGTCGTGCCAGGCACATACCACCCATCCCTCCCCGATTAAGACACCTGAAGGGAGTTGTTACATTTTTCTTGTTTTGAAGTTATTGGTTTGTGAAATGCTTGCTTTGAAACTATTGGTTGTATAAACGCGGGCTTTTGTGTAAAGGCTGTGGGAGCCTATATAATCTTTACCTGAAATTGCCTCAGGGTCGATCGCTCTAACCAGACCTGCGTGTCTTGGAAGGACGGTCAGCCCCAGCTAGCTGGTTTAATAAAACTCTGCTTGATTTTTGCATCTCCATACTCGTGCATTTGTTCTCCTGAAGAGACCCACCGAGTCACAGACCCTAACACCAGCAATGTAGAAGCATGGGCCACAGCTGTTTTGTAAATGTGGGGAAATAGCCCAATTGGGGATATATGAAGATTTGTTAAAGGTTATAGGAAGGCTAGAAAAACTTACTGGCTTTGGACACAAAAGGAGAGCCCAGAGAGGGGGTGTGGCCATTTTGCATAATAAAAGATGTGCCCCAGGAAGGGGAAGCTAAAAAGGCTAGGGAGGTCCTGGAAGGTCCAGTTGCAGAGCCTGAAAGAGAGAAAAAAATGAAACACTTTAACTTGTGTAAGGTCCAAAGACTCAGAGGAAAAGACAGATAATAGTAAAAAAAAAAAAAAAAAAAAAAAGGATGACCTAAAAATTAAAATAGCTAAAGCTACCCTTCAGATTCAACAGTTGATACAAAACAGGGAAAAAAAATAACAGTACTATAGCTAGGAAGTATTCCACACTGGAACTATTAAAACTAGGAAAAACTTGCAAGCAAGCAAAGAGGCCTTAGTCACGTGGCATGTGAGAGTGTGGGACATGGGAGCAAATGATGTCAAATGACCTTCAGAAACTTCATAGCTGAGTTATATAACCACCCATCCATCCTTGTGATATAGGCTTTTCAACCTAGGCCAATGCAGGGGGGAGCAGTCCTTAATGGGGTAGCTGGTTAAAGGCATTAAAGATACATGATCATCACCAGGGAGATTAACATGATTAGCAGGGTCTATAAGACTATTTAGGAGGGGCAGGCATTACTGAGAGAACCAGGTATGAGAAAAGCAATATATGATGTCCAGTTCACTGGGCTAGATAAGACTGTATTCAGCAGAGATATGAAGGAAAGCTTAATTCAACTGGAACCTTGAGAATGATATGGAGCTTTAATGGTTTTGCTAAGCCCTTTCTTTAATGGGACAGGATCTTTGTAATTTGGGAGAGGCTTTAGAAAATCAAAATGATTCTGACCAGTATGTAAAATGTGTCTGTAGAATAATATAACACCCTATAAGAGATATAAAAAGGACCAGATAGAAAAAAATGGTCCATTTGGGTTACTTGAAGACAAATGTGGCAAGACTTATGTTGAGCCCATATTTCCAGAGAAAAAATTGATAGAAAACCAAATTCAGTACTAAGGAGTTTCTAGAAGGCTTTAAAGCCAGAACAACAGTTTACAAAAGGCATTCAAAGGATAAAAACTGTCCCAGGGGTGGGTAAGAATCTCCAAGAATTAAATAAGATGCATTTCTCTTCTGATCATTGTACCTCAGCCACTGGACTCCAAAAAGACCACTGAGGACCCAACACACCAAAATGCAAAAGCAAAGGTTTATGGTTTATTCAGACTTAACCTTGGGCTCTCAGACCTCACCAACTCAATGGATCTGTGGTGAGAGCCCAGAGTAAGGGACAGTGGAGCCTTTTATAGGTTTTAGACAAAGAGAGGAGGGGGAGATACTGAAGATACATTTTGGTTGGTTCAAGGAGCCTATGCACGCCAACATAATTTTAAACTGATTGGATGTATAAGATGCAGCCCTGGAAGTTTCTTATTGGTAGGTGCTATTCTCAGGGCTGTGGAATGTGCTGACTGTTATCTGTGGGGCCAGGAGTCTCCATTTTTACCTTATAGTGCATTTTTTATGCCCAGGCTTGCTTAATCTATAGTTTCCTGGAAGGGGGCGGGGAATAGCAGGCAGGGGTCAGGGCATGCCAGGGCATGTCTAGGCATGTCTAAAGCAGCAGCCAAGCATTTTACAGACGCTAAAAGAGCAATCAGTGGGGGTCTGGAGGGATTGGGGTTTAGCGGGTGAATGAAGAGGGTCCCAGGGTTCTACATGATAAAGGCTATACTAGGGGTGGAAGCAGTTTTTCCCACCAAATTCTCTCTCAGCAGCCAGATGTGGTCAATGGAGAAATGACAGATATGTCTACAGTCAGAAGGCAGACCCAGGGCTTGCTGGACTCAGGGAACCAACAGGTGCAGTGGGGACAGGAGAAAACCCCTGTATCCTTAGCCCAGTCCTGCCCAGGCTCAGGCAACTGGAGCCAACAGCTGTAAGTGTATCAAGAATAAAAGAATACAAGAGGACTTCATGTAAAATCCCCCAAGTGCAAAATGACTCCAAAGGGATAAAGATAGTAAAGAACTAACCAAATTCATACCTTGTACCCATGCTATGGTATCTAACAAAGATCTATGGAGAAAACAGTTAAATACAAGTGGATAAAACTTTTCCATGCTTTGTTAGACATTGTCTATGATTGATTTAATATATGATGTTAACCTTCTTTTGAGTAGATGTGAAACCCATTTGAAAGATACCTGAAAGAGCAAGGCCGGCTCTAGCTGTAAGATTCTCGGGAGTTTTATGGTTGGATAAGATGAAAAACAGAGGCTCCCAAACTATACAACTGTTAAGAAAATCTACAGTACCAGGAGTGGGTTGCCCCTCTATGAGCTGTTGGTCAGAGAGAGATCTTAGAGGTCCTCAAATTCACCAAAGCTATTGCCACTAATGTTGGATGTACACTACAAAGGTCAGTAAGGCCATGTTGCTGAAGACACTGCATGATGTGAGCATGGGAGGAGAAGAAGAGAAGCCACAAAACTCCATGTCACTGGATGGATAAATTTCATAGTGCCAGAATCCACTATGCAGATGGTTGAGGAAGAAAAGATCCCCTATGATTCTACTTAACAATGGACCCTGCATGCTGCACACTATGGACATGCCAAGCAATGTCTGCAAGTGCAATAATGGCTTGACCAACATATGTACAACTGACAAACTTCTAATTGGATAAGGCCCTCTCCTAGGGGTGGAACACACATCTAGTGCTGTAGACCAGGCCAAGCCCCTGTGTCAAGAAAGGCTACAGGTCCTCATGGGGAAGCCATTACAAGTATACTGTTTAATAAATACAGTACAACTAATGGGATATCCTCTAGGCATTTGTATTTACATTCATGTTTGTTTAGATGTGTCTACTCCCATTTGTCTTTATAGTAAAAGAAACACCATGGAGATACATCAATGGCATGGTTTGAAGACAGATAAAGGGAAGGCCCCAGAAGTAACTATCTCACCATGATACAAGTGAGATCACCCTACATCTGTCACACCTCCAAGGCTCATGGACCTTAGTGAAAGATTGATGGAAAGTTTGTAAGAGCGGAGTGTGTCCCAAGCAGCCTGGTTCCTCCGAGGGGTGGGTCCTGCTGTGGATAACTGATTGTGGAGAGTTACCTGAAAAGGGAGGGGTTTCTGGGTGTCATCTTGGAGGAGAGGTGGCACACGTGAAAAGATGGACCAAGAGGGTTAGGGTTAGAGCAGTCGCAACTGCAGGCCCAAGATGTGTGGGCCAAAGTTAACAGAGACTGTGGGTGGGTGCAGAGCTGGGTGCCAGGTGTCAGGTGTTCCTTTCTTTCCCCCCTTGCTACCCAAGATATAAAAGGAAAAATTCAGATAAAAGTATGTTATGTAATTTGTCTGATAGTGGCCTGAGCAAGAGACCCAGATGAAAGTGAGGGCGGGTCAAACAGAGAGTGGGAAGGTGAAAATTTAGTGGGACAAATGTTAAGTTCATCAATCATAATTTTAAAGTGAAAATATTTCCTTTGTTAAGCTGTCTTGATTTCAGGGCTAGCAGAATAAATTTCCAGGGTAAGATATAGAGAAATCAAAGAAAGGCATAGACATTATAAAGCTAGTATATTTAACAAAGTTCTTGAACTGATAGATAAGTTAAAGATTAAAGTGATCATTGTCATGTTTTACATATAAGACATGGAGGAAATAATTCTGATAACCTCAGGTCCTTTTGGGTAAAATTAAGGTATATTGCCAAAAATTGTAGTTTTGTGACTTGTTAATATCATGCAACTCTGGTGTCTGAATTAAATTAGAAAACCTATTTTATTGTGTGATTTTAATCTCTACTGAAAAATTCTGGAAAAAACTTCCTACCAAAAAGTATTTGTTTGAAATTTCATCCTTAAATTATAAATTATATGTCAGGCTTCAGAATTTCACTTCCAATGCAGAAATAATTTTGGAGAAAATTATTTTGTTAAATTATCAGCTTTGAGATAAATGAAACCTTTTTCCTAAATAACAAAGTATATTTCAATTAGTCAATAAAATGATACATTATCTAACATAATCTACCAGAGAGGAGTTTCATAAAGTAATACAAATGCATTTAAAGAGTTAATCTCTTCAGTTGGTGTGATAGTTCCTATGTATGATATGATCATTTTGGTGGTGAATATAGATTGTCAATTTGGCAGAATTAGGAAATGCCTCAATTAGTGAATCTCTGGGTTTGCCTGTGAGGAAATATTCAGACATGATTAGAAGGTAAAGACTCTGACCTAATGGATGGTTTAAACTCTTGATGGATTATGATAGGATGGTATTAAGGGAGGTGATTAAAGCTACCAAGGGGGACCTAGTTGGAGGAATTAGATCCATTGATTGTATTTCTGTATACCCCATCTCTGTTTCTATCCATGAAGAAAGGAGAACACCCTTATCTGCACACTCCACCAAGTTGATGTTCCATTCAAGAATATGAGGGCAAGCAGACATGGACTGAACCTTCTGAAACAATGAGAACAAAGTCTGCATCCTTAAGTTGTTTCTCCAGTTATTTTGGTCACAGTGATGCAAAAGTAACTGAACTATTGTCAGGAGTGGTAATGATAAAAGTAGAAAGAGAAGGATTCAGCTTTTCTTACATAGTGGAAAATAAAATTATTGGAGAACCCATACTCCATGACATGTGGTTACCTTCTTAGCATTTTGTGCCTTTCTGCTTTTCTATATTTGTGCATTCCTTTTTAAAGGTATGTTCCACAAAAAATAAAATAATTTTTATTTGATCATTTTTATTCTCATTAAGGTTAATGTGATAGGGGAATATCAAAGAATATTGCACACCTCAAGAATCATTGAAGAAATTAGAAAATCCTTTCCTGCACCTATATCTTGTAGAGTACTGCCTGTGTTTTTTTTCTAAGAGTTTCAGTGTTTCATGTTTCACACTTTAGTCTTGATGCATTTGGAGCTGACTTTCATGCAGGGGGTAAACTACTGATTCTGTGAGCAGGATAAAATAAATGTTATAAGATAAAGAAAGACAAACACATGCACACACACAAACATATATACACACTATTGTACTAGAACTTTTTTACTAATCCCTGGGATTGGGTAATGTCAACATCTTTTCAAAATATTACATTGACCTTAGAATTTGTTTTAGTAGGTTAGAAATTTATATTAAGCATATTATTTCGTAGTTTATGAAGACCAAATATTTTAAAAAGTGTATCGGAAAAGAAAATGTCTGGGTATACTCTCCAGGAAATGGTAATAGTAGTAAGTGAAATATAATCTGACAGTTTAATTTAATCAGTGTGTCACTGTTTTGTCTTAATAGAGCAAAATCACCCAGGGTTGAGTACTTAATTTACTCTCAGCAGCCAGAGGTGGGTAATGAAATCAGAAGTCACTCACTAGTTGGCTATAGCAGGTAGTACAATTAGGGCTGCTCATAACAATTTAAATTAGATCTGAATCGTGGAAGACTTTGCTAATTTAGACAAGTATAAGTCTGGAAAGCTCTATGACTTCTGCATGACAAGTAGGCATGGCAGGCTTTGCTTGAAGATTCCCTGACATTTGTAGATGACAGTTTTAAGGTGCCGGTAATGTGAGCTTGCAAAACACCAGAGCTTGTAAGAGAAAATTCTCATTGTAGGTGTATACAAATAAGGTTTCCTTTTTTTCCCCCCAAGGCCTCCATTTTGCAGCACTGGAAAGGGCAAAGGAGAGGCAACCAATTAGTAAAAAGAAAGTCAGCAGTAAAATTTTCCATTCTATTTGGATATCAAGGGAATAGAATTAGACTAAAGGATTAAGCAAACAACCTGAGATCATTTAGATTCTGTTATGGGATTTGCTACTAAATGAAACATTCATAAGGAAGTCTCTTGATTTTGTGACTCATTTGCCCTTTGTAGAATCATTAGAAAATTTATTGCTCGGCATACACTGAGGTGAAATTTGTTCACAACAACACTCAGAGATCAACCTGCATAAAACTAAAAATACCTCTTGGGGCGATAGAATGTTAGCAAATGTAAGCTACCTTGCTTCTGTTGCTGTTCCCTGATAATGTCCTACAACTTAGAATGAAACTTTGTTATCCTAAAAAATTATCGAATTAATGCTATTAAAATTCATTAGAAATACTATGATTTCAGAGACTCTTAATTACAAAATGTCAGAAAAGAAAACAATTTTGGGGGAAATCTTACAAATGTTCTTTGATATTAAACAAGTGGCTGTCAGTGGTTATGTTTTAAATAAAATTAAAATATTACATAAAATATTAATATGTGATATTCTATGTTGTACTACTTACTTTTTGTTGCTATGAAAAAATACCTGACAGAAGCAACCTAATGAAGGAAGGGTTTATTTTGGCTCGTGTTTTAAGAACTGACATACCTAATTACTTAGGGGAAGGCATGGAGACAGGAAAGTAAGGCAGCTGGTTACTTTGCTTCCACAGTGAGGAAGAAGAGACATGAATGCTGGTATTCAGTCCTCTCCTTTTTATTCACCCCAGAACTCCAGCTCACAGAATGGAACCATTCACAATTAGGGTGGGTCTTCACATCTCAATTTACCTAACCTAGAAGCTATGTCATATATACTTAGATAGATCAGCTATATCATGTCCAGAGGATTCTCTTCTAGATGATTCTACATCCTATTACATTCACAATCACTATCAACCATTGCCCCGACCCACGGAGCAACAGCGTGGGCCACTGAGACTGAACCTGGAGGAATGAATAGACAGGGGGCACGAAGAAATGGAGACAAGACAGTATTCTGATCAAGTCTCATTTATTGAGCAATCACACAGTGTTAATATAGTAAAGCGGAGGGTGGGGGAAGATAAAGGGTGGAGAGAAGGCGGGGGGAGTGGAAGGCGGCAAGGCCCTGCTGGGGAATTTCTACTACAGTCATGAGCCCTGGTGGTTTCACAAGATAAGGAAGTAAAATGTAGTAAATCAGGGCAAGAAAAACATGTTTTTACAAGGCTACCTGGTTGTTTCAAACTGGGGCAGGGGTACACTTAAGACTTGGCCTCCAACGTCTCCTCCCTTCTACTTTACTAAAGGTAATCCAGACTCCTCCCGTGAGAGGCTATAGTTCTCACAGTTTTGCTCTTGGTACTTTTGGGGAGGTGAGGCAGAGCAGTGAGGGACCCTTGGGTCCCTGCCCAGGTGACTGCGCCTGTCTTAGGTCAGAAGGGATCTCCCCCAAATCATACACCCATCATGGGATGAGGCCGCAGCTTTGGCGGCCCTCCTGTCTTAGGTGTTTTAGTGAGGGGGCCACTTCTCTTACCCGTCTCTGGCTGCCAGTCAAGCTTGGCGGGCAAAGGTGAATGTACCAACCTCATGCTAGTCTGGTTATAGATGTTAGGGAGTTATGTTATAAGTCCAAGGTTAAGGTACCAGGAGACCTCAAGGGTCTGTCATATTCAGTTTCCAGGGGCTCAGTCATCTCTAAGCGTTGATAGTGGATTTGAATGGGCTTAGATAAAATTGAATCAACCTGTTGTTTGATAAATTTTGTGATCCTATTGAATGCCCAGGGCCCAAGGGAAATTACTATCAGAAGGCCGAGGAGGGGGCTAAGGAGGGGAAGGAGGTAGGGCATGAGTCCACCAAGTCCGGTGCAGAAGGGGTTATCTTGTAGTTCTCAACATCGCTTTTCTAATTGTTCTTGGAGATTTTTGATCTTATCTCGAACTATGCCGGATTTGTTGGCGTAGAAACAGCACTTCTCCTGTAAAAACAAGAAGATGCCTCCCTTTTCGGCAGTTAACAAGTCTAGACCTCTTCTGTTTTGAAGGACTACTTCAGCCAGGCTATCAAGTTGTGTCTGGATCTCTATTATGGTTTCTGAGAGAAGTTGAACATCATCAATCAATTGTTGGGAGAGTTTATAGTAGGTTTGGGTGGCCATCCCAAAGCCTGCAGGTCTAGTAGCCAGCCCGGCGGTTACACCGAGTGTTATCATTAAGGGAATCATTTGGACGGCTCTTTTGGGACGGCCTCCCACGTATTCAAAGGCAGGAACGGGGAGGGGCTCGCTGCCTAGAATGATATCTAGATCTGGAAATAAGATGGCAGGACACATTGACCTGTCCAATTGACCGGAAGGAAGTTTTGTGCCCATCCGCCCCCACAGACAAAGACACTCCCAGCAGGTGGGCAAACATCAGCATCATATGAAACAGAAATGTTTGAGCTGCAGGAAGTTGAATAAATGTTCCCCAAATCAACACGGGAGCCATTTGGGTATGGTGTGGCAAAAACACAGAGCCTGGGTAATATGGGCATGGATTGGACTCATATGGGAGGAGCTAGGGTGCAATTGTGGGGTGGCTTAAATAGCTCAGACTCTGAGGTATTGGAGATGGTGGAAGCGTTAATGATCACAGCAAGGGGTTTGGGGGGTCCAACCTTTTGGCAGATCCAGCAGTCCTCGGCTATAGAGAGGGCTGTTTGGTTTAGCAACATATGGGTAAGTTCTAGTAAGTTTAGCATCTGTGGGTCAAGGTCTAGTTCTTCTCTGTCCTCAGGCAATGCTAAGGGGTGGTAATTGAGTTTAGGGTACAGGGCTTGAACTCTTTGTTCTATCTCCTTATTTACTCTTGTTTGTCGTGCTTTGTCTTGAACCCCACCACCATCCATATACCCTATGGGGGCCTCTAGATCCCAACATAGGTTCTCGCCAACATTGCCATGACATTGGGAGGGTGCCAAATTTCCCCC
>NW_008341891.1:48228-65045 GCF_000622305.1 Nannospalax galili | reverse complement strand
TACTAGAATGGGCATCTGTATTGGCAGGGAGTAGTAGGAGGTATGCAATCCAGTCCCCCTGATTAATTTTTATGGGCCCAAGAGTGGAGAGGGCTAAAAGTGCAAGTTGTCCAGTGAAGCTATTATCTATTATTCCTGGGGCTATTTGGAGACCTTCCAAGAGCATGCCTCCTCTGCCTATTACATATCCTGTCAATTCAGGTGGAAATGGCCCAAAAATATCTGTGGATATGAGTTGAAACCCTAGTTCTGGAATTAATATTGTAGAGGTGGAGGCACAGAGGTCCAATCCGGTACTCCCAGGGATAACTCTGAGGAGGGAGCTAAATTCCTGATCTGTGCTGGTGGGGTGAACCTGATAGCCCCAGGGTTCAATCCCTTTGATGGGGCCAGGGGCTGGCCCCGTGAGAAGTTTCCCTGCCTAGGGGCTAGGGTTTTTCCTTCATTATCAGTTTTAGAGCAGCCTTCCTTGGCCCAATGGCGCCCCTTTTTGCACCTAGGGCAAATGGTCTTGGGCAAGCCGCATGGGGCTCTGGACCCAGCAGGGCATTCTTTAGAAAAGTGACCAGGTTGTTTGCAATTGAAGCAAGTTTTATCCCTAGTAAAATTTTGAAAGGCAGCTCCTATCGTGAGGCCCATTGCATGGGCTGTCCCAATTCCTGAACATAGTTTAATGTAGTCAGAAAGAGGGCCCTGCCTGTGGGGCCTGATGGCTTCTTGGCATGCTGAATTAGCATTTTCATAGGCCAAGTGTTTAACAAAGGCACTATCTTCAGATTCCCCGACTAATCTTTCGGCCACGCTGGTGAGGCAGCTGATAAAGTCAGCGTATGACTCATCCGGCCCTTGGCATACCTTAGCCAGCGAGGAAGTGGCGGGCCCCTTAGGGGGAAGACGCCGACATACCTTGAGTGCGGCATTCTGTATCTGAGCTAAGAGGCCCCGGGGGGGGGGGGGGAAGGCAGCCTGTTGCAGATGTTCCCTCTTTTGTAATATTCATCACAGGGCCCTGGGCCCTCAGATGGCTCGATTTCAGTTTCCTCAGAGAGGCCAACGTTGGTCTGTTCGGGTTCTTAAGGTTCCAATAAGAAAAGGCAGTTACAGGAACCTTCTCAGGTCCAAAGGTCCGATAATAATCCTGAAGTGCATCACCTACTCTTTTCCATCTTTTTTGGTTGATTGTCCCTTCCAGGGGGAACACATTATTAAACAAAAGAAAACAAAGCAGGCAGAATGACAATGCCAGCCTCCAAGCCCCATCCTTAAGGCTGGAAACTGCCACTCCATATCTCCCTTTTGGAGACCCTAGTGTCAAGTATGATATCTAATATTCTTTCTGGAAAGACTTCGTGGAGTCTTCAAGACTACATGCAGGCTGGGCATGATGGGATACACCTATTGTCATAGCACTTGGGAGGTGGAAAAAGGAGAATCAGGAGTCCAAGATGCCCCAACCCGCGGAGCAACAGCGTGGGGCACCGAGACTGAACCTGGAGGAATGAATAGGCAGGGGGCACGAAGAAATGGAGACAAGACAGTATTCTGATCAAGTCTCTTTTATTGAGCAATCACACAGTGTTAATATAGTAAAGCGGAGGGTGGGGGAAGGTAAAGGGTGGAGAGAAGGCGGGGGGAGTGGAAGGCGGCAAGGCCCTGCTGGGGAATTTCTACTACAGTCATGAGCCCTGGTGGTTTCACAAGATAAGGAAGTAAAATGTAGTAAATCAGGGCAAGAAAAACATGTTTTTACAAGGCCACCTGGTTGTTTCAAACTGGGGCAGGGGTACACTTAAGACTTGGCCTCCAACAAACCATCATATATGTGATCTCCTAGTTTTTGACATTGTTATAATTCTGGACTTTTCACATCATTTCACTAACTTTTCCCTTTCCTGGCCTCTGGGAGACTGGCCCTGAGTCTCCTGGGTCTGACACTGGTTAATAAAACCGACCTAATCCAGTTCTAGTTGAATTTTGCATAGTTTATATGACATTTGGGAGGGGGTGACTTACAAAGAAATGGCTTCTCATAACCCACGTGCCATGCCATTCAAGCCCACCTGTAGTCTCCATCAGCTTTCTCAGCTTTCTCATCCCTGTGGGATGCCTGATTGCCCACAGCCTTTGGTTTTATCCCCAGAGTTTCAAAATGGCATGGCTCCACCCCTTTTTCCAGGGTGCCCTGCTTCACCCACTCTTTTCAGAAGAATGAGTAATTTTGGGCCTACACACATGAAAGTAGATATTTTTCCCACTATGACAACTGTTATCTGGAAAACTGAATGATTGTTGGCACTCCAGCAAAATGAATTTAAAATTAGGAAAAGCAGCAGATGGTTGGTTCACCAAAGAAGACTCTGGGTAAGAGACAATCAGAACACAGCTTATAATACTGAGGTGGAATTAAAAGCAAATGTCAGTCCTAAAGGTGTTTCTCAGATAATGATGAGAAATTTTATTTGTTTGATTTCTGTTGGCATGGTAAAAAAGCCAATACTGAAAAAATTTTGAAGATGAAAGGATTTATTTCATCTTATAGTTCCCTGGTCAGAATCCATCACTGAAGTCAGGACAGGACCTCAAAGCAGAAACTTGGAGGCTGAAACAGAAAATGGACCCTGATGAAGGGTGTTTACTGGCTTGCTTCCTCTGACTTGATCAGCTACTTTTCTTATTTAGTTCTGGCCCACCTTTCTGGGGATAACACTTCCCAGAGTGAGCACTCCTACATCTATTAGAGATTAGAAAAATGCCTCATAGACATGACCATAGCCCAGTCTGATGGAGGTAATTCCTTAGTTGTTATTCCTTCCTCCCAGGTGTATCTAGGTTTCTGTCAAGTTGATGAAAACTAACTGGCACAAATGCTCTAAATGATCTGACACTCACAAACATCTATTGGATGATTTTCACATGTTTAGCTAGCTTTCACATGTTTAGGTAGCTACTATACCTACCTAAAGTATACAAGATACAATCTCCAAATCTCTCCCTGTGGTAATAGTACTTGCAGATTTTTTTTTCTTCTTTTGTATCTATTGCAATACTGATAATTGAATAGTACTGCTAGTTTATATGACAAGGAATCATAATAGGTCTTTAATTATCTTTTACTCATTGATAGTCCTATGAAAAGTACTTGAATAATTCAAAACATATTCACTAAATACTTTAATATTTGACAATTTGAGTTGAAAATTCAACAAACATTTATTAGTAATTGACTGAGTACCCCTTGCAGTGAATTCATATGAGTAACTTCCCAGATGTCTGGAAATCTATTTCCTTGTGATGATCCACCAACTCTGGCCTTGCAATCTTTTTGTGCCATCTTCTGTCATGACCCCTGAGCCTTTGGAAGAAAAAATTTTGATGCAGATATCCAATTTAGAGATCTTCACTCTGAAGTTTTGTTCTCTGCACACTGGTCACTTGTGGTTTTCTCTGTTAATCACCACCTGCTACATTAGGAAATGTCTCTGGTAAGAGGTGAGAGATGGATTATCTATGGGTGTAATATATTAGCAGACAAGTTGTTGAAGCACACAGGGTTCACAGCTTGGTAAGGTTAATGATTAATTCATTTTCTTTTGATAACATACATAGAACCTTCCAGCACGAGGAAAGCTTGCCAGTAAACAAAGCTCTGAAATCAGTACCAGTTTTATTTCTACTTTTTTTTTTCTATAGCTCATATGAACTCACAGCAATGTTGACAATATTCATGAGTACAATCTAAGCTCAACCAAGACAACATCCCGGCATAGACATGGGGAAATGGGTAAGAAAACCTAACCACACGTGATGAGCTATTAGAAACTGATGGCTGCTGGGAACAGGACAGTTAGTCTCTTTTAAGTGTATAACCTTTGGTAGGTTAATCTGCCTCCAGTGGATAGATCCACATGGAAGGACATTTATGGACACAAATTTGACTCTATAGGCCTTCATATACATAATAGAATATGTGAAATTTTGCTGGGAGGATAGTGGAGATGGGGAGGGATCTAAATACAGTTAAAATATATTACAGCAAGAAATTTGTAAAAATTCAATTTAATAAAGGAAACAAAATTTAAAACGGAATCAACTGCATGTACCTTATGTTCTTGGGACACAACAAAAAAAAAACAAAATATAATAAAAAAAAAACAAATTACTGCTTCTTAAATCTTACATGCTATCCTGGGAAGAGCTGAAAACCACTGAAAAATAAGGAAATATACTGTATGCTAGAAGGAATTAAGGGTTATGAAAACCAATTTTCTGAGTCAAAAAATGATACACAGAGCAGCTAGTAAATTACCTTGAGTTTGGATGTCAAATATTTAATGATAAAATGCATCTACCCCATTGATTTTTTTTTCTGGTTCTTTGAATGAAAGACAGAATCACAAAATAACCACAAGGTTGTAAAATCTTGAGCAGCATTTTATCAGTATTACATAAATTTGAAAGTTAGCTTTAATTTATAAGATACCTGGGGGTTGGTGTGGTGGCACAAACCTTTAATCCCAGAACCCTGGAGAAAGAGCCAGAGGATTTTTGTGACATTCAAGCCAGCCTGGTCTATCTAGAGAGTTCTAGGCCAGCTGGGGCTACAGGGGTGTTCTGTTAAAAAAATAATGATACAAAAAAAAATGAATGAATAAATAAGTAAATAGGACACCTATGAATAGGCCCTGTGAACTCAGTGGGTCATCAAATGTAAAGCAGAGTTCAAGGCCCCAAATGGAGCAGGATTATGAACAGACATGTGACAGCCTATTATAAGGTAAGGTATAACAAGACATGGGAGAAAACAGCTTTGATCAATAGAAGCTCGATTTTCAGTGAAGCAGCAGACCTGTGATTTCCTGGTAATCCATGACACGTGACTCACCAGATTATGTCCTGCAGTAACAGTGTTTGCCCTTGTTTTATACAGAAACATAAAGAAAAATACATAAGCATAATAGGTCAAGAAATAGACTCCCAGATGAATATGATTATAGGAAATGCTTTATTTAAATATTTACTAAAGTAGGATAATGTGTAGATCAGGCTGTCCTAAAAATTTCTATGTTGACAATGACTTTGAATTCCTGATCCTCCTGTGTAAACTTCGCAATTACTCGATTGAAACCTCGACCTAGGAAGGCTGGTAGAAAAACTTGTAAGATTTTAACTGTATTTGGTAATTTCCAACTCAACACATTAATCTCCATTACCTAAATGCATTTCTGTTTTCTTTCTTTACACTAATACAAATCTGTACTATATTGAATCATGTCAGTCCAATGATAAACTATATTATAAAATATATAAGCATAATCATAACTATATTGAATAATATTCATTCAATGAACATACCTCTTTAGGAGAGGTAAAACTAAGATTTCAATATATCTATCATTACTTTGCTGGCATAACAACTTATATATCAAATGATATGATAAACTTTTGCTGAATAAAATTTAATCACTAAATATGACACGTTTTGATGAATACTTGTAATCTTTTCAAATGTATATTGTTGATTGCCTTTCAACAAATACTAAGAGTAAAGTTAATATGAGACTTGAGGACTTAATGACCCTGCAGCAGGAGACATCTTTTACATCACTGACTCTCAGGCATGCACAAACACTACCTACCTCACACATACAAAATGCTTTGAGGATTTTTGTGCTTTGATTGAAGACAAAGAAAAGAATTTTCAAAAGTTTTCTCTTGATGGTGTGTTTATCTGTTATATCTTAATTTATGAAAAGCAACGGAATTTTTATTTGTGAAAAATTATTTTCTTCTTTCCAGAATGCCCCCTATTGATATATAAAGAAAAAATACTGGGACGGGGCTGTAAATCAGTAGTAGACTGGTTACCTAATTTATTGTGATGGTTTGAATGAGAATGTTCCTATAGGATCCAAGTATTTAAGCATTTTATCCCCAGTTGGTGACACTGTTTTTTGGAAGTATTAGAAGGTGTTGCCATGCTGAAGGAAGCGTGTCTACAAGTTGCTTTAGTCAATGTTTTTATAACAACAATAGAATAGTAACTAATACATTTGCGCAAAGCCATATGTACAGTCCCCAGTTCTGAAAGATGGAATGAAGTGTCTACTAATGGAATTAAATTTTGAACATAGATTTGTATTATATGAAGCCATTAATGTACTCTATTATCAATACTGACTTTATTTATAATGTATAACCCAAGAGCATATACTAATATTGTTTTCTCATTCCCAATACTTACAAAGTTATCTACTAGATACAACAAAAGAAATTGTGGTTTTCCTGTCAAAAATATCTTACCTCAATATGTACTCCATTATTTTCATATCCTCATAATAATACTTTAATTAATTGGAGATTACTTCCAAAATCTAATACCTAGACAAATACTTTTCAAGGTCTTTGATGTATTTTATGGTACAATCCTTTATAATTCAATCATTCCCATAGTTGTATCATAAATGTTATTGTTTATTTTATTCATTATGTGTGCATATGTGTGTGCATGTATGTTGTATGTGTGCATCTGTATGTGTCTATGTTTGTTCACACACACTAGTATGCTTGCTGTAGTGCATGTTGAATCAGAGGACTACCGGTAGGAGCCACTTCTCTTCTTCTACTAAAGGTTCACAGAGCTAGAACAAGGTTGTTAGGCTTGGTGGAAAGTACCATTAACTGCTGATCCATTTTGTCAGTCCAATGATAAACTGATTTTAAAGTTTGTCCTTGCATACGCATGTAAGGTATAGTCACTAAGTGTAGTTTTAGAAAGATAGAGCTTAGCTCATTTTGCACTTGAGCTATTTAATTGTTTTGGTGAATAAAATGTAAAAATTCTTATTGGTTGGTAGTTTGTATTATCAGATCTAATCTAAATGCCTTTTAACATTCTACCCTGTAAAATGTCTGACTCTTACATTCTATGTTAAATAACTTATTTCAGAAATGTATGTTTATAATACTTCTGAATGTTATCTATATATCTCCATATCTATATATCTCCATATATATAGATAAATATACAAATACAAACACACACATACACACACACAAACACACACATACAATAACACTCATGTAAGATAAGTTTATCTACAGGGTGTTCTTGTGATATCAAATTAGAATAAATTTCCAAAAATTGAGTGTACATTGCTTCCAAAGAAATGAAACCAGAGTAATATTAATGAACCCCAAAATAATGTTATTACACAGTTAATTTTAATAAATGAGCTCAGTTCAGAAGACATGAAATACCTCTTGCTTGCATCCTACTTAAGATGACCTGACCATTTTCTAACTGACATTGCAACCAGTTTAAGCAGCTGGATCCTGCAGACTGGTGTTTTTCGTGTGTGAATTTTTCCAAGAAGAAAAGGCACTTTGCTGCAGTTATTACTACTGCTTCCCTGTCTGTTGAAATATCAAAGGTGTTGACTTTGGGACTCTCTGATTCTGAGACACCTACCTGAGTGACAAGAGAAGACAAGAGCTCAGAGCACATATATTGAGGGAGAAAATGGAATAAAAGGTATTCAGAGAGAAAAATGCAGGAGTAAAGGGAAAAAAATCCTTTAATACCCTGTGGACACTGTATATCATCCTCATTTTCATTGTGTGAAATTGGCAGGTACAATATACGCCTGCAGCAGCTGTGCCTTTTTTTCCCTCGAACTCACTGACAGCAGGAATAGCTCGACTCCCTGCTCAGAGTAAGTAGCTGCCACGGCTGGGAAGTTGTGAAGGTAAGATTGGGAAAGACACCTGGCATTGAAGCTGAAGACTGTTTTGATCCCCGAAGATTGCTCTGTTTATTGCAAACTTTGAAGATTCTGTTCTGTTCTTTCTGGCTAAAGTATGACTCTATCCATTGCTGACCTTCCCAACCTATACAGAAATCCTCAATCAGGCAAAGTTTTTGGGAGGCTGAACACTATTCATGATGACAAAAGAAAGAATTAAGGCAAGAACAGCAGTGAAAACATCAAGAGGAACTGGTTGTTGAGGTAAAAATGATTATCTAGTAACGTACTCAAGACCTGGTACAGAATAAATGTTTCTGTGCCTTCCTTTCAAATACATGTGGCAAAAGCTGAATCCCAAAGTGAGGGATTGGGAAATGATTAATTCATAAAAATAGAACACTTCAAAAATGGGATTAGTAGATTTATGCACTCACATACATGCAGGCAATACACTCATATACATAATATAAAAATAATAAATAAAATACTTTTTAAAATGCCCCAGAGAGACTTCCTTGTCCTTCCAAATATGAGAATACAGAGAGAAGAGGATGTCTGAAACACTTCGCAAACCCCAGTATTCAGTGGCTGCTGACCTGCCTCCAGAAAGAAGAGAAAACACTTCTAACTTCATGAACTGACCAGCATATGATTTTTGTTATCATCATCTGAAGCAACTATAACAGATTCCTTTAGCTTATTATTTGATGTTAATAGCTACCATGAAATATTTTATTCATGTCTAGAAATATATCTATATGGCACAAAAATTATTTTCATTGACCATATAACCACAACCAAAAATTGTAAGGTCTATTTTTGATAGATGACCCCAAAGGTGATTTCGGTTACAATTAGAAAAAGAGAATATGCTCCTTTAGCATATCTTGGACTCCAAATCAGGGTCAGGTTGTAGTAAAGGAGATAATATTAATGTTCAATTTGTTGTTTCAGTTTTCTATCACAATTAAAGAGACCTATACAACTTTCTCTTTTTATAAACATGGTATCTTTGATTTTTCTTACTATAATAAAATACCCAAGGATGGGTGATTTGTAAAGAAAAGAGATGTATTTACTGAACATTCCACTAGTTCAGCTTCTGTTGGAATTTCAGCTCTCCTGCATGTATAAAAAAGCAAAGCCCAACATAACAACCCAAAGGGCAAGAGGGCATGTTGAAAAGAAGAAAAAAGGCAGATGGATGTTTATACCAGTCTATACATTCCCGCCAAAGAACCATTAATCCACTCATGAGGGACATTCTTTCACGACTTCAAGTGTCTAATTAAGGATCTCTAAACAACTCAAGTCATTCACTGGGGACCTACCCTCCTCCTTATGACATGAGAACAACTGGATCACACAGTGATTAGTGCCACTATGGGCTAAACTTTCTTACTCTCAAATTAATTTATTTAAACCCCTACTCTCAATATTAATAGGGACTTTGAGAATATTTAAACTTTCAGAACTGTGATAAAACTACTATCTCCTGTTTAAGCTCTCAATATGTCTATTTTCTATGGCAATTTTCAATGCCTGTCAGAAAGGAAATAACTATAACCTGTAGCCTCACATGAGGACTAATGTGGGAATTACAGTGATAAAGATGCACAGATATGAAGGATAGTAAGTCATTGTCTTCTCTGAACCTAATTTCATCTACCATTAGTGGAAAACATGATTTCTATAATTTTCTATCTTGGTGACTTGCCAAATTTATAAATCTAAGATCACACACATATCTTGTTTCTTCTGTCCTTCAAATAAGGCTGAACAAGAAATAGACCTAAACTGTGGGCACAGATTTTTGAAAGATATTGTTGTATTAGTCAGAAACAACTAATTAAATGAATATATAAATATACATATTAGGTGAGATTAGATTGGATTAGATGATTATAGATGATTAGATTAGATTAGATTAGATTAGATTAGATTAGATTAGATTAGATTAAGGCTAGAGTCCAAGTAGTTCATCAATGACTGTGCCACACTGGAGAGACTGAGAATCTGATAGTTGCTTATTCTACAAGACTGGATGTCTCAGCAGTCCCGATGTGGCACTGAAGGCCTGAAGGATTCCTGGAGATGTGCTAGTCTTCAGTCTACGTTGGAATCTGAAGAAGTTGGTTCTATTATTAGTAAAGAAATGCCACAGCACCAAGATGAACCCACCAGTGAGAATAGGCAGAAAGCAAAAGCTCCCTTCTGCCATGGCATTTTATATGAGCTGTCATCAGAAGTAGTGTCCACGGGTCTTTCAGCTAAAAATAATCCAATCAGGAAAGTGTCTCCCACTTGGGTTAATTCCAGATCCAGTCAAGTTGACAACCAAGATTAGCCATCACCTTCACTATTAATATATTTTTCAGGTTTTTCATTGGACTAGTAAGATAAAGAGGAAAAGTATGAAATTTGGGATAACACCAAACATATTAATTTCTTGTAACATTTGCAGCAAATCAGCACAAATGTGTATGAGCATCAGAAAATCATGGGAAAGGCAGAACAAATGGCAAAATCCTAGAAAACCTGAAGATTACAAACAGATAACACAGTCAAAACCTTAAGGGAATGTGGTTCAACTATCATCATGTGCAGATTGTCAAAAGAAATAAAAATAAAACAGTTTATAAAGAATGCAAAGGGATGAAAAAGGTATTCTTCATCTGATCAGGCCAAGTGAAGTTAATATGATTTGTAGCAATATAAAGGAAAGCTCATCCTATCTGAAAATCCTGTTTTAATCTATTTCTCCTAATGAGGCTAGATTTCCAAATCATGTTATGCAATTTCCATTTTTAATTGCATATATGTGTGTACTTGTGGGTAATTAATCCCAATTATGGATAGAAAGAAAAAAGGAAAAGAGCAAATGAAGTTTTGGACCAAAAATGCTGCTGACAGTGATGTGCGACAAGATTGCCAGTGTTTTAGAGAAGAAAAGTGACAGATGACTGAATGTGACATAAAAATGGAAGATGAGAAATACAAGTACACCAGAACTGTTTCTCTCGGGGAGGCAGTGGTAGAAAACGGCTGACACAGACAGAAATGGGACACTAAAAGATAGGAAAAAATATGGTATTGGATCAGTAAATTGTTTTATGATAATAAGTTTGAGAACAAGAAAAAAAATTAAAATCCCAAAGTACCAAGCGGTAAGAGGAAGTTGCAAAACAACAAAAGATTGTGGGATAAGTATAGATTCTTTGGTTAAAATTGAAACGGTTATATTTTAAAATTATGTCAGAATAGATATTTGATAATTTTTTTGTTTTGCAAATTTATTATTAGGTAATTTTAATTTAGCATACATTTAGCCAAGCAAATAAAAACATCTGTCATCTATTCAGGACACACAAGATCATCTGTACTGTCTAAAGGAGAACAATGTGATATAAACTACTTATGAGAATCTCTCAGGTTAGAAGTTCTGTCACTGATTAAGTTATAATGAAGCTCCAAGCTGCTTGGCGTTAAAGCCTGAGGCCCTTCCAGTGCTGATAAGAACCTGGAAGTGATACATATCATAAAGATGGAGAAGCTGAAGCATCAATCCTCTGGTGCAGGGTCAGAAAGGAGATGAAATCAGAGAACAATGTTCTTGAATGACAAATTAAAAAATGTGTTTTCCTGTTTTAATTAAATAACCATTCACTAGGGTTTTTTTTCTGTGATTCATCATTTTGAGGGATAATTTTTTTTTTTTAATACTAGAAAAGGTGTACTACAGTTTGGTTTACCAAAAAGCTTATAAATCAGTTCAGGCTAATCCTTTCTTCTAGGAATCAAGACAAAAATCATAAAGTGTGTGTACTATTTTTAAAGTCATTTAACCAGAGTGGAAATTCTTAGATTAGTCTATATTTCCAGATCTTTCAGAGTTACATTATTAGTAAGGTTCAATGCAATATGTAATTAAACATGTAATAAAATGAGGGCAATCTACTAAAAAACACTGCACTGCTTATTCTTTTTAAAAATATTTTATACAGCCTGGTCTACATAGTGAGTTCCAGGACAGCTGGGGCTACAGAGAGACCCTGTCTCAAAAAGGCCCCCCAAAATTATTTTATTTAGTATTTTATGTATATGAATGTATTGCTTGCATGTGTGTAAGTGCACCTGTGTCATGCAATGCCCATGAAGTCAGAAGAGGATGTTGGATTCCCCCAGACTTGGAGTTACAAAATGGTTGTTATCCTCAGAATGAACTGGGGTCCTCTGTCATGTGAGTCCTCTGCAAGAACAGCTGGTGCTTTAATGGCTGAGTCTGGTCTCTCACCCCTACTTTTTCTTATGTACATATTGCCATACTTCTACATAGGCATTTGTAAACACCACCTTTCAAGGCATTTTTGACAACTATGTCCACTGAGCTCAATTCTATTTTTGGCATACTAAAAGCATCCCTTAAGACAGCTTTAAGATGTGAAAGCATTTTGCTGTTGGTTAAAAGGAAATAAATATGAAAGCATATACTCATTTCTCTTAGTTATGAATTATATTACAAGATACTTTTGATCTTTTACCAAAACTGTGATTGGCTATCTCATTGTTTATTTAGTTTGGCAAACTGAACTAATAATAATGACTACTGTTTCCACCCTCAATTCCGTATCCCTTCAAATAAATAATCTTTCCTGTGCTATGAAATATTTTATCAATTAATTACTATTTCCTTACTCTCTTTTTAATAGATATTTGAAATTTTAGTTTTATGAGTATGAGTGTTTTGCCTACATATATCTCAGTACAACTGGGCATGTAATGACCACGAAGCCCAGAAGAGAGTCCCTGGAACTGGAGTTGCAGAGGGTTGTTAGCCACCATGTGCAGGGCTGAGAACTGAGCCCTGGGTCCTTTGCAAGAACCCAAGTGCTCTTAACTGCTGAGCCATCTCTCCAGTCTTCCCTTTTATCTATGTGATAAGTTAATTGGCATAGGAAAGCAAAAGCAGAATGCATGCAGGGATGGTAATTAGCCTGAGTTTGTATTTTTTGGACACTTTTAATTTCAAAATTTAGAATTTTTTGTTGTTGTTGTTGTTGGTCAGGCCAGCCTAAGAAAATTACATAGACTATTGCCACAGCCTTTGATTATATTCCAGAACTTGAATGTAAGACCTTGTTGCTAAAGATAGGACACGTTTGGCGCAGTGGAGGTGGAACTGACCTGGAAGCATCCTCCCTGAAGACTAGTTCTCATAATTTTGGAGTTTATTTTTAAGGAAATGAAGCTTTTCTGTATCCACTGGAAATAAAATCAATCCAAAGCAAAAATACAGGATTCTGTTATGCTTGTGATCTCAGGATTTGTTAACTAGTTTCTTTATGTTACCAGTGTGGTTAGAGTGAGGAGAAAAAAAAATAGATGTTTACTGTGAACTGTGCTTTATTTTATTTTTTTACATGTTGTGTGTTTCCACTTCAAAAAAATCCAAGAGCATGAAAAATTATTTTATGATGACAGGAATAAAAATCATATTGTTTTCTGAATGGGAGAGACTATTCAATAGAAAGGTCATTGTGAACTTCTTGAAAATATAGGAATTTTGTATATGTAAGCTTGTGGGTTGTATGTATGTATGTGTATTAAAAATGAATGGAATCTTTTAAAACGTTAATTTTACTGTTTCTTAATTATATATCAACAATTCTTCAAATATGCATACATTTTAAGACTTCATCAGAGCATCTTCTTGACTAATCCATTAATTAGTATACATTGTATCTGACAACTGAACCGCCAATGGACCAATCTACCTAAATCTTTATGTAGTTCAGTGCTTGCCCACTGATTACAATGATACCATGCACTCTTTTATTTTAAAATTTTTAATTGATTTTTTTTGTGTGTGTATTTCATACAGAACAGCTCAAACAATCTTACTCATCTTTATACTCCCATACCCACTGGAACCCTCCCATAACCTTCCCCCGCCCCGATTAGAGCACTTATATTCAGACATCCCTGTTAAAGCCCACTGGTTGTCTGTGTCCCCAACTATTCCCCAATGCAAGTTGTTCACTGAGTCTAGTCAGTCTATCTAGAGTCCTTGTTTTAGGAAGATCAGTTCTTCTTCATCTGGCAGCAATCAGTTACCAACATTCCTTCAAAAAAACTGAGGTCTGCTGTTCAGCTTCCCAGTTCTATGCTGTGTTATTGTCTGCTTGAGTTTGCATGGGACTTGTGTATGCTGACACCTGTTCCCAGGAGCTTGTAGGACTCTCTTTCCATATGGACATGCACCTCCTCCCTGGCTCTTACAATCTTTCTGCCCCCTCTTCTGCAATGGTCCCTGTGCCTTGGGTGGGAGAAATTTAATTAAGGGACCCTGTCCAAGGACCACCATTCAGTAGACTCTTGATCTCTACACTTGGGCTATTCATCTCTCAGAAAGTTAGGATGATGTTTCATTTTGGTTTTGATCTACATTTGATTAGGCAAAAATGAATAGACACAACAGATAAGGATCCAGGTGCTTAACAAAGGTCAAACTCTTACTCAGTTCCCCACTTTTCCATTGGTCCTTTTCTCCTGTGACTTCTCATGAAAAATAAAAGATGATAAAGAGAGCAACTGAATCAGCAACTTTCCTGACCAGAATCTCCAGAGTAAAACTAGAGTACCGATTTTGCAGTTGTCCCCACTAACATCTTGGAACAAATTGTCACTGATATGAATTGAATGAAAGTTTTGATTGACATCAAAAATACCAAAACAGTACTGAAATAATACAATCATTTTTTACGTATTTTAATTTTATTTTTATTTTTTTAAATTATTGGTTTACTAATTCTTTGAGAATGTCTTAAAATGTATTTTGGTATTTCTCCCTCTGTCAACTCTTCCTAAATCTACCTCATTATGCTACCTTCCCTGGTTTGTGTTTTGTTTTGTTTTGTTTACCTCTTAGCTCAATTTGGACTACACAGATACTCTGAGTACAGAGCCTGCCCTGAACCATGGTTTAATGGTCACACTCTTAAAGAACACTGAATCTTCCTCTCCCAGCAGATATCAACTGCCTAAGGCTCCTCCGCTACTGCTGGACTTTGTCTGCCATATTCACACCTCCAAGATAGGATTTTGTCTGGCTGGAGCCTGAGCAGATCTTGTGCTGTCATAGTTGTTGTCAGTTCATATGTGTGACTAGTCTGATATTTGAAAAATACTGATTCCCTATAGTTATTCACTATCTCTGTGTCTTTCAAGCTTTATGCCCCACTTACCCAAGATCCTGAGCTTTCCAGGGGAGTTGTGTGGTGTAAATGTCCCATTTAGGACCATGCACTCCACAGTTCCTTAATCTCTTCACACTCTTCTGTGATATTCCTTTAGCTTTTGAAGCAGGAATACAAATTTCTTTAAATGAAACTGAAAATACCTTCTTTCAGTTTTTTTTCTGAACTGTGCACTGTTACTGCTATTGATAGCAACATGAAACAATAAAAAGACTACCTGTTTTTATGCCAATGCGACAATACGTTTTCACCAATCTTTCATCACCATTCCTTGCCTCTTGCTTCATAGCCTCAATATTTATTTTATGTTTCACATGAGTGTACTCTCATTCTTGTCTTTATGTTCCTGTTTAATTTCACTATTATAACATTTCCAGTTACATTCAAGTTGCTAAAAATAGCAGGATTTTGTTCTTTTTAATAGATGAATATTATTCTATTGTGTACATGTGCCACATTTTTTATTGATGCAACAACATTTTAATATTTAGATTGTTTCCATTTCTTTAGCTAATGTAGTCATGGGCATATGGGTATGTCTTTAACATATGGATTTGATGTCTTTTGTATATTTCAACAGAAGGAATGCCAGAGTGTACAGTATTATTATTATTACTTTTTAGGAACCCGTACCCTATTTCCTGTAAAGCCAAGATTAATTTAAATTCATACCAGCAGTGTAGGTATGCATGAAAATTTCCTTTCTCAACATCCTCCACAGGATGTTGGGTACCATGATCCATGAAATGTTCATATAGATAAACACAGCCACACACACAATTTTTTCTAAAACTCAATAGTCCTTCTTATGGAGTTAATATTTAATTATTGTTTGATTTACATTTCCTAGTCATTAGTGGTATTTGACATTTTTTCATATACTGGCTGTCCATTGAATCTTCTCTTTTCAAAATATCTATTTAAGCCCATTATCTGTCTTTTAATTTGATTATTCATTCTTTTGAAGTTGACTTTTTGTGGGGCTGAAGAGATGGCTTAGTGGATAAGAACACTGGTGTTCTTGCAGAATACCCGGTTTCAAATCCCACCATCCACATGGCAGCTAACAACTGTCCGTAACTCCAGTCCCAGGATATCCGACAGCCTCGTCTGACCTCCATGGGCATTGTATGACATGGGTGCACTTATCTACATGCAGGCAATACATGCATACACATAAAATAAAAATAATAAAATTTAACAAAAAAAATAAATTGACTTATGATTCCAAATATCAACTGCTTTGGAAAAATCACAATTTGTTATTTCTCCCCATGTGGTAAACAGTCTCTTCACTTTAATGATTATATTCCCCCTGCTGTGTAGAAGCATACACATTTTATATAATGGTATTGGTCTAGAGTTGCTTTTATTTTCTATGTTTTTCTCTTAGTTGATTAGGATGGATTATGTGAAAATGGAATTATTTTTCTATCTTTCTGCTTCATTTTTGGCTTATATTTTTTCAAATATCTGTCTTGCCATAATCCAAATGTAGGTGTGAATCTCTCTTATACCAAACTGACTCTCCTTGAAAGTATGCCCTCTGCTTTTATGCCTTTCTCTAATATCTCCTGAAGTGTTTGTTTTGTAGAAATTGTTCTATAAGTGTCTTATGTACAAAATTTTGAAACCATTTGAACTTTATTTTCTTATATTTGTGCATATATCAAATAATAAATTGTAACTGTTGGAGGGTTTTGTAAGAGGGAGGCAAGCACTCTTTGTTCTTCTAGCTATAAAACCACTTAAAATACTTGAAATTGTCTTCAGTGTGGAAGACCCAAGACACCTTCAAATTCATTTTGTGATTCAA
>NW_008341891.1:43422-47613 GCF_000622305.1 Nannospalax galili | reverse complement strand
TATAAAAAGAAAAAAAGAAAAAGTAAGAATGTGTGTCCTTATACAAACACTACTGGAAGTTACAGAATGTTGCCTGCACTGAATTTAAAAAGTCCTGTGAAGCATTTATAGGCAATTGAGCAAAATGCTGAATGTTTTCTTTTTATTCTTGCCAACATGGAATTAGCTTAATATTTTTAAGGTTGACACAAATGCACCAGGTTTCGTCCTGAATTATGTTTGAAGTATTGTAGTTTTGAATCAAAAGCTGGTTTCCATGAAATACTGTTCTTCCCAATGTCTTAAAATCAAAGAAAGAAACTTATGTTTTGTTTCTTTTTCTCCAGAATTCACCTCCTTATGTTTCTATCTGAATCATGTTCTGAAAGAAGAACTAGACATCACAATAAATATCAAAGTTGAAAGTTCTTGAGAGTCACTTTTCTTCTTTTCTTCTTGTCTTTATTCACTTACTGTACAAATATTTATTAGATGCATGTTACATTTAAGACATTATCCTATAAATTGAACTTTTAAAACTCAGGTCATTTTCATAATAACATATACATTATTTGGCTTATGTTACTTATGGAAAAATAAAGATTGAAAATACAAGAGGTGAAAAAGTCAAACAAAATTTAGCATGTTATTAAACCGCTCAGCTCATAAGTGCCTAGAATTATGACTTAACTCAAACTGGTCTGACTCTAAAAGCTCTGTTTTTTGTTTTGCTTTTTTCTTTTTCCCTCACAAATATAATTGTAATCATATGTCTAAGTCTAACAGTTACTAAATGCTTGTTTTTTTTCCTACCCAACCCCATCTGCATTCTTTCTTCTGTACGATTCTTTTCACATTATATAAGATGTGGACTTTGTATATGTGTTGACTTTATGCCAAATCACCCTTTAGAGAACTCAGTATACTTTAAACAGCCTCTGGCCACTAAACTGCACCCCTGGGGCCGTGTATCTCCTGGCACATGTGCTCTTGGCAGATTTTGAATCTCTGCATTATATCACAAAATAATGACATCTGTGATGGAGTGACACTTCAGCCTGACAACTACAAGATTTTGTTTTTGGCTACATACTATGAATTCAGATTAAATATGAAACATTTTATAACTGATATCTACATGAAGAATCAGCAATTCAGTTACTCGTTATGAGCTCAGACATCATCCCACCTCATATATCAGTACTGTATCTGTGGGTCTTTGTAGCCATGAATTCACCCAAATACTGATCTAAAATATTCATAGGAAACTTACCTATATTGAACATGTACATTTCTTCTTACATTAATTATGACAAAAATTTACATGTAAGTGCTTTATAACATTTCTAAAAAATAAATGCATAGTGTTACATTTATTTTGGATACATTTCCTTATTTTCAGATCTATTCTTAGAAGTGGAAGCTAATTTTAATTTTCTGGACTTTGGAAAGAGCTTGGAAGTGTTTTTGATGTCACAATTGTGGGGGGATATGTATACCACTCTGCTCATGGCAACTGTGGAGGGATGTGTGTACTACTCTGTACATGGCAACTGTGGTGGGGGGATGTATGTATCACTCTGCACATGGCAACCTCCAATGATTTAAAAAAAAAAAAAGAAAATCATCATGTTGGGGCTGGAAAAATGGCTCAGTTGTTAACAGCACTGACTGCTCTTACAGAGGACCCAGATTCAATTCCCAGTAACCACATGGTGGCTACTGTAATTATTGTAGAGGCAGAAAACTTTTGTAATGTGGTGGTAATTAAGAACTTTGTAACAGGAAAACTGTTAAGAGACAGGTATGGGGGAGGTGAGTTGGAGTCTCCCATCCTGCCCCCTGTGGTTGCCCAGGATAGAAGTCTTTTTTTCCCAAAGTTTTCACATTCCTGTAACCTTTGTGGCCATATGTTACCTTGCTTAATTATCACATGTACCTTTTACTTAATTGTCACCTATGCACTGTTTTGCCTTTAGTTTGCATTTCCCCCCAAAACATGAACATGAGGCTTAACTCTTTATTCATGGTGTCAGGCCACTGATTTTTCCATAACATAATTCCAGTTTCAGGGGATCCAATGCCGTCTTATGACTTCTGTTGGCATTGTATGATGTGGATACAATTATACAAATGCAGGAAATACACCCATACATATTAAATTAAAAAATAACAAACATTTTTTTTTTAAATTTGGCTGACTAAAATGGTAATTTTGCTATGGTTAGAATGCTGGTAAAACTGTATTTGCATAATCAAAACCAATGCTATCTTGCTGGAGTACTTTCTTTTCAAATTCTTTTCAGCTACTATACTTGGTACATTAAAGATAATATTAAGACTTCTGAAATTAGCAAGCCTTGACGAACAACCAAAACTTAAAATATTGAAGAAACACAATTTCTGGATAAGAACTGTCGTAAGTACTGAAGGCAGAGAATTAATTGCACATTAAAAAGAGGTGTCCAAAGTACATCTTGTGGTGTGCTAACAGTGAGCCAGGCAAGTATGCTCCTAAGCAGTGAAAAGATGAAGGTCAGCCTTTGCCAGCTTTCCAAGGACATTTCTGGATGCTGACTCAATATAGGAAGAATTTTGATGTACTCGTTTGTTCACTAACTCATCAAGGGAAGGCAAAGTCCAGGAATTGACTTCACCTTGACAAGAACTTCTATGACTGATAAAGATATAACTTTCCAGTGCCTGACAAAAAACAGCCAACTTCAACTTTTTGAATTTCTAACTCTCAGAGTCCTGATAGCTAAGTACTTCACATTTGCTCTTTTAATTGTCACCTCCCTATAAAGTGACAGAGACATTAAGGCTCCTTTTTAAGATGGGAGATGTTTTCCTCAGCAGGTGCTTTCCATTTATGAGAACATAACATGTTTCCTGCTCTGACAGTTAAACAAAAAAGGGAAGACATAGACCTGTAGAAAGTAAAATTCTTTACTGCTGCTTACCACTAAGTGGAAGAAAACATCCTGCTTCTTATTTTAGCTAAAGTGAAAACAGTGTATGTAATTTTTTTTTAAATTTAGATCTTAAAATTTGACCATCTAACCATGTCTTTTTCTTAAGCCTATACAAAAAAATATTGCTAAAGCATTACTGAATAACCTTTGCAAACAGCATTAAGGAAAACAGAAAGCTCATCTCCTAAACGTCTCAACTCCATACTGCTACATGCATCCCAAATCTTTCCTTTTAAACCACTTAACTTTAAGCCAAGTTGGGAGGGCTACAGAAATTACTTAGTGACTTAATATATTTTCAAAATATATTGACATGTAATTCTACCTACATATGAGACATAATTGAATGCTTATTAATGCAGTATATCTTTAATAATCAAATCTGGGTCATAACATATGAATCATCTTAATTAATTTATATTTTGTGTGTTAGCAAAATACAAAAAATCCTCTTTTCTAAGCATTTTGTTATATAAGCTATATCATCACTGAATAACTTATTCAAACAATAAATTATCAAAATAGAAAACAATCTGAATTGTAGAAAACTCAGTAAGAAAATAAATTTACATGAGGATGAACATTTTTTCATGTGCATTTACACTGTGACATGCAAAACATTCAAAGTAGTGCATCATAAAATTTCAATTAAATGTATATTTAATAGATAAGCCAATCAATGATGCCTATGTCCTCATTTTCATGATATTACTGTTTTCATAAGTATGGATTGTTGAATACAAGTCATCCTGCCCCTAGTTATTATCTTTGTTCTTTTGTATCTAGGTAATGAAATCCAGCACATCCTTCACAAAATTGCAGGTTAAAACTGCCTACACTACCTAGCTACATACTTGCGCTGTCCCTTGTTGTACCTCATCCACTAACCCCAAAAAGACCACCGAGGACCCAACACACCAAAATGCAAAAGCAAAGGTTTATGGTTTATTCGGGCTTAAGCTCAGGCTCTCAGACCTCACCAACTCAACAGATCCGTGCTGAGAGCCCAGAGTAAGGGAGAGTGGAGCCTTTTATAGGTTTTAGACAAAGGGGGGAAGGAGATACCGAAGATACATTTTGGTTGGTTCAAGGAGCCCACGCGTGCTAAGATAATTTTAAACCGATTGGATGTATAAGATGCAGCCCTGGAAGTTTCTTATTGGTAGGTGCTATTCTCAGGGCTGTGGAATGTGCTGACTGTTATCTGTGGGGCCAGGAGTCTCTGGTTCTACCTTAT